>NC_083592.1:28322960-28690460 GCF_027579695.1 Neoarius graeffei | reverse complement strand
ACCAGGAGCTCAAAGTTATGGAAAAAGCTGCTATTTTATGACTTTTATGACAAAATTTCGATCACTTTTCATGAAACATTATGGCACCTTATAGAGTATACCAAATATCTTAGATACACATTTTTAGTACATATTCTAAATATATTATCAAGCACAGTTTGAGTTTTAGCTGTTCATTGAATCATTGTTCAACTACTTTTAAACAATACAAATGTATTATCAATCACATTAATGCTTCTCAATCCCTTACAAAGGGTCTTAACATGATCTCTGGGTCACAAGAAATCAGTCCAACATTGTGATTTAAACCTTACGCGAAAACATTAAATAAGCGTTTTTTGGCAAAAAAAAAAAAAAAAGAACCTCATGGTGCCACCATTAGACTTTTGAATATGGTCAAAAAATTTTACAGGATGTCTTTATTGGTGAAAAGGAACACCCGAACAAAAATGCATCAGATTTTATGAAAGTGAGGGCAACTGATGCACCCTAATCCTCAGTATAATAATAATAATAATAATAATAATAATAATAATAATAATAATAATGGCTGTTGTCACTGGTGCTGTTGTTGTTGTGATAGCATCCTACAGTAATATAAACATAATCCTTTTTACCAAGCAATTATTACAGTCCTATTTGGCCATAATCCCCACGTTTCCGAGCTTCATTAGTTTATAAGAAACTGCAGATTGGACAACAAGTTAGTCCCAATCAGTTCCTCAGAGCTTGAAGCTAGCATAAATTTGACATCATCCATTTGGAGAACTTAACTTAGCATAACCTAACAGTGACAGGATGCCTTGATGGAAATGCATTGAAATTCCAAGTAATTGACACAAAATATGACAAACTATTTCAGGCTCTCTGAGCAAAGAACACACACTGCTATGGATGAGCCCCCATAATGCAACTGATTAATGCCGGCTCGCGCGCGCGCACCAGCCGACTCCATGAAAAATGAATTCTCTGCTGTCATTCCGACAAGCTAAAGCCGGAAAGAGACTATTAGCACAGAATCATTATCAATAGCGATATTTTCAAACTCTATTATAGCAATCAGGCTGGAATTTATTCAGTAGATTTAGCTCGTTTGGGCATAATTGATAAATAATCAAAATGTGTCAATGCAACTTGCACAAATTTCACTAACAATCAAGTAAAAGCAGCCAATTTACCACCTGACTTGGTCCGAATTAGAGCTAAATTGACGATCAATTAATCTTGGGAGGGCCAGCGGTGTATTTTGTAGACAAGCAGCACAGGACTAGGCAGGAAGGAGTTGAAATGTCGTGGCCTGTCCGTTTAATAGTCGTAAATTGTTAGATTTATGGCACCGGTTAAGGGTTTGAGAAAACACACTGATAGTGCTATCACTGAACACTGGAACCCATGTCCTGTTCATCACAGCGAGACTACACATATGACTTTTAAATCATTTTAGATCATTTCAGATTGCCATTTTAGAACATTATGGATGACCTACCATTAAAATAAGGCACTTCCGCTTCCGAGGCTCGCCTCCTATGACGGGGGGAGGGATCAGAATAAAACCAGCATCTTTAAAATATTGTTTGAAATAAAATCATAGGAGAGTCTTGAAATTAGCATCATGCTTAATCAAAGTGTTTACCTTAACAAAGGGGGGGTGGGGGGGGGGGGGGGGGGGGTCTGCTTTGTTTTCAGCTTAAATGCTGCTGCAGCAGGAAAGTAATTTTTGTTGCCATATGGAGGAAACTGAAATGACCCAGAGTTGTTGTTGTGTTGGTTTTTTTTTTTTCTTGTCGGGTTTCACTTCCAAAAAGTAAAGGAGGTAAACAAAACAATTGTTAAACTACTTGCATTGCTGCTTTATTATTATCCCATGAAAGACATGGCTGAATGAACAGCAATTTCTGTTGTGCGAGAGGATTGGTCTGACTCAAATGCATTCTGGTTCACTGTAGCCTTTCAATGTACAAGGTCAGTGAAACTAATTATTTTCAGTACTAATTTGCTGATGCATTAAATTGCATTAGCAGTGTGATTAAGCTGGAATTTAATAATTACCAGCACATGTTCTTAATTTAGCGCAACTCAGAATGACCAGTGACCCAAGTCCTCCCTTCTTTCAAGCCATTGATCCACCTCTTTTGAATGAAAGATATAGGATGTGGACTGGATAAGTTTCTGCTTTTGTGTGTTCTTTCATCCGGGAGGATATTAATACAGTATCAGAGTAGATATTGATACTATTGACAAAAAAAAAATTGCAATTTTTTTTCTTTCCCAACCATGTTGAACTCATAATGTGTAATCTGTTAAGGAACATAGAGACATATCTACATCCCTGATTATATTTTCTCAGTTTAAGTTTTATTATTAAGTCTGGAAAAAATGCAGGATCGGGAAAAAAAGGAAGTTTGATCTCAAAACTCTAATTAGGATAAACCATACTCGTCTTTCCCAGCACTGGCACCAGTGATTAGAAATTAACACCAAAGTAAACTGGTGCAGGTCCAAGCATTTTGTCAAACGTTTCGAGGATATCATGGCCGATATGGATACAAAATGTAGTGGGCAATATGATAAACATGTGTCCATCAAACCGGACGTTAATAGAGTGCGTTTGGACAGTTGTCGTGTTCATCCCCTAAAGTCTCATTACCCACAGTAATGGAGGCTAGTTGCTCCGTGACACACCAGAGCTCGCTTTCATTACGGTAATCGCCGTCCAATGCTGATTATTTTATTTAGACCCTTAATTGTATTCTTTCCGGATAACTCACGTTGTAATCGGGTCCACACGGAGGGCACCGAGTCTAATCACGGTTTGAAATGCGACTGGGGTCACCACCTTGTCTGGACGAAGGAGAAGACATCCGTTGAAGCTTGGGGTGGTTTTTTGGTCATCTTTATTTTATTTTTTTTGTGACAGATATTGCCCAAACGACAGCAAAGACACCACGAAATGGTAATAATAATAATAATAATAATAATAATAATAATAATAATAACCGTCATTATTATTATTATTATTATTATTATTATTAGTAGTAGTAGTAGTAGTAGTAGCAGTAGTATATGTATGATCATAGCAATATAATAATAATAATAATAATAATAATAATAATAATAATAATAATAATAATTATTATTATTATTATTATTATTATTATTATTATTATTATTATTATTTTCTTTAATTTTATAGCCTATCATGGGACACTTTTGCGACATAGCCTATTTCTCCTTGCATTTGTAATGAACAGCGTAACACTCCGTGCTCCTTTTTTATTTGTTTTATTTATTGTTGTTGTTCTTGTTGTTGTTGTTGTTGTTGTTGTTGTTGTTGTTGTCGAATAATTGTGTCACTTATTCTACAAAATTATTACAAACACGCTGTAAAAATAGGCTATGCGTTTTCATTCTTAAAAATCTTTCACACATTGTACTCTATTATTTTATTCATTCTGTTATTTTATTAGTTATTAATTTATAACCTAAGTATTGTCAAAAGCATGTGCCAGGCGCCTCTTGATTCTGAGTCCGTTTTATAGCCTACACGTGAGGAAAAAAAAAATTCTGACAGAAATAAAGAGAAGGGGAAAAAAAACTGACCTATGGCTCGTGTGTCCTGCAGGCTACATGCTGTAAAAGCTTCCTGCTCGACACCACATGGCTGTGCGCAATGGCGAGTCCACCGGAACCGGAGCGCGCGCACAGAGCCTCGGCTGAGCGCTGACGTTCAGAACCTCCGGGCTCATGTGCAGAAGGGTGGACATGATGGAGCCTGGCTATATCCACACCTGCACACTGCAGGATACTGTGCAATAAGTCAAAACTAGCCTATGACTTCCTGAGCATCGCCGGGGTTAAACCGCAATCCGCCTTTCCATTCTCCAGAACAGGTGCAACATTAACACAAACCGGTCAGGCTTTCTATTTGTACAATACAGCAGTTGACGCTTCTTGCACTCATTTCGTTTTGTTTGTTTTCTGGTTTTTTTCCCCTTCTTCTTCTTCTAAAGCATCCCAGAGAAGGCCATCTTTAAAATTCATGCAACTTAATACTGTTAGCTTAATACAGTGCAGTGTGTTTGTTTAATATTAGCTGTAGTTTACTGTGTTAAAACTCATGTTGGAAAGAAATAAATATCATAAAATGCAGCATGCACAACCACTGATGACATGATGATGCATAATGAAGCCACACATGAGACTTTTCCTTCTCCAAAATAAAATGCATTGGCGGTTTACACAGGATTGTGCACTGTATTTAAACACTAGTGTATTATAGCAATTCATAGCCTAATAACCTACTAATCTCACAGTAAATATCGAATTTGGCGCTAAGTTATCGAATTTGGCGCTAAGTGCCTCAAGTGCTTAATGGCCTTGAAAATGACTAGTTGGAAATGTACTTTGGATGTGTGGTTAGCTGCCTCAGAGAATTAATCGCATGTGATGGATGGATTCTCCTCAAATAAAGCTGCGGTCCTGCTTTCACACACACACACACACACACACACACACACACACACACACACACACACACACACACACACACACACACTAAACTGACAAAACTTAAAGCAACCACTGATGTGTGTGTGTGTGTGTGTGTGTGTGTGTGTGTGTGTGTTCTCCCCTCGCCTGGAATTATGAGTGCACTGTTCCCGCACCTGATTCGTTCCCTTTACAAAAATAGCTGAGGCTCCTATTTGTAACTTCATCAAACGTCCATTCCTCTCAGTTTGGAGTCTTTCACTGATTTTTCCCGTTTTGTACATTTAGCATTTTTTTCGCTAATAAAACTAGATTTATTATAAACTGTTTGTGCGCCATGATTATGAGCTCATTTATAGCCTACAATAAGGGGCTGGTGCTATAAATCAGAGCTGATATTAAGGAGACAGTAATTGCAGACGCTGCCGGTTTATGGATGCTGCCGGTTGGGCGCGTGAGCTCGTGCAGGCGACATTTCCAGCCTTCAATTCTGATTGGCTCTCATATGAGGAAGCTCACGCGCTCATCCACCTATTAAGCGCCTCCCTGTCTCTCTAAAGAACATTATAATGCTCGCAACCACCTTTTTTTAAACGCGCCGAGAATTTTTCTTCATTTGGCCACTCTATGCTGTTTAAGGGAGTTAAAAGTTTTAGGGCTATAGTTTCGGCACCGGTGCGCGATGCTCTCTCACGCCGACCTCTTGGACACTCGCCTCGGTGAGTTACCGACACCCAACTCCGGTCTGCAGCTCCACTGTAAGCTATGGAGGAACTTTCCATTTATACAATTATGATCGGATTTAGCCGTAATGCGTAATCTAATTTTGAACTCGATATTGTAGGCTAATTCATTATCTAGTGAATTAATTACATCTAACCTATTTCATCAACCTTGTCTAAATATTGATACAGCGCACTGAGGATCTTATGTGATGCAGTTTTGAACTTGTTCCATGCTGGCTCTACTCTTTGCTGTTATCCGATTAGAGAAATGTTTACTGTAGTCTATTTTGCCGTGCCATGGAAAAACTTAATTTTGACCGATGGTTTTGCAGGGATGAAGGATGCTGCGGCTGAGCTGCTGGGCCACAGGGAGGCTTTAAAGTGCAGACTCGGCGCAGACAGCGGACACCCAGGCGATCTGAGTTCCGGCCCAGATGCGGTCGAGGGCGCCACGCTGCTCCCCGGGGAAGATATAAGCAATGGCGGATCAAACCCCAGCGGCATGCAGCAGGTCGGCGCCAAGGAGCAAGACAAACAACAACAACAACAAGGTTCGAGTCAGTCGGGTGGACAACAGAGTCAGCAGAAACAGAAACGACACCGGACCCGCTTCACACCGGCGCAGCTTAACGAGCTGGAGAGAAGCTTCGCAAAAACCCACTATCCTGATATCTTCATGAGAGAGGAACTGGCGCTCAGAATCGGATTAACAGAGTCCCGCGTTCAGGTGAGACAAAGACACCATGCATCGGAGATGGAAAATAAGCATTTTTATGTTTTAACTTAAAACCAACACATTATTATTATTATTATTATTATTATTATTATTATTATTATTATTATTATTATTATTTCATCACAGGGTTGAATTTATATAGTGTTTGTAAGAACAACTGAACACTGTGAGAGTTCATGTTTACATTAAAAAATATTATATCTATATTTCATCTACAATATTCATAAACATGGAAAATAATAGCAAAATAACGTGCATATTATTATTATTATTATTTTTTTTTTTTTTTTTTTTTTTTTATTTACAGTATTAAAGCAAATAATGACGCAGGCCTCTGTAAGATGTTTTATATTGTAAAAACAGAGCTGTGCAGCTTATATTTATTTGCGTTAAGGATTAATGTAAACAGGACAATGGGATTTGAAATAATGAAATTAAAGAAAGTGCGTCGTGTTCGTTTCCCCCCTCACACATGCAGCGTTGTAATGTTAGAGCGCTGTCCGTGGTGCTGACCAAGAAAAAAAAAGAAGTTTAGAAATAGACTAATAAATTTTACATAAACTAATTAATTCAACCATTTAGGTGCTACATCAGCACTTTATATATATATATATATATATATATATATATATATATATATATATATATATATATATGCTCTTATGTAGAGCGACGCACAACGAGCACAAATACACCCAGCCGCCTGGGGACCAGTTGGGGGTTAGGTGCCTTGCTCAAGGGCACTTGGATTTTTCCTGCCGGTCCAGAGAATCGAACCAGCAACGCTTATATATATATATATATATATATATATATATATATATAAAATCTAATGATGAGATGAGATATATAATATATAAATTTTCACTAATTATAAAATGTTTATTGTGTAATTTTCCGTGTTCACGATGCATGTATTGTAACTTCTTAGCTTACCTCCAAACAGTCCCGCAGTATTTTCTTAATATACCTCACTCTGTGACTGTACAAAACAGTTTCATAATTTACCGCATCATAATAAATATGACATTAGCCATAACGACGTGGGCCGCTTGAAGAAATGTTAGAATGATGCTAATTAGCCGCCAAATGATGTTACTTGCGATTAATTATACTGAATGCGATAATCTTCATTAGTCAAAGCAAATCGCTCTCTCGCTCAAATACCAAACGTTATTTTTCACAAAAGAGAGAAGGAGAAAATCGCAGACGCTCGAAAATTGCAGGTCTAGTTTCTGAATGTATTTTCGGCTCAGGTGATAAAGCACCTCGGCCAACCAACCATTTGTCTCTGGAATTGGTCTATCAGGCACAACGTCTTCATTCCAGTCAACCAGCAAAATATTATTCTGCACTTTATGATGGCATAAGAAATAGCATTTGGTTCTGTCAGTGACAAATCTAAGCCTGGGAATCGTTTGTGATCCCTTAATTAATTATTTGTCAGAGTTTCGATATTCTGTTATGTTTGAAAACACAGAAGACCTTTGGATAAAATGATCCTGAGACATTGCTGAGTTTAGAGTGCAGTACATCTGAGCGTGCAGGACAGAAATAAACAAAACATTTCAAACGGCATGGTTTAATAAAAAAGTTAATTCAAATGTGCGTGTCGGAATGAAAGAAAATCTGTAAAAATAAATAAAAACAAAAACAAACCTGTAGGCTTTGCCTGCAAGTGTATCTGTGATTTTCAATATTTTTAATCCATCGAGGTACTTTAGTGCTCACATATTTTTTTTAACCAAAATAGCCTTGTTATTATAAACTGATGAAAATATTTTGACTTGACATAGGCCTTATATATATATATATATATATATATATATATATATATATATATATATATATATATATATATGATTCCGAGTAAGATGCAATAGCTTGTATTTTATAATGCACTGCAACAAAGGTCAGTCAGAAAGAAAGAAAGAAAGAAAGAAAGAAAGAAAGAAAGAAAGAAAGAAAGAAAGAAAGAAAGAAAGAAAGCTCAGTGTTGAATTAATCTTCAGTATTAACTCCATCCTCAAGGGTTCTTTAAGAGTTCATTTGATGAAGGATTCGTACAGGCTCGAAACAGTGTTGTGGGATTTTACACAGAACCTTGAAGAAGAAGAAGAGGATTTAATCATATTGTAAGAGTACAGTACAGTGTTGAGTCCATCATTACAGTCTTTAATGAGTGCAATATGAGCCACAGTGTTCACCGGTGTCAGAATAGACTCATGTAAAGACAAGTGCTGCGTTCACACTGATGTGTAAGAGGCCAGCTGTTGTTGGAACTCATTGTGTTCGATTTTCCTGCGCAGGTGTGGTTCCAGAACCGTCGGGCCAAGTGGAAGAAGCGCAAGAAGACGACGAATGTGTTCCGCGCTCCTGGCACGCTGCTGCCCACGCACAGTTTGCCGCAGTTTCCGACGGCCGCTATGGGCGACGGCTTGTGCTCGTTCCACGCCAATGACGGGCGCTGGGCCGCAGCGGGAATGGCCGGCGTTTCTCAGCTGCAGCTGCCGCCGTCGCTCAGCCGCCAGCCGGCCATGGCGCAGTCGCTGTCGCAGTGCAGTCTGGGAGGCGCGCCGCCGCCCAACTCCATGGGCCTCTCCAACGGGCTCTCGTCGAACGGCTCGGGTCTGCAGTCACACCTGTACCAGCCCGCGTTCCCCGGCATGGTGCCCGCCTCGCTCTCCGGTCCGACCAGCGCGAGCGGCTCGCCCCAGCTGTGTAGTTCCCCGGACAGTGACGTGTGGAGAGGCAGCAGCATCGCCTCCCTGCGCCGCAAAGCGCTCGAGCACACCGTCTCCATGAGCTTCACCTAATCACAACGTCGTTTGCGTCCTCGTTTAAAAAAAAGAAAAGAAAAAAAAAAAAGAATATTTTCACGGACGGTCAAGAGCCACTCAGGATCCGAGCTCGTAACTGTGAAATGACAAATTGGCAGCCTTAAGGGAAAAAAGTGGAATCTCCACAACATCCGGACGATGTTTGACGCACATGCGCAGTAGTAATAGCGTCCACGTTTTTAAAACGTATACTTTAATTCGCGTGTTGGATACGATTTATTTATTTATTTATTTACTTACTTACTTGTTTTTTGTTTCTTTGAAGGTTCTTAATATTTAATAATCGGTTTCCCGACATCTATTTATTTATTTATTGATTGATTGATTTGTATTCATCATGTTTGTTGTTGATCATTTATCAAAGAACAGCAGCGCGCGCTGTTGGCTGACGTCACTGATGAGATGAGAAAGATTTATTAATGTTCAGTTTTATCTACGTTCAAGGCAGCCACATGCACTGCATACTCTGATTGGTTTAAAGCATGGGTCACGTGTGGGTTTGTTTGTTTGTTTGTTTTCCTTTCCAGTTTTGTACAGGCAACGAATAAGATGTATAATGAGCAAATTCTCAAATAATCCGATTCAGCTGCATGTATTGGCAAGAAAGAGCAAGGAAATTTACATAACGCAAAATGATCTTGAATAGGATACTTGTGTAGATAAAACTAATTCTTGTTACCTGCTGGTCTGTTTGTGATATGTTTTGACTTACTGTATGTGCTTATTACTGAAATGTGTTTTTTCTTAAACGTTAATCCTACCAAATGCAACACACCTGGGCAGGTTTATATCAATTTATTGTAAATGGGTGAATAAAATCATTTTCAGTAACGTCAAAATTGAGAATGGTCCATCTTTGCATAGAAGAGCGTATGGATATATTACAAGAATGAAATAACTCCCTTGTATCAGTGAAGTGAAAATATGTGGGAAGGTTGAGAGATTTGAACAGACTGCTCTTATCATTGGTACCAAACATCATCAGCACAAATCACTACATAAATATCGGTTACTTTCACTGATGTGCAGTTTGAAGGTTTCTAATCCTGTACCATGAGAAGCTGACTCTGAGGATTCAAGGATGTCTTTTCTTATCTTATTTCCTGTCAGAAAATAGCCTGTGTTGGCATGTGCTATATGACATATTGTAATATCTGGGCATTGTGTCACAGGTTGACTATTTGACTGTATGTTGCAGATTCTCCGGCCTTTTTCATCCTTTAAGCATCTAAATAATGATATAAATCCATAGTTTTTGTCTGACTGCTTTGAAAAAAAATTAAAATAGCTATAAAATCCTGGAATCCCTGAAAATAAAATAAAAAAACAAAACACACACACACACACAAAAGAAAGAAAGAAAGAAACAAGATTTTTTTGCAACCCTAAAAGATGCATCAAGAAACATTGCTATGTGTGTTTTTAATATAACACTGCACTGGTGAATGAATCTCAATCTCTCTCTCTCTCTCTCTCAATCACACACACACAAACTCGCACATCTCTCAGAGGGTGAGATAGAAAATCTGAGAACACTAAGATCCAGTGATTGACAACCAACAGAGATGCCTTTTTGTCCACATGGGATGGAGTAGGATTGGAACCAATTAGCGAGTAATCAGAGACATGTTTTGCTCCTGCATCCTTTGTGTGCTTTGAAGCAGTTGCCATTGGGGATGCTTTACAGGCCACAAATATCTGCTCTGACCAACCACTGACACAATAAATGGTCAGCTTGTGTGTAAATGCACTTACAAAAAAAAGAGTCAGGCAGTCAGAAGAGACTTGTCATTCACTGACAAATTGACAAATCAATGTGTGTGTGTGTGTGTGTGTGTGTGTGTGTGTGTGTGTGTGTGTGTGTGTGTTAGATCGAGTATAGTAATAGTTTCTGGAGAAAAAAATATTTAACATGAGAGGTAGGCAATTAACACGTTGTGTTACATTATCACAAAGTATACATGAGCAAAACTGTGAAGACAATGAAAGCACAATTAAATGCGATACATATTTAGCTGTGTAAATTAGGCAGAATAGGCACAAATTATAGAATAGCAAAATTACTTTTAGCCTAGTAAAATGGCTTTTATAACTGAAACAAAGTTATACAACAGGAAATAGTATGTCGTTTGCATATAATAGAAAAATATAGTGACAGAACATACAGACTGGTGACAAATTAGAGGAGAATCTGGTGGCTCAGTGATACGATAGGAAGCATTTTACTGGCATGGTTTGGGTTCACTTGTCCCCTTAGAATAAAGGGTCACTGCAAATCAATACAAAGTTATTCTGACTGATCACCTTTATCCTATGATGAAACATTTCTATCTATCCTGATGGGAGTGGTATCCTTCAGGATGACCCCGCCCCCATCCACAGGGCACTCGAGGGCCACTGAATGGTTTGATAAGGAAGAATATGATGTAAATCATATTCTCTGGACTTCACAGTCACCAGATCTCAACCCAAATAAACACCTATGGAACATTTTGAACAGACGTGTTAGACAGCTCCATCATCATCATCATCATCATCATCATCATCATCATCATCATCATCATAACATTCGAGGGAATATCTTTTGGAAGAACCATGTTCATGTATGAACCATGTTCATGTAGAACCTCCAGTATGGTTTTAGAGACTTGTAGAATCTACACTACACTGAAGCTCTTCTGGTAACTTGTGACGGCCCGACGCTTTTCTGATACACTTTATGTTGTGGGGTTTTTCCTTTTATATGTCACCTTTAGGTGTGTACAGTATGTATTAGTAAATATTTTTATTCAAAATCTGTAGTCCTTACCTAAAATTTACAGGGGGGAAAAACACAGGCAGATAAAACATGGCAAGTTTCAGTATGGTCTTTCACTTTATAAAGTTAATTGTCTCGGAGAATTAGTGGATGAGATCTCATTGAAACAACAGAATGGGCAGAGTGTGTGAAAAGCTCCCCCGGTCCCTGAACAAGCTTCGCGTACACATCGATCATCATCAGCCTCAGCATCTGCTCTGAGAGGCCCAGACTCCCTCAACCTCCTGTGCTTGCCTGCTCCCTACAGAGGCACATTTCTTATTTTCTGTACTGTGCCAAATTTATGGTAAACATCGTATGATAATCAGATGATTGCAAGATGTCAGTAGATAGGGGTTGTTGAGTGATACACTGGGTTTGAGCAAATCAAAAGCTTCGTGCTGGTGTGGTAAGTCAGGCATATATAATTCTTTCTGGCTCTAAGACATAATTCAGTGTATCAGCTAATTACCAAGGCTATTATGAGTTGAATCATGTGTCAGAACACGCAGTAAACTAAAATGCCCTTCCTCTGGTGCTCGAATTAAAGTTACAGCAGCAACTTTGCATTATAGTTATTGAAACCTATATATTTATCAGCCCTGTGGTGTAAGTATCTGTAGTGTAAACCCAGTCCCATTCATAACCTGGATGATACTGATGAAGAGCCTCACAGCAGGACTCATCACAGTCCTTCAACAATCCTAAAAAAAGGGAGGGGGGAACCAGTATTTTTAACACACACTGCTGACATTGCTTTTGAAACATGTCTCCATGCCCTTTGCTGTAGCCTTCCTGCTTCGCCACCTATACTTGCCCTTGATTTCCACTGTCAGAGCATGGAAAGCACCCCATAGGCCCTGACAGGAGCGACAGCTCGGCGGTAAATCAGAAATCAGTGCCGGAGAGGGGAGCAAGCCACCATGAAGGTCACAGCCACAAGCGTGCCATCTCATGTCTATCCAAACAGTGCACACATCCGTGACCAGCAGGATGGCCCTGTCTGGGACCTGAGTGGGTTGTCTATCATAATCTGGTAATCCCCTGGTGTTTTTGATACCCAATTATCCTGCACAAATGCATTACATTTAATTGCACCTGCGATGAAACAGATATAAAAGAACACACAGTAGAATATAAAACCCTGAATGTAAAATTGTATCTGTTCTGTTATTTAGTTATTTAAATCAAGGCGAGGTGCTGCTTTATGATTTTTACGATGGATTTTTCACAGTGTGTTAATCTCAATAATCTACATCAAATCTAGGTAATAATCCCTCCTGTTAGGCCTGTTAAAACTGAACATATCTGACAGTGTGTTTATCTATAACAAGTGTAGTGAGAATTAGTGTTTTTCTCATGTTTGCTTACTGCCACCTGCTGGTTTCTACACGAGCTTGATAAATCTGCCATATCAGAAATAACAAAGTGAAGATTTCATGAAAACTATCACTATCACTAGCTTTAAAAAAAAACAACAACAACATAATATAGCAATACAAACCAATGTTTTGCTCTGTCATAGATTTGTTTGGGGCAGCACAGTGGTGTAGTGATTAGCACCATTGCTAACCACTACACCGAAAGCAAGAGGAAGATTGTGCAGACGAGACCATGCAATGCTTAGTTTTGAGCTACGGTCCCTGAACTGAGGTTTTATATTGAAAATCATATGAATGATATGGGGCGGCACAGTGGTGTAGTGGTTAGCACTGTTGCCTCACAGCAAGAAGGTTCTGGGTTTGAGCCCAGTGGCTGGCGAGGGCCTTTCTGTGTAGAGTTTGCATGTTCTCCCCGTGTCTGTGTGGGTTTCCTCCGGGTGCTCTGGTTTCCCCCAAAGACATGCAAGTTAGGCTAATTGGTGACCTGGCGACTTGTCCAGGGTGTACCCCGCCTCTCGCCAATAGTCAGCTGGGATAGGCTCCAGCTTGCGTGTGACCCTGTAGAACAGGATAAGTGGCTACAGATAATGGATAGATGGATAGATTTGTTTGGAAAAAAGTTAAAGAATGTCTGAATTTTAATACTGAGGTATCATATCATTCATTCATCCATTATCGGTACACCCTGGACAAGTCGCCAGGTCATCACAGGGCTGACACATAGACAAACAACCATCCACACTCATGGTCAATTTAGAGCCACCAATTAGCCTAACCTGCATGTCTTTGTGGGAAACCAGAGCACCTGGAGGAAACCCATGCAGACACGGGGAGAACATGCAAACTCCACACAGAAAAGCCCTCGCCAGCCGCTGGGCTCGAACCCAGAATCTTCTTGCTGTGAGGCAACGGTGCTAACCACTACACCACCGTGCCACCCCATATCATTCATATGATTTTCAATATAAAACCTCAGTTCAGGGACCGTAGCTCAAAACTAAGAACTGCATGGTCTCGTCTGCACAATCTTCCTCTTGCTTTCACTTATTCCTGACAAACTGTATGTAAAAACTACACACTATACATTTCACATGTGATTATATGACTCATGGAAAAAACAACAACATATGAATGTACAGTACATTTTGAAAGTAAACAAAATATATGATATACAGTATGATCATGTGAGAAAGTTATATCTGAAAAAATGAAATCGTATACCCTACATGTTGAGCATTAATGAGAAGGTAAGCAAATCGTGCGAGAATTCACATGTGACAATAAAAGCCAAATATGAAAAATTTACATGAAAATGTGAAAGAAAGAAAGAAAGAAAGAAAGAAAGAAAGAAAGAAAGAAAGAAAGAAAGAAAGAACACCACACAGGCCTGCATGACAAGTGAACATTTCAGTGTGAATAAATGACATGAAAATAAAAACATGGTCGACCTGAGAAAACTGGGCCTAAAATAACACATGAAGTGTTTAATACCCACATGCGTAAATCAATGACATGTGAAGTTCATATGACTTTTCTGTAAGGAAATACGAGACTTTCTTTGATGATGGAAATCTTTAAAGGTCCCATGGCATGAAATTTTCACTTTCTGAGGTTTTTTTACGTTAAAATGAGTTCCTCTGACCTTCTTAAGTCACCCCAGTGGCTAGAAATTTCATAATGTGTAAACCAAACTATGCCCAACATTTGAGAATGGCGCATCAAAACGGCACGTTGATAAACTCTTCCCTTGCCTACGTCAGCAAGGGAGATGATCCCCACGCCCCCCCTCTGGATTCCCACCCACTGTATGGATTGCCCGCCCAACTCAAAAGTTGCTGTTTGTCCTACCAAGCCTACTGCGCATGCGCGAAGCCTACTGCGCATGCGCAGAAGACATGACTACATTTTGTAGTGAGGAGCCCATAGAAGACACAACATGGAAATTGCGCTGTACATGGATGTGACAACACAGAAAAGAGTCTGTTTTTACTGCCGATGGGAGAGCCCCTGAAGACGCAGTGGCTTAATTTTATTTACTCCAATAATACGCCGTCGAGTCTACCTAAGACGGTGTATGTTTGTCAGAAGCATTTTCCTGATGAATGTTTCCACAACTTGGGACAGTACAGGGCAGGTTTTGCACATCAACTGTCACTGAAGCCTGGGTCCGTACCAAGCATCCCTGCCGCATCAGCCACAAACACCGAACAAGTAAGTGTATAACTGGTCGTTTTGCCGTGTTTTAAAATCGGTGCGTTAGCCTAGCAATGGCTACATTAGCTGTGCAGCTAACCGCTTCCTGCAGTTAGCCAGGTACATGGGCTCGAGTTGTACCATTTTTTTAGACAGGGCGGACGGACCAGGGCATTCGCCCGCCTGGCTGTGCCCGACGAGGAGCGCTCTCGGCCGGCTTGGGAGACAGACGGCAGCCCCTCCCCCTCCCCCCATGGCACGCCCCCACTGTCTACCCTTCCCCGCCTCCTGCTTCTCATTAGCAAAACGACGCACTGGGAAAAGCGCTGAAATGGGGCTTTCTCCCAGGAGGCTATATCTACGTACCGAGGGTTCATTTCGAGAAAGGCTGCGGATATAACATCCAGAAGCCTCCACGAGCCCATTTAAAGCATCAACAAACCACCATGCCATGGGCCCTTTAAATAAAAGCTCTTTCATAACATGTTTCCAGGAACTCTCTAATTTAATACACACCCTGAAATTATGGAATGTAGCGCATATCAGCGTTTCATGTTTGATGTCTGAAACATTTCTGTTCACTTCCAAATCAGATGTTATGAATATATGCACTCACGTATGTGTCACTATTAGTTGGAGTATTGGAGTTTTCTATATAGATATATATTACCTCAAGTTAATGGAAGAAAGCTTACATTACTTACAGAGTCCATTGGTGACCATTACTAAAACAGCATACTTTCTCATTCATTCCCCACAGTGCCACAATAGCCTTCTATAAATACACCTGGATTCATGTCAAGCCGCTGGGCTACGTGCTAATAGTAACTCTAAATGGCACACAGTGTCGTAAGCACTTAGTCGAGAAGTCACCATTATGCACTGATTTGTGATTAGCATTGCATTAGAGAAAGGAAGGATGGCTGGTCATAGTTCAATGCAAAATGATTTCTGCTTGGACACACATACTACTCTTCATCCACCCCATGCCACCCCAGAGTATGTGCCCTCTGCTATGGGTTGTAATGGTATTATGAGGCACACGTCATTAATCCACTTGCAGGAAAGGAAATCAGCCCAGTAGAAAGTCTTAGCTTTGTGCTGATTAGACGAGACAGGCTAGGTCATGGTGTGTGGACTGGTATAACTGTTCATTAACACATTGTATTAGATACAATGTACAGTGTAAATGATAGGAAATGGGGTAATCGAATCCAGATGAATTAAATAGCAAGGAAAGAATCTATTGCCCCTGTGTATACACTGTATTGCACATTTGATCTCAGAACAAACCTTTCAAACCACTTCAACCTTTCAAACTCACTTATTATTCTTAATTATTTGTCTATGTGGATATGACCAGACATCACATGCTCTCTCTTTCTCTCTCTCTCTCTCTCTCTCTCTCTCTCTCTATCTCTAAAGAAGAATGTTTAGCTGCAGTCTTTAGCTGTCTAGCCAAAATATAATTAGCTTTTGTAAGAGCTGTATAATGGGTGGCACGGTGGTGTAGTGGTTACCACTGTTGCCTCACAGTAAGAAGGTTCTGGGTTCGAGCCCAGGGGCCGACGGGGGCCTTTCTGTGTGGAGTTTGCATGCTCTCCCCGTGTCTGCATGGGTTTCCTCCGGGTGCTCCGGTTTCTCCCACAGTCCAAAGACATGCAGGTTAGGATAATCGGTGGCTCTAAATTGACTGCGAGTGTGAATTGTTGTTTGTCTCTGTGTGTCAGCCCTGCAATGACCTGGCAACTTGTCCAAGGTGTACCCCGCCTCTCACCCATAGTCAGCTCCAGCTTGCCCGCAACCCTGCACAGGATAAGCAGTTACGGATAATGGATGGATAGTTAAAACGATCTAGCATTTCCTATTAGAAGAATACAAGACACCAATTCTGAGGTTATTAAACCTAGTTCTAGATTGCAACCAACTTACCGAGTTGAAATATCTGTTCATACAGAAAGATAATTTCACTAGTATTAAGTAATTTTCTCCTCAAATTCAATTTTCAATTTTTTGCAGTGTGGCTTTGACATGTATAGCAGAGAAAATCTCAAAGGAAAACAGTTTAAAATAAAAAAAAAAAAATGAACATTTTTCTTTTAAACTGTTTTAAATAAAACATAATGCTGTAACAATCCCCTTAAAGGGGAACTGAAGTTATTTTTAAACTTGCTTTATTTCTTAATTAACGTGTTATTCAATTACATTTTCAGTTTTAGTAACCTTATATCGTGACTCTTATTGGCAACTAACTGCAATTAAATATTATACTTATCGGCCTGGCGGCACGGTGGTGTAGTGGTTAGCGCTGTCGCCTCACAGCAAGAAGGTCCTGGGTTCGGCGAGGGCCTTTCTGTGTGGAGTTTGCATGTTCTCCCCGTGTCCGCGTGGGTTTCCTCTGGGTGCTCCGGTTTCCCCCACAGTCCAAAGACATGCAGGTTAGGTTAACTGGTGACTCTAAATTGACCGTAGGTGTGAATGTGAGTGTGAATGGTTGTCTGTCTATGTGTCAGCCCTGCGATGACCTGGCGACTTGTCCAGGGTGTACCCCGCCTTTCGCCCGTAGTCAGCTGGGATAGGCTCCAGCTTGCCTGCGACCCTGTAGAAGGATAAAGTGGCTAGAGATAATGAGATGAGATGAGACTTATCGGCCTGTTCGGTTTTTAGCCGTGTTGAATTTAGTTCGTTTGGTCCACGGCAGGCGTCGCTTATCCGCGTGATCTTCACGAGACTTGTGCGAGACTTCGAAGCATGAAGTGTCAGCCAGGTGTCAGTGCTGCCATTTTGAAAACTGTTTTCCAAACGAAGTATTGCACAAAAACGAGTTTAAATGACGATTACTGCCTACTTTTTTTCAAACTTTCCTGATTGCTATCAAAACAAACAAAACTTCCGGCTTGATTCCGTCAGCATTCAAAAGAGGGCGCGCGGGTCTTTTGACAATGTTAGCAGATGTCGGTCACTTTGATTTCCACTGTACGTTTTACTTCCGTCCTACGATGTCTCGCACAGGTCTCAACGAATCTCGTTTACGGCCATTGCTTTGACATATGGACTGATATATTACAGAGCATATTTCAAACACTCATAACTTGCTATAGCGGCGACAAAATAGCAATCAAAAATGCATTCCTGTATTTAATAAAATGAGATAAATAGAATTTTGATAATAAAAAAATTGCCTTCAGTTCTCCTTTAACTCATTCATCTCATATTAACATGTGCTCTTTCGTCCTGTGCATTCTGTGCTATTATATCAAAAATATACATCAATGTCACAGATGTGTTTAACCTGTAGACATGACTACTACACATTGAAACCATTTTAGCCATTGTATTACCATTCGAAGGCTCTAGACAAAATCCACAAAACCCGCAGAGCTGTTTTATTAGGAGGATTTATTGGAACAAGATTTCCAGTAAGACCTGCAGTAGTAGTGGAGATTGCAGAGGGCACGGCCTGTGGGTTTCTCATCAGCCTAGCTCCCGACTGGACATACTCAGATGGAAGATGCTCATTTCCTGAACTGAACAATGGGTGCTGGGATTTTGATGTCCTGGCCTTTCTCCAGTTTCTTCTCACATTCAATCAGAAAGTTGACCCCATCAATCACACACTGAACAAGCTCGACCTGAAATGAAGGAAAGCTTTGAGCATTAGATGAGCTCCTCTTATGTGCACATCTGCCTTAAAAACCTACGCAGTGGTTATATGGTGATTTTCCACACACAGATTAGGTATAACACTAAATTCCACAAGGAATCATGGGATAAGAAGCCAACCATGTAATGGTTTTCCATGTGGATAGGATATTTTTAGACCGACACTGGTGTGAACTTGAGTTGAAATAGCTTGGCAAGCTGTCACAAATACGTCAATATGTTGTGTGACAGCGAGAGTGTGGTGGTAATGGGTCTGTCTCTGCATGCCCTCTGATTATCCCTCATCTTCCAGTATAATAGACTTAGTCTGCTCTCCAGTCTGAGGAGTTACCATTTCCACTCATCAATCTTATTAAGGTGTTGGGTGAAGATTTCTTCCTAAGACACGGGCAGGATATTTACCTCAGACTTGCCCAGACGGTCAAGGTTAGATATGTCGAAAGTATCACCGACAGCAGCAGTGTCCACGCCACCTGTGCCACGTTTCTGTAGCCGGAGGTTATCCAGGATCTTAGAGAAGCGGGAGTCCTGATGTGGGAAAGACATGGAGTGAATTACATTCTCATAGAATCACAATTCACTTTAACACTGACTACTTATTCTGAGATTAGCTTAAATGATCGTCAGTATGATTTAGATTTCATTAGTCTGAAATCAGATTTCAGAATCGGATTATAATCAGAATTTATTCTATCCACATTCTCTGGATATGAGCAATCGCATGCTCTGATTGGCTACTCTACTACTAGGATATCAGGTCATATACCATGAGTAGAGAAAAACAAAATGGTGGAGCGCGTTGCTGAACCGACCAAGGATGAAATAAAAACTACTCAAAAACAAAACCCCCAAAAATACAAAAAAAAGTGCAACAAAATATGGGAAGTATTTGATGGTAAAAACGTATCTTTTTTTAATGATTTATTATTATCGCATTTTTCACAAATTGCTCCTGTCATTTCACCGGTTTGTTTAAAGGTCCCATGGCACGGTGGTTTGTTGATGCTTTAAATGGGCTCGTGGAGGTTTCCGGATGTTATATCCGCAGCCTTTCTCGAAATGAACCCTCGGCACGTAGATATAGCCTCCTGGGAGAAAGCCCCATTTCAGCGCTTTTCCCAGTGCGTCGTTTTGCTAATGAGAAGCAGGAGGCGGGGAAGGGTAGAGGGTGGGGGCGGGTCTTATCATTAATATTCATGACATGTAAACATGTTACCTCTGATTGGCTAACAGCACTGTGACGCTACCTCCAGTGGGTCAGAACAAGCGGATGTGGGTGTCTTACTATGGCGAGAGAGAAGGAACAAACCGCGAAGGGAAAAATACCGCGCGCTGACATCATTAAGGTGCGACACGAGGAAATAAAATAAATTCAACAAATGTTTGGGTTTTTACTGAACAAACAAACAAATAAAATGAACGAGTGACTTAAAAAAAAGAATGTGGGTGTCTTTGTAAAAACTGTTTTGATTGGCTATTATAACAGAGCATGCTGCATGCTTTTTGGTTTTGTAGCGCAGAGTACCTGGCTAACTGCAGGAAGTGGTTAGCTGCACAGCTAATGTAGCCATTGCAAGGCTAACGTGGCACCGATTTTAAAACATGGCAAAACGACTTAACAGTTATACACTTACTTGTTCAGTGTTTGTGGCTGATGCGGCAGGGATGCTTGGTACGGACCCAGGCTTCAGTGACAGTTGATGTGCAAAACCTGCCCTGTACTGTCCCAAGTTGTGGAAACATTCCTCAGGAAAATGCTTCCGACAAACATACACCGTCTTAGGTAGACTCGACTGCGTATTATTGGAGTAAATAAAATTAAGCCACTGCGTCTTCAGGGGCTCTCCCGTCGTTAGTAAAAACAGACTCCTTTCTGTGTTGTCACATCCATGTACAGCGCAACTTCCATGTTTGGTGGCAACTTTTGAGTTGGGCGGGCAATCCATACAGTGGGTGGGAATCCAGAGGGGGGGGCGTGGGGATCATCTCCCTTGCTGACGTAGGCAAGGGAAGAGTTTATCAATGCGCCGTTTTGACGCGCCATTCTCAAATGTTGGGCATAGTTTGATTTACACATTATGAAATTTCTAGCCACTGGGGTGACTTAAGAAGGTCAGAGGAACTCATTTTAACGTTAAAAAACCTCAGAAAGTGAAAATTTCATGCCATGGGACCTTTAACGGAAATTATTTTGTCAGACATTTTGTATAAAGTTTTTATTTATTGAATTTGCAAAAAATTAAAATGCTCAGTTTCTCAAAATCCAGTGAATGTGGATAGAATAAAATAGTTATTCTACGCAATCTTGTGATACATGGATTATAGCCAACTCAGTGCTACGAGCCTCGTCAGCTATCAGCTCATGTAAGACTTGATTTCGTGGAATAACTGTTAATTACGATCTAACCATTCATGTATGATTCATTTCGCAGTACCTTGCTGAGCAGGCGTGTACAATCATTTGATTCTATAATCAAATATTTGTGCATGATTCAGCTTGCAGTACCTTGCTAAGGAGAGGCAGGCGCACATGAACTCCAGCTCTTAGTCCAGTGCCCAGGTTAGAGGGGCAAGTCAGGATGTAACCCAGGTGCTGATTCCACATGAATTCCCAGCCTCTCTCCTGAATCAGCCTCTCAACCTATGGAAAAATAATCAAAAAAAAAAAATCAAATAACCATTTGGCTAACAAAAGGAACATGATTATCTTGTGCTCAGTGATACCTCATTTAGTCCTCTGCAGAATCTCTCAAAGACTCTCTTCATGTTGCCACCCTTCTCCATGGAGATGACACGGGTGTGGTCCTCTTCATTGATCCAGATTAAAAATGTTTTTTCATTGTTGTGCCTGGGAGATAACATATCCATCAGATTTAAAATCTCAAATAACAAGTCTAGATTTCATCTCACAAAATGTGTTATTAGCATGCCATATATCAGTCTCATATGTTAACCAAATATATCAGAAGAATAATTACATATTGAGTTATCTGTCAGGACCACAATGCTGTAATTTGATAGATATACACTAATAGCATTATCCCACTTTCAGTATGGTACTGATATCCAAACTTTGAGTATACACTGATACCTGATACAGATCAGAAACTCTTAGTAACCAAGACAACTATCTGCAAGCTTTTGTTGCTAAGTTCAGCAAAACAACATGGGCATACTGACAGAGGTACAGTTGTGGTCAGAAGTTTACATACAGTGACATGAATGTCATCTTGGATATGAATGTCATGGCAATATTTGGGCTTTCAGTCATTTCTTTGAACTGTTCTTTTTCTGTGGCAGAATGTACAGCATACAGCTTTAATTAAAAAAACACACTAGAATTTGGTGCACAAGTTTTATTTTCTTTGGGTTTTCTGAAATCAACACAGGGTCAAAATTATACATACAGCACACCGAATATTTGCGTAAAATGTCTCTTTGCAAGATTCACCTTGACCAAATATTTTTGTTTACCATGAACAAGCTTCTGGCAGAATTCTGATTGGATATTTCATGACTCTTTATGGTAGAATTGGTAGAGTTCAATTAACTTTGTTTTTTTTCTTGACACGGACTCAACTTATAAGCACGGTCCATATATTTTCAACAGGGTTGAAGTCAGGACTTGTTTTAAGCTTAATGTTGGCCTGCTTTATCCTCCACAACCAGCTCTGATGCGTGTTTGGGTTCATTGCCCTGTTGTAAGTCCCAAGTCGTGTTCAAGTTTCTGATGGTTTATGCTGAAGAATTCTGAGGTAGTCCTCCTTTTTCATTATTCCATCCACTTTGTGCAATGAACCAGTTTCACTGGCAGCAAAACAGTAGTCTGGCTAACGCGACTTCAAAGCTCTGCGAGGCCCTTGTGTTGCGTCACGCTTAGGATGGGCAGGCCCAGGCTAGCAAAACAGCCCCAGAGCATGATGATCCTACCACCACCACCACCAGCTGGTACAGTGTCCTTCTGTACATGGTGGTCATTGTGGCCAAACAACTCAATCTTTGTCTCATCTGACCATACAGCTTTCCTCCAGGAGGCTTTTTCTTTGTCCGTGTAGTCAGCTTCAAACTTTAGTTGAGCTTGAAGATGTCAATTTTGGAGCAGGGGGTCATTTCTTGGATAGCAGCCTCTTAGTCCATGGTGATATAAAACTCACTGAATTGTAGACTGTGATCCATCAGCTTCCAGTTGATGGCAGGGCTGTGCCATGGTGGTTCCCAGGTTGTTCCTGACCATCCAAACCAATTTCCTTTCAGCTGAGGGTGACAGTTTGGGTTTTCTTGAAGCAAAGTGGCTTGGCAAAGTGACTACACCTCACAATAACTTGGATACAATTGTTTGAACTGATCTTGGAATTTGCAGTTGTTTAGAAATGGCTCTAAGAGACATTCCAGAGTTGTATATATCTGCAATCTTCTTTCTCAGATCTGCACTGAGCTCCTTGGACTTTCCCATTTTACTGTGTGTTGGCCAATCCAATGAGTGCTGTAAACAAACCCTTTTTATGAAGGCATAGAGAAGCTACCAGCTGTAGTCAATCATGATCACTAACAGGAAGTTAAGAGACCTCGGCCTTGGCAAGATAAGAGACGTTTTGGAAGTTTCAGCACCTCTGAATGAATAATCTAAGTGGGTGTATGTACATTTTTGACCCTGTATGTATAATTTTGACCCCGTGCTGATTTCAGAAAACCCAAAGGAAATTAAAACTTGTGCAACAAATTCTAGTGTTTTTTTTTAATTAAAGATGTATGCTGTACATTCTGCCACAGAAAAAGAACAGTTCAAGGAAATTACTGAAAGCCCAAATATTGCCATGACATTCATATCCAAGATGACGTTCATGTCACTGTATGTAAACTTCTGACCACAACTGTATATAGGATAATCTGTGTCTGATTTACACATTAAGGATCTGTGTTATATCAAAATCACATGCATTAAACATCTGTCAAAATACTGTATGCCAAATCTTATTCAAAACCTATCCAGTGTTTCAGGTCAATACCAACCCGATGCTAATAGTGGATAGGGACATTTCTAGAATATAACACACACATGTGCATGCAGTCTGGTGGTGCAAGTCTCATGCACCATACCAGATTCCCCTGGCATCAGGCCAATCACGAGCCATTCCTGCACAAGTCAGCAAGGGTGAGACAGGCTTGTCAAATAGGAAGTGATCCTGGGATGAACAGACCAGTGAGGAACAAAGGTGAGGAAGGGGTTGAACAAAGACAGGCAGGGTCACAAAAACTACAAAATTTCTTCTAATTATACGACAGACCTGTTGAATTCTCAATTCTGAAGGTTTTGATTAATTTTCTATCACAGCAGCTCAGACAGGAGTTCCAAAAGTGTACAGTAGAGCAGTGGCTACAATTATCGACAGTCCATAATTATCGACACCTTTTCAGATTTACCAATAAAAACAATTTTACAAACGTAAGTTTCAGTTACAGCGGTTATTATTGGTTAATTAATCAACTGGAAGACCCGCCTCACCCTTTGATCTTGTCGTCTGATGACGCAGCTCGTTACCTGAGATGGTTTTTTTTTTAGCACAATCAGCAATTTGAAGAAAACCCGGACGTTATCGTCGCAGGTAAGCATGGTGGAAAGATCACGGACATGTTTTTACTGATCAAATTCACTGATATTTCATGATCTCCTTGTCAAAACCTACTTTGTTTCTGACTCTTTCATTTGACAGTCGCCATTTTGTATCTAAACACGCATTTGAGAAGTCATGTGAGGTGTCGATAATAGTGATCACTTTCACCGGTGTCCACCATTATCGACACCCTGTGGAATTAAGGGACATTTACAACTGTTATGGATCGAGCTTTGTGTAACATTGTTGAAGTAGATGAAGTACTTTAAAAAAAAATAAAAGTGTTGTGATTTATAATAATCTTTTTTTCTGATTCATAACAGAATGGAATGTTTATAGAGTATTTGGAATCCGATTGCAATAAATAGAATTAGGCCAGAATTAAATTCTTAGCATATAAAAAATTACCTGCTTGAAATATTCAGATTTTTCTATTCCATTCAGAATTTTTTTTTTTTTTTTGCAGTTTGTTGTAAATATCTACCACATATTACAATATCAGTAGACATTTTATATTTTGGTTCGAGGAATGACATGCGACCTTTGACCTGGATTTCCATGTGGTTACAATGTCAATTGCCTGTTGATATTTATTGGTAAACGACAAAACTAGAAATTAATACAAACAACGATGAATGATTAACAAAATGTGATCTACAAAAATATTTAGAAAGTGGGTAGAAAGTGGAACAAAAAGATTTTCTGACGCAGGTTAAACATTATCAGTTCATTTGTTTACAAACATTAGAATTACTTCCTCATTTACGTAAACACCGACATCCATATATTTATATAAAATACATTTTGTACTAAATATATGTGTGTGTAAAACAAATTTTAAATAAAAAGTACGTTTTGTTAACTTAATACCACATACTGATGATTTTTTTTTTTTATAAATAATCATCTGGATGTCGATAATTGTGGAACGGTGTCGATAACTGTGGACAAAGGTGTCGATAATTGTGGAACGGTGTCACATGATCTGATACGCTAAGTCATCGGGAATCAACTCATTTTTTTTCCAGTGGAAGTTTGAGTAATTATTTAAGTTATAATTATTTATATAAGTCTTTTCTACTTTTGCAATGGCCAAAAGATCATTAAGGTGTCGATAATTGTAGCCGTCGTTCTACCAGTCAAAAGTTTGCACTTCTAATGCAATGTTTTTTCTGTATTTTTATTAATTAAGAGACACTTTGTGACTTAAAGTGATGATGGATGTCGTTTGTCTTTACTTAGTTGTTTGGTTCTTGACATAATATGGATTACTACAGTTATGGAATATGGCTATTTACTCTATTTTTATGATTTACTATTTACTGTTTGATCTCAAATGCATTAAGAAGGCCAGAAATTGCACTAATTAACTTTTGACGAGGTATACCTGTTAATTGAAAAGCGTTCCAGGTGACTACCTCATTAAGCTGGTTAAGATAATGCCAATAGTGTGCAAAACATCATCAAGGTAAACACTGGATATTTTGAAGAATCTAAAATATGAAACGTTTTGTTTTGTTTTTTTAACACGTTTTTGTTTACCACATAATTCCCTATATGTCCCATGTGTTATTTCGTAATTTTGATGTCTTTGGTGTTGTTCTACAATGTAGAAAACAGTCAAAATACAGAAAAAAATATGAATAAGTAGGGGTGTCAAAACTTTGACTGGTACTGTATATTAACATGTGCTTTCTAATACAGTGTTACTTCTACAGTAACTACCTACACAAGGACTTTTATAGTGGATGTTCTACATATTAAAAAAAGGAAAAAAAAAGATAGATAGATAGAAAGAAGACGCATGTAATTGTTAATATGGTGAAGTTTCCTGTAAGGAGTCTCCAGTGTCAGTGCTTTGTAAAAGAGTTAAAGCTATAACTTTACGTTTTTGCACAGAGGGCTTTGTGGTTTCTTGGTAAGGCGCATTATTTTGTTTTATTAACTTCAAGAGAGAGAAAATTGAAGGATATTGAGGAAACGACTTTTTAAACAGTAGATAACAGGAATGAACTTGTCTTGTGGTTGATTCACAACAAGAAAGGTAACTAAATAAAGAAAAAGTATAACATCATTCTTTAATTAATAAAAACACAATCATTGGCAAATTGCTGTGGTATAAAAGGAATAAAGGACTTCAGGACATACAATTACACTAATATATTCAACTTTGGGGTGGTAACAGTAACTCGTCAGTGTATCAGGTTACATCCCACCAATCCTTTATTGAATAATTCCTTATAACAGTACACACCATTGTGTTTTATTCCTTAATTAATATCCCACAGCCAGGTGATCTTTGAGCACCATGGTTAAAGCCCAACAGGTCTCTCATGACATGATAATCTTGTCAAGTTTACATTATAATCTCAGCCTATAAAGCTGTGTACTACAGACTACTGTTACTACACATTAAGCACTAATAACTATTCCTACACCTTACCAAATGCCTCGGGAATCAGGCCAGTCTCTGGCCATACCAGCAGCAATGAGGAGAGGAGACACTGGCTTATCAAATAGAAAGTGCTCCTGAGATGAACCAGCATGCAACGAGAGCAGCAATGTTTGTGTTAGGGAGTATGGAAAACTTCATCCAGGCCATTAATATTTACATTACATCTGGCTTTGGTGGCACGGTGGTGTAGTGGTTAGCGCTGTCACCTCACAGCGAGAAGGTCCGGGTTCAAGCCCTGTGGCTGGCGAGGGTATTTCTGTGTGGAGTTTGCATGTTCTCCCCATGTCCGCGTGGGTTTCCTCCGGGTGCTCCGGTTTCCCCCACAGTCCAAAGACATGCAGGTTAAGTTAACTGCTGACTCTAAATTGACCGTAGGTGTGAGTGTGAATGGTTGTCTGTGTCTATGTGTCAGCCCTGTGATGACCTGGCGACTTGTCCAGGGTGTACCCCGCCTTTCACCCATAGTCAGCTGGGATAGGCTCCAGCTTGCCTGCGACCCTGTAGAACAGGATAAAGCGGCTAGAGATAATGGGATGAGACATCTGGCTTTGGGTTCCAATAATTTAAGATCATTTGAATCAACTTGCTGGTTGTATTGAAATGAACGGAAGATACTGAGAATCAGTGATGTTCAAAAAGCTTTTCTTATTACTATATTATCGAAGGATGTTGAAAGACATCTGTATAGGCTACATTCAGGTGAGCTTAATGGTGATCTTGTAATGGCTTACATCAATAAGTTGTTGCTGGTCCTTTTCAGACATCTCAGACAGACTGTAGTATTTGCCTGAAAGATCTCCTTTTAGTCCAGACAAAGCCTGGACCACCACTTTCTCCACCTCACGTCGTTCGGCGCGTGAGCAGGCTGGGGGTAGACTGAGGCCACGGATACTGCGGCCAGTACGCACACGGGATGACAGCACATATTTTTCATCAAACATCCCAGAGGTAATCTGCACCAGACAGTAACATTGTGTATTCCAGTCAGAATTCAGATTGTAACACTGTTGAGTCGAACTAATGATCCTTTTAGCCTGTAAACTGAGAGAAGAGTATCTTCTACCTTTGAACTATCAAGATCAGTTGGGTGCTTCATGGTTCTGGGGTCATAACCATTGTGCCTGTCCTTGATGACTGGGTCAAAAAGGTCAGCAAACACCTGAGGATTACAACAACATTTATTAACACAGGTCAAAAATAGGCTTACCCAAATACTCAGCTTATTACTATATATAAAGAGTCCATATGGGAGTCAAAATAAACTGTTTTTTCTCTATAACTAACTAACATGCTAAGCTTGCAGTACATAACTATCACACCTCATAGCTCTCCTCGTCACCGGCCACCATGCCTACAGTTTTGATGAAGGGATGCCCAGGGTTGTCCACCCCAGTCTGAATGCACTGGTCTAGCGTCCAGTTGTTTGGAGTGAGCTTGTCCCTCAGCCGAGCATAGATGGCAGGGGTCAGAGCAGATGCCATGCAGTTGTTGTGCTTGCGCAGATCTGGGTAATCAGCGCTATGCAATATAGATGCAAAATATAATTGAGAACTTCAAAACCTTCATGCATACATCTGAAGACAGAGATTTAAAGCAGCACTTTTTTATTTAATTCTCATCATCGAGTGCAGGATGTGTGCGGAGAACACAGTAGGTCTGCTCAAATAGGATCATATTTCCATGCATGTAAAGCCTGGCAGGAACAGTGGAACAGAGTGTGACTTTCTTTCAGTCGAAGTGACCTATAACACTCATAATCATAATCCAAGTGTGTCAAAGTTCCTCAGGATATATATGATTATTCTATCCACATTCACTGGATATGAGCAATCGTGCGCTCTGATTGGCTACTCGACTACTGCACTATCAGCTCATATACCGTACCGTGAGTAGAGAAAAATAAAATAGCGGCGTGTGTTGCTGAACCAACCGAGGATGAAATAAAAACTCTACTCGAAAACAAAACCTCAGGAAATACAAAAAAAAAGCAACAAAATATGGAATGAAAGTATTTGATGGTAAGAACGTATCATTTTAAATTTTTCAAAAATTATTATTATCGCATTTTTCACAAATTGCTCCTGTCATTTCGCCAGTTTGTTTACATTCTAAGCGGAAATTATTTTGTCGGATGTTTTGTATAAAGTTCTTATTTATCAAACTTGCAAAAATAAAAATGCTCTGTTTCTCAAACTTTAGTGAATGTGGATAGAATAAAACAGTTATTCCACTCAATCTTGTCGTGCATGGTGCTACGCGCCTCGTCGGCTATCAGCTCACATACGACTCGATTTTGTTGAATAATCGCTAAATACATAAGCTGACCATTTCACACAGTGGTCTTAGGCCTATGTGAAATGGCTTGATTTACCTAATTTGATGTCACTTGCATTCATCAATGAACCTGGTTTAATCTTGGAATTATATGCTATGTAGGCTGGAATAGCTGAAATGTGATTTGTCAAGGTTTGGGTTAGTGTCGAGCATCTGACTGATTCAGTTATATTTATATTGGCCCTTAATTTTTAAAAAGGATTTTATATGTAAGTAAAGACTCCAGTTATAAACCCCTCACCTGGGTGGATAAAGCTTCATTTTTTCAGCAGCAGAGACACCAGATTCATTCATCAGATAGCCAGATGCCAGGGTGCCAGCGCCCACACTAGCCATGAGCATAGCCGTGGTACGGCTGGACAGCATTCGAGTGAAGGTGCTGGCCATCCTTACTGCCCTGATGTCCTGTCAACTCTAACCTGAATAAAGTGCAGAGAAATACTTGTCTTGTACTAGAGGCATGTTTTAATATTATTAAAACCATTAGTATCATTTTGAAATGTTCTTCAACAAAGATAATATAAGTCCAATGAGTTCTTCTGATAATGAAGGGTTTTTAGTTTCCTAAAGCTTCCTTTTATTGATAAGGAAACACTAGAGAGGCAAACTGTGGAAGCTAGATTTAACCTTTTTTTTTTTTTTAAAGAGTGTAGCAAGATAATTGGAATGGCAACTGTAATATACACTGCCTGCCAACTATTCCAAGCCATATTGTCTTTTTTTTTTAAGCTGTGCAAGGGATTTTTGGAGAGGAAGGTGATAGTGCTGTCTGTAATGAAATGGGCAGCCAAGTCAGCCAACCTTAACCCAACGAAGCTGCTCTGGGAGTAATTGGATCGAAATGTTTAACAGAGGTGTCCAACCAGATCCGAAAACCTCTGGAAAGGTCAGCACGAGATGTGGCAGAAGATCTTTGTGGAGCGCCTGACTGCTAAGGAAAGCTGTTTAAAATAAATGTATAGTTTACAACAGTGGTTTTCATACAGTAGGCAGAGGGTAAATTATACTTTTTACATTTTTCTTTGCTGGAAATTACAACCCATCGTTATCAAAGTTATTACTTTTATTACTAACGTTTTTTGTTGCTAATTTATTGGGCTGGTCAGTTCAATTGTATGGGCTTCATTCGAACCTAAATAGCTCAAAAACAAGTAGGACTATAAGTTATGTCAATTTGGACCTTATGTGTTCTGTCATCTGAAAATTCAGGTATCAAAACCTTTATACTTCAATAAAAAGCCAGAATACTGTTCAATACATTTGAATAATGAGCATAATGTTTGAATAGTTAGAATATGTTCAATAAATATAGCACCAGTCAGAAGTTTAGACACACCAAGTCATTCATAGGTTTTTCTGTATTCTGACTATTTTCTACGTTGTCGAACAATACTGAAGGCATCACAACTATGAAATAACATCTGGAACTTATAAGGAATTATGTGGTTACAAAAAAGGGTTAAAAAACAAAATATGTTTCATATTTTAGATTCTTCAAAGTAGCCAGCATTTCCCTTGATGACGCTTTGCACACTATTGGCATTATCTTAACTAACTTCATGAGGGAGTCACCTGGAATGCTTTCCAATTAACAGGTGCCTTGTTAAAAGTTAATTAGTGCAATTTCCTGCCTTCTTAATGCATGTGGCAGCAGGGGCGTGGTCGAGCGTCGGCTGTGAACGGCGAAGAGGCAGGTTGAACCAGCAGGTAACATGTGATGAGGTGCACCTGAGTCAAATTACTGGCTGTCTATTAACCTTTGTCTCTATGTGTCTTTCAGACAGCCAGAAATGAGAGAGAGAGAGAGAGAGAGAGAGAGAGAGAGAGAGCTGTCTCACCCCACGTGTGTATGTGTCTGTGTGCAAGCAGATGTATTAGTCGTCCCTGAAAAGTGTCAAAAATAAAAGAACTCACCTGTTCTGAAGCCTGCTTCCAGTTCCTCTGTTGCCCCACAAGTTAAAGCGTTGTTACAATGCATTTGAGGTCAAACCGTAAAAAGTAAATAATACAAATACAGTAACTAGCCCTATTCCACAACTGTAGTAATCCATATTATGTCAAGAACCGCTGAGCTGAGTAAAGAGAAACGACATCCATCATTACTTGAAGACATTAAGTGTCTCTTAATTAATAAATAAAGGAAAAACATTGAATTAGAAGGTGTGTCCAAACTTTTGACTGGTACTTTACACCATACAGCTGGAATTACTATCTGAGTTGCTGTGATAGAAAATTAATCAAAACCTTCAGAATTGAGAATTCAACACCGCTGTGGTATAATTAGAAGGAATTTTGTAGTTTTTGTGGCCCTGCCTGTTTTTGTTCAACCCCTTCCTCACCTTTGTTCCTAATTGGTCCATTCATCTCAGGATCACTTCCTATTTGATAAGCCTGTCTCACCCTTGTTGACTTGTGCAGGGATGGCACGTGCTAAGGAGGTCTGTGGAACAAAATTTGACAATCCCTGGTTTGCTATTTTTTCCCCACAGAATAAACCTGGTTAAACTTTAATGTGTTGAGATTTTGTAAACTGGCAAAGAAAATCCATCCATCCATCGGCCTCGAACCCAGAACCTTCTTGCTGTGAGGTAACAGTGCTAACCACTACACCACCATGCCACTGACAAAGAAAATCCATCCATTCATCCATCATCAAGCTGCTTATCCTGTTCTACAGGGTCGCAGGCAAGCTGGATCCTATCCCAGCTGACTACGGGCGAAAGGCGGGGTACACCCTGGACAAGTCGCCAGGTCATCACAGGGCTGACACACAGACACAGACAACCATTCACACTCACATTCACACCTACGGTCAATTTAGAGTCACCAGTTAACCTAACCTGCATGTCTTTGGACTGTGGGGGAAACCGGAGCACCCGGAGGAAACCCACGCGGACACGGGGAGAACATGCAAACTCCGCACAGAAAGGCCCTCGCCGGCCACTGGGCTCGAACCCAGAACCTTCTTACTGTGAAGCAACAGTGCTAACCACTACACCACCATCCCGCTGACAAAGAAAATATGTATATAAAATAACTTTTTTTTTAAAGCTAGGCAGTGTATAATTCCTGCATAATAAAATGCTGTGTATGTGGTACAATGTTTTTCTTTTCTTTCTTTTTTAAAAAATTACATAGCCTATAAATTATTTTATATGCATATCATTGAAATTCTTTACTGTTTTTGGGGCATCAGCTGCTCTTGTGTCAAATCTTCTTTTGAACTTCATGTCATAATAATGTATACCATCACAAATCTGACGGGCCCATAAATGTCCTCGGCCTGTGTGTCTTGTATCATTTAAAAAGCATGGCATTAGAAATTCAACCTTGATCTGTCATGAAAGTCATGGTATACGTAGACAATACAACAACCAAGATTTAATCATTTTAAAAATGATGACAACCAGTCTTGGTCAAGCATACATATCTACAAATAATATCTTGATTATGGCATTATTATAAAACTGTTTCAGAACGTATTAATAATCCTGGTCACAGACAGGCGCTGTCCTACACTTGAGCTGAGCAGGAAAGGCAGCATTATAGCAACAGGTGTAGATTAGGAATTACTGCCAAGTCCCTGCTGGCTTTAGTTCAACTGACCACATGATCTACAGTGACATTCTAGATCGGTCAGAGGGGCTTATAAACAGACACGATAGGGAGAGAGAGGCCCGGTGTGAGCATGACCTGCAACGTCAACAGCATTGAGATGTGTAAAACTGAAGTAGAAAGGATTGGATTCCTCTCAGCTCTGAGAAAATGTGAATCTTTGTGGTTGAAAAAATACTTATGTTTGATACCTGGGGTTCTTTGTACCGTAGAACCTAATAAGAGTGTTTATCAGAAATTATTCCATACTGAATACTTTAAGGAGGATAAGAACCCGTAAATAAGTAGTGAATCTTTAAATAATCCTTAAAGGATATTCTTTTCTTAAGAACGTACAGTTGTGAAATCGTTAAGAAAATTAATGTGAATGCACTGTAATTCTGAAGAAGAAAACAACCCAACAAGAACACACTGATAATCCTCTATCAATCCTAAGAACACTTAATTATAAAGCATACTATATTAAAAATAAATCCGGTGAAATAATTCACTCTCCAGTCACCCACTATGAAAGTTGTTCGAGTTCTTGTACTCACCTTTAGCGAGAAGGAGAAAGGTCCTAAAAACACAAACACACAGTCCAGCAGGTAGCTCCAGCAGGCAGCTAGTGAGCTTACACTGGGCTACTCTGGCAATAAGAGCTCATCCCAGCAGCCAATCCTATTTCTACTGACAGCATGTGAGGGCCTACGCACCTCCCTACTGTCAGGACACTTTGCCCTTGAGCTTTCTGCTTCCCAGCTCGGTCAAAACTTCATGGTCTTTCCACACATACTAGATATATACGCAGTCACGTACACACACACACACACACACACACACAGCACTGTCCACAGTGTAATTTTCCACAATCCTAAAAGCCTCCCTGTCTGTCCCTCTCACATCCTGTATATCATGCTGCTGCCTGCACTCCAGTCTGTCATATTAAGATATTCTCGAACAGGTCTCTATGACATAAAATTCTGAAATCACACAAATAATATCAGATTAATCTTCAAATTAGAATTGTTGGAGATGTAGAAGAAGCTTTTACTAGGTGATCAGGTTTATGTCTAAATATAGTCAGGGACGCATATGGAAAGGAAAAAAATTCACAGGTACTGACAGACACAGAGAGGTTTATAGTGCCTTGCAAAAGTATTCGTCCCCCTTGGTGTTTGTTCTGTTTTGTCGCATTACAAGCTGGAATTAAAATGGATGTTTGAAGGGTGAGCACCATTTCATTTACACAACATGCATACCGCTTTAAAGGTGCAAGTTGTTGTTTTATTGTGACGCAAACAATAATTAAGATGAAAAAAACAGAAATCTGGAGTGTGCATAAGTATTCACCCCCTTTCGTATGAAACCCCTAAATAAGAGCTGCTCCAACCGATTCACTTCATAAGTCACATGATTAGTTGATTAAGATCCACCTGTGTGCAATCAAAGTGTCACATGATCTGTCACATGATATCTGGATAAATCAACCTGTTCTGGAAGGACCCTGACTCTGCAACACTACTAAACAAGCAACACGAAAACCAAGGAGCCTCCAAACAGGTCAGAGACAAAGTTGTGGAGAAGTATAGATCAGGGTTGGGTTATAAAAAATATCCCAAACTTTGAATATCCCAGGGAGCACCATTAAATCCATTATAGCAAAATGGAAAGAATATGTCACCACTACAAACCTGACAAGAGAAGGCCCCGCCCACCAAAACTCACAGACTGTTTACATTGCTCATTCTGTTTATATTGTCATTCATCACACTTAAATTTATACCGTTAATTCTGTTCACACTGCCACATTTGCCATATTTATACTTTCTGGATTGCCACTGTCTTTTCTTAGAATAGCTTTAGCTTGTGTGTGTAAATATACCCCCCCCCCCCCTTTTTAAGTTTATATCTTTTACCTATATTTTATATTTCATGTTTATTACTGTTTGAACCGCGGATAAGAGGGAAACACAATTTCAATTCTCTGTATGTCCTCCACATATGGCATTATTGATAATAAAGTTGACTTGAACTTGAAGGAGGGCATTAATCAGAGATGCAACAAAGACACCAAAGATAACACTGAAGGAGCTGCAAAGATCCACAGTGGAGATGGGAGTATCTGTCCATAGGACCACTTTAAGCTGTACACTCCACAGAGTGGGGCTTTATGGAAGAGTGGCAAGAAAAAAAGTCATTGCTTAAGAAAACATGTTTGGAGTTTGCCCAACAGCATGTGGCAGACTCCCCAAAACACATGGAAGAAGATTCTCTGGTCAGATGAGACTAAAATTGATCTTTTTGGCCATCATGGGAAATGCCATGTGTGACGCAAACCCAACACTCTGAGAACACCATTCCTACAGTGAAGCATGGTGGTGGCAGCATCATGCTGTGGGGATGTTTTTCATCTGCAGGAACAGGAAAGCTGGTCAGGATTGAAGGAAAGATGGATGGCACTAAATACAGGGCAGTTCTGGAGGAAAACCCATTTGAGTCAGCCAGAGGTTTGAGACTTGGACAAAGGTTCATGTTCCAGCAGGACAATGACCCTAAACATACTGCTTACACAGTGTGTACACTGCCTATACTGGAGTGGTTTAAAGGGAAACATTTAAATGTTTTGGAATGGCCTAATCAAAGCCCAGACCTCAATCCAACTGAGAATCTGTGGCATAACTTGAAGATTGTTGTACACCAACGCAGCCCATCTACGGTAACTTGAAGAAGTTGGAGCAGTTTTGCCTTGAGGAATGGGCAAAAATCCCAGTGGCTAGATGTGCTAAGCTAATAGAGACATACCCCAAGAGACTTGCAGCTGTAACTGCAGCAAAAGGTGGCTCTATAAAGTATTGATTTTTTTGGGGGGGTATACTTATGCACACTCTAGGTTTCTGTCTCTTCTCATCTCATTATCTCTAGCCGCTTTATCCTTCTACAAGGTCGCAGGCAAGCTGGAGCCTATCCCAGCTGACTACGGGCGAAAGGCGGGGTACACCCTGGACAAGTCGCCAGGTCATCACAGGGCTGACACATAGACACAGACAACCATTCACACTCACATTCACACCTACGCTCAATTTAGAGTCACCAGTTAACCTAACCTGCATGTCTTTGGACTGTGGGGGAAACCAGAGCACCCGGAGGAAACCCATGCGGACACGGGGAGAACATGCAAACTCCGCACAGAAAGGCCCTCGCCGGCCATGGGCCTCGAACCCAGGACCTTCTTGCTGTGAGGCGACCGCACTAACCACTACACCACCGTGCCGCCCAGGTTTCTGTCTTTTCATCTTAATTATTGTTTGTGTCACAATAAAAGAACAATTTTCACATTTAAAGTGGTATGCACGTTGTGTAAATCAAAAGGCGCTAACCCTCCAAAAATCCATTTGAATTCCAGCTTGTAATGCGACAAAACAGGACAAACACCAAGGGGGATGAATACTTTTGCAAGACACTGTACATATCTGCTCCAAGCAAAGGACCAAACCTAAAGGAAAGAGGTCTCTCTAGTTCATCCTTTTAGTCCCTAATACAGCATGTCTTTAGCTTATTTTTGGGGGGGTTTGGAAATCACAATCACTTTTATCATCACTGCTGTTTTTGCTCACCTAGGACTCACATTCACTGCTCTGGAACTACCGACAGGTTCATGTTCTATCTGTTTCATTGTGCTTACTGCATAATTCATAGAAGTACTAGGTGCTATGCTTTAAGATGAATCATGAATTAATCAGTTATAAAGTTTAATTCTGTACCCCTGCAATATAACAGACGATATAGTTGAGGGGATTGAGGTCTATAAGCAATATCAGTGAGATTAATGCATCTTTATAGTCACCTGATTAACAGAGGGAGGCACTCTTACAGTACTGTTCAGCAAATTGTGAACATTATTGGCATAATTAACAGTTATTCCATGAAATTGAGTCGTACATGAGCTGATAGCTGATGAGACGCTTAGCACCGAGTTGGCTATAAGCCATGTATGACGAGATTGAGGCTACATCCACACGACAACGGCAACGAGATTTTTTTTTTAAATATCGCGTCCACATGGGCAACGGATCAGTAAAATTTCAGGTCCATATGGCAACGCAACGCTTGCTGAAAACAATGCAATACACATGCCACACCTCTACGTGTCCTATAAGACAGTCCCATCGGAGACACCAGAACAATAGAAGAAGTAGACACATGCGCACAAACCCCTTCTACTGTAGCATCAGCCACATAAAGTTTTGATTATTAATCAGTAGCGTAAAACGAAAGATGCGGAAAGAGGAATGAATGGGGGTAGATGGAAGCCGGTACGCCAACATTCTGATATCCTCCAGAATTCTTTAATGGTCCGGAATAAATTGAATGCTACACGTTGATGGATTACTTTGTTCTTCTACGCCCTTTTTGAGGAATGTATTGTCGGACTTAAACCAACATCTGAAGAAGTGAGATCGCTCCTTTTTTTTCCCTATTTTTGCTGGCGGGATTGTTTTTGTTTTTGGAAAGCGCACGGGCGGTGCGCGGTTTGGTACTGCTTCCACAGTGTTTGGACTAAAGACTCTGCCCTAAGGGCTATTCTCTCACTCTCTCTCTCTCTCTCTCTCTCTTTGCACCATTACACAATAAATATTCACAGTGAAAATATTTTGTAAGCGAGTTTCATGAACCAAGTTATAAGATTTGTTGACAACTCGCATCGAGTTCGTTACACTTCTACCCGGCGTGAAGCACTGACGGTCATGTGGTTGTGACGTCATCGTAAATAAATCCGTTCTACTCATCCAGACGACTTCACAACGGCGCCGTTGCCAGATTTTTTCACTCTGGAACCCGTTCTCAAAAGATTTCGTTTTGGGGCACCCAAAATGCCGGTACCGTGTGGACGCCAGGCCGAAACGATAAACAATTTTATCAGATTCACCTGAATCCGTTGCCGTGTGGACAGGGCCTGAGTGGAATAACAATTTTATTCTATCCACATTCACTGGATTTTGAGAAACAGAGCATTTTTATTTTTTTGCAAATTCAATAAATAAAAACTTTATACAAAATGTCCAACAAAATAATTTCCATACATAGAATGTAAATAAACTGGTGAAATGACAGAAGCAATTTGTGAAAAATGCAATAATAATAATTCTTGAAAAAAAAAAAAAGATATGTTTCTACCATCAAATACTTTCATTCCATATTTTGTTGCTTTTTTATTTTGGGGGGTTTTGTTTTTGAGTAGAGTTTTTATTTCACCCTCAGTTGGTTCAGCAACATGTTCCACTATTTTGTTTTTCTCTACTCACGGTATATGAGCTGATAGCCTCGTAGTAGAGTAGCCAATTAGAGTGTGCAATTGCTCATATCCAGTGAATGTGGATAGAATAAAATTTAATCTATATCTTTTTTTATATTGCTCTCTGGTGAAGAAAGCACTTATTACCTTGCCAGGGACGGAGTCCACCAGGGGGCGAGGTATTGTTTTCGGGGGGGTTTCTTTGTCTTTGTTTCTTTGTTAGCAACATTATGGGAAAATGGCTGGACCAATCTTCATGAAACTTTCAGGATAGATGGGCATTGGTCTCAAATAGAACCTCCAACATTTTGAGGGTCATCCAGTCATGGTCAAGGTCAAGGTCACCAAAAAGGTCAAAATATATTTTTTAATATCTTCCTTTATATTCATCATATTTACTTCAAACCAATTCCAAAATGTTCATCTTTAAATTCTACTTCCATTGATATGCTACATGATGGGGTATCTCTCATAGTTTTCTTAGCAGTTGGGGTCAAATGTCAGGGGGGTCAAGTTCATTGCTAAAATTTGCATATTTTCCATTATAACTCAAAAATGGTTAGAGATAGAGAGATGTTTATTATTAACAACATATAGGAAGTCATATATGGGCTTTCATTTGGCACCATGACCTTTGACCTTGTTTGTTTGTTGTGTGTGTATCTGTCTGTTAACAAGCTAGCGTCTAGCCAGTTGCACTGATTGACTTCAAATTTTCAGGGTAGGTGGGCAATGATCCGTAGATTACCTGATTAAATTTGGGGGGTAATCAGGTCAAGGTGAAGGTCACTGGAAAGGTCAACCTTTTGGTCAAAATAACACATTTTCCATTATAACTCAAAAACGGTTACCGATAGACAAATGTTTACTATTATGAGCATGCAGGAACTCCTATATGGCCTTTCATTTGGCAGTATGATCTTTGACCCTGAGTGACCTTGAAAGGTCAAGCTCAAGGTCACAGATTTTCAGAGTGCTGTAACTTGAAAACTGTTGATGGTAGACAGATGTTTACCGTTATCAACTTACAGGAAGTGCCATATGGGCTTTCATTTGGCACCATGACCTTTGACCTTGAATGACTTTGAAATGTCAACCTTACGGTCATGGATTTTCATAGGACTATAACCTGACAGCTGATGATTGAGAAATATTACCATTATCAACATATAGGTATAAAATAAGTGCTGCCGGGCGAGGTTTGTTTTGCCTGGCAACACTTGTTTGGCCTTGGTTTCTTGTTGCACATATTAAGTTTCCAGTTCTTGATCCTTAGTGGTTATCCCACCTCCTAAAGACATGCTGGTGGGTGGATTGGCTGCATGTTAAATTGACTCTAGTTATGAATGACTGTGTGAATGGTGCCCTGAGATGAACTGGCATCCCATTCTGGGTGTATTCCTGTCTCAAGCCCCATTTTTGCTGCAATAGGCTTTGGATCAACCACATCGTTGACCAGGATAAAGCAATTGCTGAAGATGAATGAATGAATGATCCTTGGCAGCCTGACTTCCATCCAAATGATTTTTATCTTGGCTCCCAATTTTAGCTCCCACTGAGGACATCAAGCATGATTTACAGCATGGATTAACAGTCTAGTATCTCAAGCACTTAACACAGTACACAAACGTGTTCTTTTTAGACATAATGCTGATTGGATTTGTCCTTTTTGCTGCTTTCATGTTTGTTAGTATGTTACCTGATGAGTAACATGGGAACTTGGGAACATAGATTCTAGATGATAAGTGTAAAAGCTCCTCGCAGCAGACAAGCTCCAAGCTGATTTTGTCTTCAGTACAAAACAAAGAGGTGAGCAGAATGGGTAAGAGAAGAGAAAATGAGTGAGAGAGAAAAAGGTCAACCTGTCAGTGAAATATGGCCTACATTAAAACTAGCATAGCCAGGAGAGCACTGATAGCGGTCACCGGGAACATATCTGGGGGGGGGAAAAGGAAAGCTGATAGAGTGTTTCAGAGCCACCAGGACATGCCATGTCACTGATACTAGATCCGAACACACTGTCCTGTTACATTACATTACATTACAGTACATTGCATGGCATTTAGCAGATACTCTTATCCATAGTGACGTACAATGAGTGCAAAAGTCAGGTACATGAAGTGCTGAACTTCTAGACAATAAAGTTCTAGTGCCAACTGAACAAGTGACAAAAATACCAAGCGTAAAATTCTGTTTAAGTACCAATACTCAAATAGCCAAGGAAACAAAACAAACAAACCAACCAACCATACAACTAAATGGAGAACTCAAATGGTTAACCCCAGGCTAGATCATATGGTTGGTCTAGACTGAAGTGCAGTTACACAGTGGGCAGGGCAGCAGGGGAGAGGTGCAGCTTGAAGAGACGAGTCTTCAGTTTGCGCTTGAAGGTGGTCAGGGAGTCGGCAGTTCTGACCTCAATGGGAAGGTCATTCCACCAATGGGGAACCAGGGTAGACAGCAGTCTTGAACGGACTGGGGAGGAGCAGAGAGGAGGAGGGGCCAGGTGACTGGTAGTAGCGGAGCATAGGGATTTGGCTGGCATGTAGGGGCAGATCAGTCTCTGGAGGTATGCTGGCCCTAACCCCTTGAGAGCTTGGTAAGGTAGCACCATTTTCTTAAATTTGATACAACCTGCGATAGGTAGCCAGTGTAAGTTGGCAAGCAGATGAGTGACATGGGAGGAATGAGAGCGGTTGTAGATCAGGCGAGCTGGATGAGCTGCAGGGGTTTGATGGCAGAGGCTGGAAGGCCAGCAAGGAGAGAGTTGCAGTAATCCAAGCTGAGTAGAGTAGGTGGTAAGTAAAGGGCAGATCCTTTGGATATTGTACAGGAGGAATCTACATGTCCAGGTCACTGCAGCCATGTTCGCTGAGGAGCAGCGTGTTAACAGCACTAATGTTTAAACTCAGTGGTATGCTAAAGACAACCCTAAATTACTGAGTACACCCAAATAGTATTTCATTCACATCAAACTGGCATGCTTTAATGGGGGCAGCACGGTGGTGTAGTGGTTAGCACTGTTGGCTCACAGCAAGAAGGTTCTGGGTTCGAGCCCAGCGGCCAACGAGGGCCTTTCTGTGTGGAGTTTGCATGTTCTCCCCGTGTCTGCGTGGGTTTCCTCTGGGTGCTCCGGTTTCCCCCACAGTCCAAAGACATGCAGGTTAGGCTAATTGGTGGCTCTAAATTGACCGTAGGTGTGAGTGTGAATGGTCGTTTGTCTCTATGTGTCAACCCTGCAATGACCTAGAGACTTGTCCAGGGTGTACCCCACCTCTCACCCATAGTCAACTGGGATAGGCTCCAGCTTGCCCGCGACCCTGTACAGGATAAGTGGTTATGGATAATGGATGGATGCTTTAATGTTTGGCTGAAATTTGTTCTTAAATGAGTAACAGGGCTGAAAGGTAACAGGCTTGGGGGTTTGTTTGTTTTTTAAGAATAGAATGAGTATATTAGTAAATCAAACAGTTTACATAACCATCATCCATGTCAATAGCATTTTAATGATTCACAAAATTATCCATCCATCCATCCATCCATCCATCCATCCATTATCTGTAGCCACTTATCCTGTTCTACAGGGTCACAGGCAAGCTGGAGCCTATCCCAGCTGACTACGGGCGAAAGGCGGGGTACACCCTGGACAAGTCGCCAGGTCATCACAGGGCTGACACAGAGACACAAACAACCATTCACACTCACATTCACGGTCAATTTAGAGTCACCAGTTAACCTAACCTGCATGTCTTTGGACTGTGAGGGAAACCGGAGCACCCGGAGGAAACCCACGCGGACACGGGGAGAACATGCAAACTCCGCATAGAAAGGCCCTCGCCGGCTGCTGGGCTTGAACCCAGAACCTTCTTGTTGTGAGGTGAAAGTGCTAACCACTACACCACCGTGCCGCCTACAAAATTATTATATTGTTTAATTTATAATTTTTCATTTCTAATCTATAATTTAGTCAACAGAATCACTCTTCCAAAGATACCACCTGAGTCAATATCACAATATCACTGAAAATAAAGAAAAGGAATGATCCCATGATATTCAGGAAATTGGGATGGCACAACCTGCTGTTGAACACGTGACTTGTGGAATAGTCCAGATATTTCATAAAGATGAGTGTGTTTAGGTAATAGGGTTGAGTGAATGTTGTGGGACACCAAAATGTACGTTTCATCACAAATAATGGAGGACTTGTGGATGTTTCACAAATGGGACGTTATAATGTCTCACATATGCAAAAAATAAGACAATGCTTGAAGAATTGTAATGATTATATCTCATTATCTCTAGCCGCTTTATCTTTCTACAGGGTCGCAGGCAAGCTAGAGCCTATCCCAGCTGACTACGGGCGAAAGGCGGGGTACACCCTGGACAAGTCGCCAGGTCATCACAGGGCTGACACATAGACACAGACAACCATTCACACTCACACCTACGGTCAATTTAGAGTCACCAGTTAACCTAACCTGCATGTCTTTGGACTGTGGGGGAAACCGGAGCACCCAGAGGAAACCCACGCGGACACGGGGAGAACATGCAAACTCCGCACAGAAAGGCCCTCGCCGGCCACGGGGCTCGAACCCGGACCTTCTTGCTGTGAGGCGACAGCGCTAACCACTACACCACCGTGCCGCCCGTAACGATTATATTTCGAATTGAAATGTAGTTATAGTTGTACAGTCAAAAATGCTGTTTTATAGGTAGATAGATTGGTTTTGTTTCATTGATTTTTACACTTTACATTCACAATTTATACAACTTGTTAAAAGCAGTGAATTTGTTGCAGCACTGTTATTAGTTAGATGTACCTCAGGATTTATAGGGAACTCCAAACAGGATAGTGTGTATAGTGTCCAGTCTAAAATATCTAAATTTGGTGCTATAGATTAGTTTAGATTAGCCTCGATTAGATTGAAATTCAAGCTGTTTGGATGAAAGTATTTTTTCAAGCACACAGCTATGCTGGTTTGAACCGCTAGGTGGCAGTAGCTGTCTATCATCAAGGACAAAAATCAAAGACAGGATTCCCAATTAGCATGAAGGTTTTATTTCAAATGAAAGCCTGGAACTGTAGTGCTGAAGCTATACATACATGTCCAGCTTAGACATGCATTAACATGCAGTGCACAACAGAAATGCAATGCCAAGATGCACATTACATATTTCTGTTAACTTAAAAAAAAAAGGCAAGAAAGAAAAAATAAGCGAGAAAGATGACAAATCTAATCAGATATGCTACATTTCTTTTATCTGGTTTTGCAAAGTAGAACAGTACACTAGACGTGCTTGAGAAGTCATTGCAAAATCAAAGTATTACATAATATTAATAATAAAAACTACCATAACATAATCCCATGTGTGACATACTATATACAGAAAAGGTCAAATAAATATGTCAAGAAATACATATTACCATAACACACTCCGGTAAGCAACGCTACATTGCTGAAAGTGCAACCCATACACTGCTATAACCTGCCTCATTTGTCTTCAACGTATACATCCACACACTCAAACAAGAGAAGTCAAACTGAATAAAATTGTGTCAGACAAAATTAATATTGTCTTCGTACAGCACAGTGGTAGATAATATATTCATGGCCAGATTGACAGCTCTCTGCCAGCATATGCATATGAAATTTCCAGCTTTCATGAGAATAAAGGATGAAAAAAAATGTGCAGTCCACTGGAAAATCATCTATTGTTCTTCTGAGGTTTGAAGAAAGACTATACAGCTGTGAAACATCAACACAGAACATCTTTCATGTCGTATTCAAGCATGCAAACATGATCTGTTGCATGCAAAACAATTAAAAGACCGACACAACCATTTTAGTGTAATGTAGTGAAAGAAATCAAGCAGCTATCCCAAACTGGTGGCGTTAACAAAGACCAGTTTGGGTGCATTCTGCATTTGGAATTGAAATATGTTCGAAATCAGTCATCCTTAGGTTAGCATTCATCATGTAATCAGCTCTAATAATAACAGAGTGCAAAATGACCTAAGCATTATTTCTATGCTTAATGAAATGCTACAATCTGACCCCCTCCCAAATATATATATATATAGGTGTTTCAAAAAACTTTATATAATTTCACAGTCTAATAACTTTGCCAATTCTCATTCAGTTGACCTCAAATTTTAACAGCATGTGTGGAAGCAGGTCAAAACTTTATGTTTAATGTTTTTTTGTTTTTATCTTTTTAGGTATAGAAATGCCATTGACTGGAAAAGAAAAGGCGTTTTGTGTGTTAGAGTACGCTCGAACACAGTCGAACAAGACCGTACAGCGTGCATTTATAAGAGAATTCTCTAAAAATGCGCCAACTGCAATGCAGATTTGGACACGGCACAAAAAGTTCAAAGAGGAAGGCCGTCTGTGTGTGTGTCTGTGTCTCAGGCGGCGCACATATTGAAAATTTGTGAAATCGTTCATGGAATCCACATACCTTTGAATTTCTCATTCAAATTTTGAGGAACAAATCTTATCTTGCTCAACATTAAGCCTGTTCAGTTTCTTTTCCCTAGACTACGTAGTTTCTGGGATATTTACATCTCAAATAATATAATTATTTTTGAAACTCCCTATATATTTTTTTTTCACTGTATATCTTATTATGAGAGGTAAAGATACAACATTATTCATGCACTCATTGATCATTTTATCACCAACAATTAAGGTCAATTTTGTAGTTGTACTATTACTGACAACCCCATCTTTTGCTTAACACAATTTCTCAGCCCCCTCTTTTCTGCTGGCAATATATTATTATTATTATTATTATTATTACTCTAACCATAGATATTATTTACACATATTATTCTTAGATATTATTATTTAAATAATATTGGCTGGCTTTTTTTCGTGGTATATCAGATATATTCCATTCAGCTAGCATGATACTGAACGAGTTGAAGACGAGTCGCTGAATGGAATATATCTGATATACCGCGAAAAAAAGCCAGCCAATATTATTATTATACATACAGTACACATTCCTTTTGGGTGTTCAACACGTCTTTCTCTTTCAAAATTCTCTCAAAACCTTCCGTATTTAACAAAGCAAACCTGGCAGCCATGTTTGTTTACAAATTGTCACAGTTGCTTGCTAGCACGGAAGTTTTACGTCTCTGATGTGTGACGTCATGTTGTCTTGACAACCGTGCAATATCGTAAACCATATTCAATGTTCATTCTCCATTGAGTAGAGTGACGTAATACACATAGGATAAGTGATATGCTAACAATATTGCATGCTATCAAACCAGATGAATGGAACCTGCTAGAAGGGAACAGAACACATGTTTTTATTCCATCGAAAAAGCGTCCTGCATGTATAATAATAGATATTATTGAACTAGGACCGGCCAACCAGCCAAATAATATCTGTCTAGCTGTGGTCCTATAGTAGTGTGCACGGGTTAGAGGGCGGCAAGAAATTGTGTACAGCAGCAGATTATATCGGTAACAGCCTACTAGGTTAGAGTCATACCATATAAAATGGCTGATAGTGTCCTTTCAGCTTTTGATATAACTCTGTTCTGAATCCAACAACGAATGCTTGAAAATCTTTAAAGCTAAATTCTAAAATCAGAATCTGACACCAATTTGCAATGTTTGATATCGAGATGCTATAGCAGCTAAAATGTGCTCTCATTTAGTCACTGTTTTGGAAACATCAACATTTATGAACTGTGTCAAGAAGGCACCTTATCCACACTCAGTAATAAATCAATATGATATAATTATGTATATTTTGTGTAAATTGTTATGTATGTCATTATTAAATAATTATTTCTTTTGTATAACATTCTACTCATTTATCATTATATCATCCAAGAGGATCAAAACAAAGCATAAATAATTTTATGAAGCATCATCTCCATAAAATGTAATCTGTGACCTGCTAGAATCTGTAAAGAGCTACTGTATAGTCCACTTCCTTCCCCTGACAAACTCCGCTGTTAAGTAACAATCTAGTGTTTTGGTTCACTGCAACTCTCCTGTGGCAAAACAGACATAAATGTACTGAGACTGGCAAAATAACAAACACGTGGAAGTACCAAATATGTCCTCATTGGCAACGCAGCTTAGAGACATCAGACTTGGAGAGACGGGAGAAGTCTGAACCCACAGTCTTAAACACACACAAAGTTACCAGCATGAGCTATGAGAGAACAGTACTGAACCCCTCTCCTCTGGGACAGAGTTCTGCTGCTGTACATGCTACATTTCTTCTCCATTCTCTTCACCACATGTTCACTGCTTTCACCTGATCACTCACAGGCCTTGACTTGCAACACCGTGGCAGTGGACTTAGCTCATGTGTTACTGATCTTCAGCAATGCCTTTCTGCTCTTCATTCCCTCTTATTCTCCACACTGGTAACGCTTTACTATGGCAAAAATCATGGCATCAGTAAAGCCTGCGAAAGAGAAGCATGATTGGGAGTCGGAGGTCTCATGTCAAGTCGGCAGGTCAAGCAGGAAGCCTGGGTTCGATCTTTAGAGACAAGTCATACAGGGTGTCTTCATCCATGATCAAGGCCTTATCCAGCAGGTACTGCGTGACCTGACGAGGACAATAATTAGAAATAAAACACAACTGAACAGCAACCCCAAACACCAGATTTAAAGAATTGTTGCGATACATGAAATCTCTCAGCGCACACAGTATGGTCTAAAACGCTAACGATAAATTAGAACCAGTTGTGCCAGTTTCCTTCCTAAATGTAATTCCATCCATCCATCCATCCATTATCTGTAGCCGCTTATCCTGTGCAGGGTCGCAAGCGAGCTGGAGCCTATCCCAGCTGACTATGGGCGAGAGGCGGGGTACACCCTGGACAAGTCGCCAGGTCAACAACCATTCACACACACACACAGTCAATTTAGAGCCACCAATTAACCTAACCCTGCATGTCTTTGGACTGTGGGGGAAACCGGAGCACCCGGAGGAAACCCACACAGACATGGGGAGAACATGCAAACTCTACACAGAAAGGCCCTCGTCAGGCACTGGGTTCGAACCCGGACCTTCTTGCTGTGAGGCAACAGTGCTAACCACTACACCACTGTGCTGCCCACTAAATGTAATTTATCAGCTATATTTTGTATATTTGTGGTATAAATCTGAACATTAAAGCGTAAGTCTATTTTATGACTTCTACATGATCGAGTCAGTACAAAAAGATTTCCGAATGTTCGTTTTCCAGCACAAAATTAAATGTTACAGGAAAAAGAAGTTTGTGTCTGAGCAGCATATTACATAAGAGAGCACTTTTCAGATTAAAAAAGAGAACATAATGAAGGCTGCTGGGTTTGGGGGCAAAATGAAGACGCGAGTGTGACAGTCAAAGTGTCCAGAAGAACTGGGGCTGGTTCTGTAAGATGCTCAGTAAAACCTACAGCTCATTTCCGCATAAAACTGCACTCACTGTACCTCAGACTGCTGTTGTTTTTGTTGTTAAAGCAAAGGGTCGTCTCACACCAAATACTGACTTTGTTTCATTTATTATGGCTTACTATTACTGTTTGTAGTGTTTTAATGTTGAAACATTTCAATTAATTATTTTTAAGCCATTTTTGGGCTACAGTATTTCTTTACTTTTGCACAGTCTCATCTCATCTCATTATCTCTAGCCGCTTTATCCTGTTCTACAGGGTCGCAGGCAAGCTGGAGCCTATCCCAGCTGACTACGGGCGAAAGGCAGGGTACACCCTGGACAAGTCGCCAGGCCATCACAGGGCTGACACATAGACACAGACAACCATTCACACTCACATTCACACCTACGGTCAATTTAGAGTCACCAGTTAACCTAACCTGCATGTCTTTGGACTGTGGGGGAAACCGGAGCACCCGGAGGAAACCCACACGGACACGGGGAGAACATGCAAACTCCGCACAGAAAGGCCCTCGCCGGCCATAGGGCTCGAACCCAGACCTTCTTGCTGTGAGGCGACAGCGCTAACCGCTACACCACCGTGCCGCCCCTTTTGCACAGTACTGTATATAAAAATTTTATGATGTAAAGAAGTACCAAATGGTCAACTCTACATCAGCATCGACCTTGCAAGGTTCAGCATGATTTTAACCAGTAGGTCGCGTTTTGAGTCCATAAAATGGCGATTTTTATAAAAATGGTAATTTTGTCAGTATTAACACCAGCAATTATGTGTTTCATCTTAGTAAGGTCATATCATTTAGTTTACAGCTCAAAACACACATTTACGTGATGTGTGCAGTACCTCTTTAATCCTATATTTATTGTTTCATTAAAAAAAGCCTAGTTAACAAAACATTGTCACTGAGTAATTATTTCCAGTGGTCTGTATGCTATAATTTTGTCAAGTCTCAACTCAAATCTATGAAATACATTCCTTATATACGGAAGCCGCGAGAGGCCCTTCATATAATCTTTTTTTTAAATTCACCTTGTTATCCCGAGATAACGACATAATTAATTCAGGATCTCGAGAAAACAACACAACTAATTCGAGATCTCGAGAAAACAAAACAATTATTTCATGATCTCGAGAAAACAGCTGAGATTTCTAGCAGAGCTGCGCCCCCCTGTGGGTCAGACAACGAAGACTTAGAAACTGGCGGACATGTAACAGAGCAGGCGGCACGGTGGTGTAGTGGTTAGCACTGTCGCCTCACAGCAAGAAGGTCTGGGTTCGTGGCCGGCGAGGCCCTTTCTGTGCGGAGTTTGCATGTTCTCCCCGTGTCCGCGTGGGTTTCCTCTGGGTGCTCCGGTTTCCCCCAAAGACATGCAGGTTAGGTTAACTGGTGACTCTAAATTGAGCGTAGGTGTGAATGTGAGTGTGAATGGTTGTCTGTGTCTATGTGTCAGCCCTGTGATGACCTGGCGACTTGTCCAGGGTGTACCCCGCCTTTCGCCCGTAGTCAGCTGGGATAGGCTCCAGCTTGCCTGCGACCCTGTAGAACAGGATAAAGTGGCTAGAGATAATGAGATGAGATGTAACAGAGCAGAAATGGCTTTTTACGATGCCTTGAGAGAGAGGGGGGGCAGTCTTCTGCGGAGGTGCCGCGGACTAATTTTGAAATTATCCCTTATTAAAAGACTTAATGCAATCTCTCCCTGTGTCAATCCCTGATCAAAATATTGCCTTATTAGGTGATCGATTATTCCAGACATTCTAATGACCAAAGTTGCGTCTATACAGAATGAGAAATAGCCCCAAAGTCAGCATATCACAAGTCTCTTGGCGCACCTGAATGAACCATTTCTCAGCTGTTTACTCGAGATCATGAAATAATTGTTTTGTTTTCTCGAGATCACGGAATAATTGTTTTGTTTTCTCGAGATCACGGAATAATTGTTTTGTTTTCTCGAGATCTCGAAATAACGGTTTTGTTTTCTCGAGATCTCGAAATAATGGTTTTGTTTTCTCGAGATCTCGAATTAGTTGTGTTGTTTTCTCGAGATCCTGAATTAATTATGTCGTTATCTCGGGATAACAAGGTGAATAAAAAAAGGATTATATCCTCTCATGGCTTCCATACTTATAAATATGAAGATGGATTAAATATCTAGTCACAACTTGACTCACCTTCGGCTGGTGCTCAATTCTGTAAGGAGTTTGCTGGAATTGTCGGATCTCACGGATAATATGAGATATCTGTTAGAAAAGTCGTACAAGCATTCAGTGAACCACGAACAATCTAAAGTCAGTGTATAAACAACAACCTACAACTGATTTGTGAACATGAACCAGTCCTTTTTTAGTTTACCATTCTCATCTTTGAGAAGTTGACCAGACCCTCTTCAGTAAAGTTTGGAGTTCCTTCTTCAATAAATGCCAGGTCTGTGAGGTACATGCCCAGGTAAGGGACACATGGTGGATTACAGCTGTGAGCAGACACAACACATGGAAAAATAAGTAGAGAATATGGGAAGAGTCAAACACAGTGGGGCGTGCTGTTATAGAAAAATGATCAACTAGGTGGTGTGATGTAGCCTGGTGCAAAATGGTGTTAATGGAGTCCTTTTATGGCACAGCAATTTGTCAGTGATTACATCTGTTATTGATTAAAGGATAGTGCATCATTCATCATGAGAATTTTTTAATCAGTTTATAATGATATTAAATGTTGAGGAATGCCCACTTGTCAAGGTAGCTCTATCATTTACGTTATAACATCTATATTCAGTCATTCCTTCACCAGCCATTCTATTTTTTTCTTAAAAAAACAAAACAAAACAAGCAGCTATTCATGTTGCTAAGAAACAGGAAAGTGCTAATTGCTCTGTCTCCCACAGTGGAAACAACATCAACAACATTATTATTATTATTATTATTATACAAGAGTAGTAGTACTTTTAATAGTAGTAGTAGTAGTAGTAGTAAAAGTACTAATAGTAGTAGTGATAATAGTGGTGGTAGTAGTAGTAGTAGTAGTATTGGTAGTAATAGTAGTAGTGGTAATAGTACTAACAGTAGTAGTAATATTAATGGTAGTAGTAGTAGTGATAGTAGTAGTGGTAATAGTACTAATAGTAGTAGTAATATTAATGGTAGTAGTAGTAGTAGTAGTAGTAGTAGTAGTGATAGTAGTAGTGGTAATAGTACTAATAGTAGTAGTAATATTAATGGTAGTAGTAGTAGTGATAGTAGTAGTGGTAATAGTACTAATAGTAGTAGTAATATTAATGGTAGTAGTAGTAGTAGTAGTAGTAGTAGTAGTGGTAATAGTACTAATAGTAGTAGTAATATTAATGGTAGCAGTAGTAGTGATAGTAGTAGTGGTAATAGTACTAATAGTAGTAGTAATATTAATGGTAGTAGTAGTAGTAGTAGTAGTAGTAGTGATAGTAGTAGTGGTAATAGTACTAATAGTAGTAGTAATATTAATGGTAGCAGTAGTAGTGATAGTAGTAGTGGTAATAGTACTAATAGTAGTAGTAATATTAATGGTAGTAGTAGTAGTAGTAGTAGTAGTAGTAGTAGTAGTAGTGGTAATAGTACTAATAGTAGTAGTAATATTAATGGTAGCAGTAGTAGTAGTAGTAGTAGTAGTAGTAGCAGTAGTAGTGATAGTAGTAGTGGTAATAGTATTAATAGTAGTAGTAATATTTAGGGCAGTAGTAGTAGTAATAGTAGTGGTAGTAATAATAGTAGTGGTAATAGTAATAGTACTAATAGTAGTAGTAGTGATAGTACTAGTGGTAATAGTTATAGTAGTAGTGGTAATAGTAATAGTACTAATAGTAGTAGTGATAGCAGTAGTGGTAATAGTTATAGTAGTAGTAATATTAATGGTAGTAGTAGTAGTGGTAGTAATTATAGTAGTGGTAATAGTAGTATAGTAGTGATAGTGATAGTAGTAGTGGTAATAGTACTAATAGTAGTAATATTAATGGCAGTAGTGATAGTAATAGTAGTGGTAGTAATAGTGGTGGTAGTAGCAGTAATAATTGTAGTGGTAGTAATAGTTGCAGTACTAATAATAATAGTAGTAGTAGTAATAGTTGCAGTGCTAATAATAGTAGTAGAAGTAATAGTAATAATTGTAGTGGTAGTAATAGTTGCAGTACTAATAATAATAATAGTAGTAGTAATAGTTGCAGTGCTAATAGTACTACTAATAGTAATAATTGTAGTGGTAGTAATAGTTGCAGTACTAATAGTATTAGTATTAGTAGTAGTGGTAGTAGTAGTAATAATAGTAGTTGTAGTAATAGTAGTAGTAGTAAGCAGATTATGTGGAGCATCTGCCCTACAAGTCTCCGTGAGCTGTTACTATAGAAACGATAGCACATTAGCACAAGCACTTTAACATAAACCTGGGATTGAACTACAGCTGGCGCTACAGTCAGAGCTCCTATCATTGCAAATTAACCAACACCTTCGAACCAGTCAGAAGTTATTATCAGGATCTCACTTTTTCAAGGTTTCCCTCAGGTTTTTAAATCGCCCCTCTGATGACACCGTCTTCTGGAGCTTATCCATGAGTGCTCTTGTCTGTCAACAGAGACAAAAAAGCAGTCACAGAGTAAATCCTGCTTGTCTCAGCCCAACACAGGATTAATGATGCTTAATCTGTAATCTGTTCTCTTCAGCTCCACACTTTCACCAAGTTCATCACACAGGCAGAAGGACTGAAGTTGTCGCAATGTCAGCCCCTGACCTGTTTGCTGATTTTAGCCCAGGTTTTTTTCAGTCTGTAGATGGCACTGCGGTTCAGGGCAGAGGTGATCTCCAGTACACCGTTGTAATTGTTCAGACAGCGGCAAATATCAGCTACAGCCACCCATTTCTCTATGGAGCTCGACCTGGAGCCCACATCTGTGTGGCTCATGATCTGTGAGGCTACCAAGTTGCTCATCTATATAGAGAGAGTGAGAAAAAGTGATATACTGTATAACAATAAACAATATACTGCAAATAAGTTTAAGAAGAAAATGCAATGTTTTCTTGCACTGACATCATTGAAATGTTGGCTGGTCTTCATGATGTAAGGAGTTCGTTCATTCTTGTCCATCTTCATCCAGCCTTGGCCCAGAAACTCCCTGAGTGAAGACACAAGAAAGATAAGTGGTAGGCAGTGACAAGAACAGCGATACAAACAGAAGCAAATACAGGGAGACAAGTAAGCTGTATTGATTTTGTCATTGGTATTGCATTAAATGGGAAAATATGTTCTAGTTTAATATATGTTCTAAGCAGGAAAACTGTCAAACTGGCAACCCCATCTGTGGCCTCAAATACGTTACCTGCTAAGCATTGGAATACTTAAGTGCTTGCGTACTGAATTTACCATGCATTATGAGTAATAATATAATAAACTATCGAGAGAATACTGCTGTTCACCGAGAATTCACTAAAAAGTGTCGGACACCCGAAATACACACTATATAACACTCACTCATAAGGGATGCTTCGAAAAATGATGTGGTCTAGAAGTGTGATCTGTTCAGCTATCTCCATTGCTGATAGTGATTCAAAGCACTCTGCCTTTGGGCATTCAGCCTGGAAGAGAAAAATACACACACCTCACAATGGTCCCAAATAAAAAACCTACTTCGAATTAGTCCTGTGCCCTTCCTGAAGTACGAAGTCTCAAGTGCAAGATTATGAAGGAAAAAAAGACACACTTTGGCTTCTCTCTCTCTCTCTCTCTCTCTCTTACAGTTTTTAAGATTTGTTTCATTGTCATTTCATATCTAATTTAAGACCTTGCATACTACAACTCCAATTCCAAAAAAGTTGGAACACTGTAAAACATAAATACAAATAAATAAATTCATGCCTGCAACACATTTAAAAAAAAAGTTGGGACAGGGCATTATTACCACTGTATGACATCACCTTTCCTTTTAATAACACTTTTTAATTATATGAGATCTGAGGATACTAACTGTAGCAGTTTTGCAATTGGAATTTTTGTCCATTCTTGCTTGATACAAGACTTCAGTTGCTCAACAATCCGTGGTCGCCGTTGTCTGATTCTCCTCTTCATAATGCACCATACATTCTCAATAGCAGACAGATCTGGACTGGCAGCAGGCCAGTCAAGCACACACACTCTGTGTCTATAAAGACACACTGTTGTAGCCCATGCAGAATGAGGCCTGGCATTGTCCTACTGAAATAAACATGGACTTCTTGAGAAGAGACATTGCCTTGATGTCAACATATGTCTCTCTAAATCCCAATATACACCTCCACACACACATGCAACTTACCCATGCCATGGGCACGGATACACCCCATACCATCACAGATGCTGGCTTTTGGACCTTTCTCTGATAACAAACTGGATGGTCGTGTTCACATTTGGCACTGAGAACTCAATGTCCAGTTTTCCCGAAAACAAATTGAAATGTAGACTCATCTAACAACAGCACATATTTCTAATGTCTTTTGGTCCATCTGAGATGAGTTCAGGCCCAGAAAAATCAGTGGCATTTCTGTATAGAATTGATGAATGGCTTCCTCCTTGCATAATACAGTTTCAGGTTGCATTTCTGGATGTAGCGGCAGACTGTGTTAAGTGATGATGGTTTTCCGAAGTACTCCCAAGCCCATGTGGCTATATTTGTCACATTAGTATGATGGTTTCTCAGGCAGTGCTGCCTGAAGACTTGAAGGTCACACACATTCAACAGTGGATTCTGACCTTGCCCTTTATGCACTGAGATGTCTCCGAATTCCCTGAAATTTTTCAAAATATTATGTACTATAGATTTTGAAAGACAAAATTAACTAACAATTTCAACTAACTCTCACAAATTTTGGCACAAAGGAGTGAGCCATGACCCATCCTTGCTTGCAAAGACTGAGCCTTTGGTGCTGCTCCTTTTATACCAATTAACCTGCTTATTGTGGAACCTTCCAAAATGGTGCTACTTGAATATCTTGTGAACTTTTCAGTATTATTTTGCCTCTGTCCCAACTTTTTTTGTGTGTGTTGTAGGAATCAAATTCTAACTTTGTTGATATTTACAAAATACAATTAAGATGGTCAGTAAAACTGTTGAAAATTTTTTCTTTATTTTTGTCAGTTAAATAAATTAACAAATCGTAGATTTTTGTTTTTTATTGCATTTTGGAAAATATTGCAACTTTTCTGGAAATGGAGTTTGTATGTAGGGTTAGGGACCGAACATGGCCGCGAATAAGCCAAAATCGCGAATACTTGTAACCCCCCCCCCCCCGCAGCGTCATTACCTTCTTCTGGCGCTTAGGTTCCTTGGCAGGAGCCTTAGAAGATGCAGAGCGTTTAGGAGCCATTGTAGGGCGTAAAAATTATTCAAAAATACCAAGAACACACAACACGTGAACAAGTCTGAACTACGGGAACCGTGAGATTGTACTGTACAATGCGCTCATTCGTATCAGCCAATGAGCAGCAGCCCGCCATTCAAACTTCAGCCAATAGCGAGCGAGCATTCGGCTCTGAGAATGTAGCAGTGCGTAAATGTTCGCAGTGCGTAAACGTTCGATATGTTCGCCGCAAATGACCACGAATCTCTGAGATTTCCGCAAATGTATAGGAGATATGTTCTATATAAAATCCCGCGAATATGTGAATTCGCGAATATTGAACCGCGAATAGGCGGGGGTCTACTGTATATTTTTTCAATTAATTTAATAATTAATTTTATTGTAATTTTAGGCAGTAAAAAGGTTCTAGGTTCGAGCCCAGTGGCCAAAAGGGGCCTTTCTGTGTAGAGTTTGCATGTTCTCCCCATGTCTGTGTGGGTTTCCTCCGGGTGCTCCGGTTTCCCCCACAGTCCAAAGACATGCAGTTAGGCTAATTGGTGGCTCTAAATTGACCGTAGGTGTGAATGTGAGTGTGAATGGTTGTTTGTCTCTCTGTGTCAGCCCTGCAATGATCTGGCAACTTGTCCAGGGTGTACCCCGCCTCTCACCCATAGTCAGCTGGGATAGGCTCCAGCTTGCCCACGACCCTGCACAGGATAAGCGGTTACGGATAATGGATGGATGGATGTAATTTTAGGTGATCTTGTTCTCTGTAATTAGCCATCTCTGGGTTTCATTTAAGTTATGCATAACACATTTTCTATTAACACAAGAATACAATACAAGCTTATTGGGTTGCACGCTCACACACACACACACACACACACAGTTTTGACAATACATGCTGGGTTTGTAATGAGCAACCCTAGTTTGCTGACACACTGAGTGCATAAAAATGCCTTTACCAGTGCATTCTGTTTGCACGGTATTGCATTAATGCCATAAGAAATGATGAATGATAATCATTTTGTTTTGATAACTCTCATAACACTTTAATGGGTAAAAAAAGAAACGTGAATATTTGGGGAAAATACAGGCATGTAGTGGAAACTGATGTAATTACATGTATCACATGTATACAGTTATGTCTATTAATTTGTACAAGAGAGCAGTGTCACTAAACCTCGAGTCTGACTCCAATCTCGAGTCCCTGGTGTTCAAGTCCGAGTCAAGTCCAAGTCATTAAAGAAAATTTCAAGTCGGGTCCGAGTTGAGTCCATTCTTGATCCGAGTCGAGTCCGGGAACAACACTCCAACCATACCATTTGATGGTGACTGTTTCAGCGCCATTAACATTAGTTTGGTCCTGAACATGACGTATGAACAGGTGAATGTGCTTCTCTTTGTCAGGGAGCGTGAAGTATTCTGTCAGAGATGGTTGGGAGACGGATGTACTGTAAGCACAGAAGGTGTGTTTATTAATCCAAGTGAGAACAGGTAAACAATCCAGAATGGCAGGCAAAATCGTAAAACCATGAAACAGGCAATAGATCAAGCAAGGCATAAACAGGCTATCGTAGACTCAACAGAATCAAAGACGAGAAACAGGAAATCAGGAAACCAAGCAAGGAAATAAGGCTCGGTAACGTATCAGCAACGCAACTCAATACTTCGCAAAGTAAGTGTGTTTCACAGTCTTTATACAGGCACGCTGATTACGCCTTAATCCTGTGAAGGTGCGAGTTATTTACAGCACACACGCTGTCTGGAGCACGCTCGAGAGTCTATCTGATGCACGCGGCAAGGTGCACAGGTGTGACACTCTTGCACGAAATTAGTACAAAATTAATGTAGATATAAATATCTTATGCCAAATTATTATGGCATGTTGCAAAAAATAAAGAAAAAAAATCTGAGTCCTTGTCTCCAATTTACGAGTCTGAATGCAGTTAATTCACGAGTCAGAGTCCAAGTCAAGTCACGAGTCTTTAAAATTAGGGCACGAGTCAGACTCGAGTCCGAGTCCTGGACTCAAGTACTACAAGCCTGCAAGGGAGCTTAGCTAGAAGGCATTGAAATCTAGCAGTGAATAAACTGCTTTGAGAATGATAGAGCAGTGAGGGAATAAGTGTTGTGCTTCTGTTAGCTTTCCCAAAGGAGAGCTCAGCGTTTGCTCGGAGGACAGAAGAAAACAACAGCAACAGGCTCTCTGTCGCTGTTTAAGGCCATAAGTACAGCCCTGTTGCCTGGTGAGACATGCTGTTTGAGCTTCTAAATCAGTCCTCAAGCCTGATATTGCTTCACAGTGTGTACCACAGGACGAGTAAAAGCCTGGTTATTCCCTCTGTTCCTCTCTCAGGATTAGGGAATTTAGCTCTTATGACTTTCATGGAATTACATTTTTTTTTTACCATGGAGTGTGTCAACAGGTTGAGAAAAGAAACATTAAATAATGCAGATACACCCTTACCATCTGCAGAATGTCTTCTATCTTCAGCTGAGTGTCATCCTGGTCATCTTGCGAAAGAGCACTGAGCAAAGTGAGAAAAATCTGAGGTTAAAATTAAACCGGGTTTACACTGTACAATTCTGGAACATTTTAGGTACGATATTTAGGTGCCGTCACGAACGAAATAGCTCTAACAAATCATAGTGTGTGAATCATACAATGTGAAAGGTGAAATGATGTCTGATAAATGACCTGTTTAAGGTCACAAAGAATTTCTGACATGTCAGAAAGTTTAAAGTGCATATTCTGGACCAATTTCTTTTTTTTTATATGAAAGTATGTCCCTTTACACACTCATCCAGAAGGGTAATTTTGCACAAGGCCATCTGTCTACAGCAGAAAAAAATAAAATAACAAAACACGTCTGGAAAAATCCCAAGGGAGTCTGGAGCCAGATTCGTGACGTTACCTGTGGAAGCGCCAGCAGGCTGCGCGAGCTTTGCACGGTTTCAGTGCACAGCCTGTGTAGACCAAGCGCTCCCATTTCTCTCTCATTGTCCGGTCTTTTGGGAAACGATGAGTACTAATCCCATCAAGATTGGTGTTGCTACACCTTCCTACCATACATCTGTTAACCATTTTAATAATTACGCGATAACGATGAAGAAATTTGCGGAAAATCACCAGGTCGTTTTCTCATAAACAAACCAGCGCTGACGTAGGATTCAGAGGGAGGCGTCCCGCACGCGACGTCATGAAAATCAATGTTTGCCGGGAAATCCAAATGCCAAGTTTTTTCAGAGGCAGACCAATTCGCCTCAAATGGCTTGATTTCAACTGAATTTTTCTGGTATTGCACAAGGTAAAAAATTGCAGAGAATGCAGAATGTTACAGATATTTGACCAAAGTTTAATATAAAATAGGAGAATTACATTGATCTTGCTCCTGAATTTACCCGTGATATGCACTTTAACTGGACATCATGGAGTGTGAACAGTGTCACAAGAAAATATACATATGAGTTAGAATGGTCAGTACATCTGTACTATATTCAGAACGGTGTAGTTGCTTGGTAACCACGTTCACATGCTGTAAGCTGCAGGCAGTGAGTAACCAGCCTGTGTCATGGCTTTGACTTGATCAGCAAATTATTTCACTGACAGAAAAAAAGACACCTAGATGATGGAAGCAGTACTGACCAAACAATGGCTTAACCTTAAGTTTTAGTACCAACTGCACAAACTGAATGCTGCCTGCTTCTTCAACAGTTTCAGACACAGGTGACTAACGGGAGAAGCCATGGCCTAATGGTTAGAGGAGCAGCTTTGGGACCAAAAGGTTGCCTGTTCGATTCCTTGGGCCAGCAGGCTGAAGTGCCCTTGAGCAAGGCACCTAACCACCAACTGATCCCCAGAGGATTCTGGATACACTGTATGTTGCTCTGGATAAGAGCACCTGCTAAATGCCTTTAACGTAACATAATGTAATGGCATTATGGTCATCTAGAGAGATCAGGCTACGCACTGTGAAAAATAGTCAAATGATAAAATTTCTCTCATACACTATAAGCATGGGTTTCAGCCAAGTCAAAGTCCTTCTCATGCCCTGTGGCGCATCGGGCGGTGCCGATCTCCGTAGCCCTTGGCCTCTCGCCTATTACATAACTAGGGTTACAGTGGGGGGCTAGTCCTCTGGTAACCACGAGAGTTTAACTCCCCACTTGCATCTGTATTGCAGCATGCCTTGCCAGATGGTAGTCGGTACCATTTTTATGATGGTCTTTGGTATGACCCGACCGTGAATAGAACTCACGATCTCCCGGCGGACATGCTAACCACTAGGCCACTATAAGCATGGGTTTAGAGACTCACTTTATAAAAAATCTTTATAGGTTTTATAAAATATGCAAAACACACTATATAATGTAATATGGACCTACTTCAGGATGTTTGCGGTGGCTTTCCTCTCCTGAGGGAGCAGGTCAGGATCTCTCAGCACCTCTTCCAGAAGGCTCATCACACCCATCTTCAATTCTCTATTCAGTTCAAAGTCCTGTATAATCACAAGAATGACCATTCACCATTTTTTTCCCCAGCCAAATCATAATCCACCACATCTCTAGTGGATAAGAATTTTAAAATATTTCCCTGTACTAAGAAAAGAACAGGAGGTTGATTGACTCTAAACTCACTTGTCATGGAGGTATATAGCATGAATTCAAAATTCTCAACAACCAAATTACTCTAAAAATAAATGTTTTAAGATGGAACCTTACTGAAGCAGGTTTTGTGTAGGTTTATCTAATTTTCACAAAGACAAGCAATACAGTAGAACATTATTCCAATTACATAAAGGTTTTGTGGGATCCACATGCACACAAGCTAAATGTAGGCATCCTTTGTGTACAAGTCGAAGTTTGTATTAAACAATGACAAATCTGGTTCTCCAAAATACTATTCTCAGCTCTGTAAGGATAGAGTGAATAAATAAAACTTAATAATAGTACAAATACAATTGACCAAAAAATTCATGAAGGTGTTCTATGAACACATGTTTGCTATATTTGTTGACTACTGCCCAAAGTGAGTTTCGGTTAAAGGTATTTTCTGCTTATATTTTACAGAAACCTATAACAAGCCATGAGAAGCCTAATGGTTAGAGAAGCAGCTTTGGGACCAAAGGTTGCCAGTTCGATTCCTTATACCAGCAAGAATGGCTGACGTGCCCTTGAGCAAGGCACCTAACCCCCAACTGCTCCCCAGGCTGCTTTGGGTATGCTGTACATCGCTCTGGATAAGACTGCCCTTGAGCAATCCCTGGATTGCTTGAATCCCTGGATTCAATTGCCTTTGAGCAAGACACCCAACCCCTAACGGCTGCCCACTGCTGCGGGTATGTCAAGTGTCCTGCTGTACGTTGCTCTGGATAAGAGTGCCTGCTAAATGCCTGTAATGTAATGGTAATAACATACAGCTATGGAAAAAAAAATTAAGTGTTCACCATTAAAAGTGGTCTCTTAAATTTTTTCCATGTATATACAGAAGCAGTGGACGGAAATTAGGTTTAAAGAACAGGATTAAATCTAATATATTTCCGCAAAATAAACGCAACGTGTAAATGCAGACAGTGTACCAAATTTTGCCCCTTTGAAAAAAAAAAGTTTAATCACTTTCCATGCTCAAGTGGGACTGTCACAGTGGAGTCACATGCACCTCTTAAAGCATCTCCATCCCTCTAAATGAGTATGGGGATTATGAGAGATTACACTCCCTCTGCTTCATGGCTCTATGGCTAAAGTATTGACATCCATTAGTTGACCAGGATGGTTACATGAATGTGACTGGCAAAGCTTTCTACAAAAGAATTGACCAGGTTCTGACTAAAAGGTCACTCAAATTACAATCATAAATCAATTTGCACTTGGATGTTGACTGTATGCATTAAATTTGTAAATGCTTGATGACTGATATGACAAATGAATATAGCGAAAACCTCAAAGTGGGCAATATAGCACAATACTATTTTGAGTACTTGTAGGTTCTTTTTTTGTTGGGGGGGGGGGGGGGGGTAGGAGGAGGAGGAAGATACTGGCACTTCACATACCAAATCCACAGAATATAATGGACTGTCTGACAGTATTTTTTGTCTTCACACCCAAACTAATTTCACTGATTCACTTTATTTTGGTATCTATCCTAATAACAGCAGAATTGTCATTTGTGATGCTGTTTATTCAGGTATGTTCTCTAACAAGCTCTGGAGCCTTCCAGGAACAGATGTATTCATACATGTATAAGCCACTGTGCATTGAGAAACCACACAAAACTGGAGAGCAATCAGTTCGTCCTTCATTGGCTGTCCATCGCTAGTGATGACGACTGCTTCATTAGGATGCGTAGAAACGCAGATATACTATTCTCCTCTCCTAGCGAAGTGTCTTGCACAGTAAGGTAAGGCAAACAATGTCGTGCCCCCATTGTGTTGTCTCTCTGGACTTCCAGACCTGATGCCAAGTGGTGCACAAAAGTGCCACAGACCTGACAGGTATGGAAGTTGCCCCGCAGTGATGCCATCTGTTGGCCATTTGAGTGGCTCTTCCACATGCCATCTGGTGGTGTGCCATTAACCCTATTGGGTTCATCTGCCACACTGCACCGAAAAGCACCCTGCTGCCAGCGCCTTATTGGTGATGTACTATTTAACCCACAGCTGGAACCCAGGCAGGTGCTACCATTCCGGGTCAGAGCAGACCTGGGAGCAATGGTGATTAAGGGGTAACTCCACTTTCGCCAATACTCAAGTCCTCCCGGACCTGAAACTCACCACCAGTTGCAGTTTAAAGTCACACCCAGGACTATATAAGCAATCAGTTACACTAATGGCAATAAACCAAAAATTGGTAATATTTTAGTTTTTAAATATTTTTGAAGACTTGAACAATTTGTAAACACACTTGAACAATTTGCAGCACAGTGGTGCAGCAGTTAGAATTCCTGCCTCAAAGTTCGATCCTGAGCTCAGGTTACATCCCAAGCAGAGTTTCAAATGTTCGCCCTGCGTCTGAGTGGCTTTCTTATGGGTTCTGTGGTTTGTGAATGAGTAGATGAATGTGTCTGCGCATGGTGCCCTGTGGTAGACTGGCATCCCATCCAGAGTGGATTCCCACCTTATTTCCAGCGTTCCTGGGATATGCTCTGGATGCTGAGCAGGTTAAAACAGTTATTGAATATGAATGAATGAATAATTATATCTAACTTATTAGTCTATCCACATTCACTGGATATTAGCAATCACGCGCTCTGATTGGCTACTCTACTACTAGGTTATCAGCTCCTATACCATGAGTAGAGAAAAATAAAATGGCGGAGCATATTGCTGAACCAACCGAGGATGAAATAAAAACTCTACTCGAAAACAAAACCCCAAAAAATACAAAAAAGCAACAAAATATGGAATAAAAGTATTTGATGGTAAGAACGCATCTTTTTTTAGTTTTCAAGAATTATTATTAACACATTTTCTACAAATTGCTACTGTCATTTCACCGGTTTATTTACATTCTAAGCGGAAATGATTTTGTCGGATGATTTGCGTAATGTTTTTATTTATCCAGTGAATGTGGATAGAATGAAACAGTTATTCCACTCAATCTCATCGTACATGGATTATAGCCAACTCGGTGCTACGCGCCTCGTCGGCTATCAGCTCATGTACGACTCGATTTCATGGAATAACTGTTAATCATACAACAGTTCATTCTAGTCCACTTATTTGATTGGACAAGCAGCATTCCAAGAGTTCTTATGTTTAGTATAACCATAGTGGGATGTTTCATTGTTTGTATCACACCCATTTGTCTGTATTCACCACATAAAATTCCAATTCTAGCGATATTTGTTACACTGATCATCTACGGCGCTTGGCCTGTGGCCTTGTACTTATGGACAAATCACAGCCATGCCGATATACAGTATAACCACACACTTACTCGTGATATTGCTTAATTAAACTTTCTAGCATTGGCAGTTAAAATTAATATCCAACATACGGTATCAAAAATTAGAATACTGCAACTTTGTTATTATGTGGCAAAAATGACTGCATGATGGCAATTTCCTTATAATTAACATTTATTCCACTCAATTTCGTCGTACATGAGCTGACAGCTGATGAGGCACATTGCGCCGAAGTGGCTATGAGCCATGTACGACGAGACTGAGTGGAATAACTGTTTTATTCTATCCACATTCACTGGATTTTGAGAAACAGCATTTTTATTTTTAATTTTTGCAAATTCGATAAATACAAAATGTCAGACAAAATAATTTCCGCTTAGAATGTAAACAAACCAGCGAAATTATCGTAGCAATTTGTTAAAAATGCTATAATAATAATCCTTAAACAATTTTTTAAAAAGATACCGTATGTTCTTACCAGGCCGCACGGTGGTGTAGTGGTTAGCGCTGTCGCCTCACAGCAAGAAGGTCCGGGTTCGAGCCCCGTGGCCGGCGAGGGCCTTTCTGTGTGGAGTTTGCATGTCCGCGTGTCCGCGTGGGTTTCCTCCGGGTGCTCCGGTTTCCCCCACAGTCCAAAGACATGCAGGTTAGGTTAACTGGTGACTCTAAATTGACCGTAGGTGTGAATGGTTGTCTGTGTCTATTGGCCCTTTTTCAGCTCACTTCAGCCCGACACAGCTCGCGTTTCGACTACCAAAGAACAGCACGACTCGGCTCGCTTCAGCCCTGCTTAGCCCCTAAAACTCGCACGGTTTTGGAGTAGGGCTGAAGCGAGCCAAAGCGAGCCGAGTGAGGCTGGGGGCGTGAGCAGACACTCCCCTGTGCACTGATTGGTGAGGAGGAGTGTCCTCACATGCCCACACACGCCCCGCGAGCACGCTGGGATCTGTAAACACCGTAAACCCAGAAGAAGAAGAATTACGAATTATGAGAATTTCTGAAGCCTTATGCGCCTCGCCTCATCTATACGCTCTTGCCAGTATCTGTTGGCGTTGTCGGTGACAACAAGCCACAGCACCAAGACCAGCAACACTAACGACTCCATGTCCTCCATGTTTATTGTTTACTATCCGGGTCGTGAGACTACCACTTAAAAGGTCACTGATGTCACTGTTTGCGCTGCTTAACGACATCACGTGACGTCCACCCACTTTCGCTAACTCCACCCAATGTGTCCACCCACTTCCAGCCAGCACGGTTCAGCGCGGTTGTAGTCGAAATGCAACTCCAACAGCCCCACTCAGCTCGACTCAGCCCAACTCAGCACGGCACGGCTCAGCCCAACTCAGCCGCGTTGGTAGTGGAAAAGCGGCATATGTGTCAGCCCTGTGATGACCTGGCGACTTGTCCAGGGTGTACCCCGCCTTTCGCCCGTAGTCAGCTGGGATAGGCTCCAGCTTACCTGCGACCCTGTAGAACAGGATAAAGCGGCTACAGATAATGAGATGAGATGAGACGTTCTTACCATCAAATACTTTTATGCCATATTTTGTTGCTTTTTTGTATTTTGGGGGGTTTTGTTTTCAAGTTGAGTTTTTATTTCATCCTCAGTTGGTTCAGCAACACGCTCTGCCATTTTTTTTCTCTACTCACGGTATATGAGCTGATAGCCTAGTAGTAGAGTAGCCAATCAGAGCATGCGATTGCTCATATCCAGTGAATGTGGATAGAATAATACTGTATGTTTCATTTATATATCATTTATCTTAAATTCAGGGATTGAAAACACCCCAGCTGAAAGATCCAAATGTTTCATTTGCCTGGAAAATTTTGACAGAGAGCAGAATGAGAATTAGAGAATTCACTACAAAGTAAAGCCAAGCTGTGTAGCATCCCCCATCTCGAGTTAAGAGCATTAAAATCACAACATTATCCACTCATTTATAAAGTTCAAAAGCCCATAAATGGTTGTTTGGCACCTTAATCTCTACTGAACCAAAACCCAGCAGCAAAAACAAACCCAGTGTGAAAAAGCAACATTTCTGCAGGCTCCTATACAAAGATACAGTTCTCTCCCTCAGAGACCAGGCTGCGCTGAATGGACGGCTGCACAGAGAGACAGGCGCGATCAGCAGCAAATGGGCTCTGTTGGTAATTAATAGCACAGATCTCCTCATTTTTCATGCTGCTTTCTGGCACTGCAGGTCTACAATTATCCTTATTACAGTGCTGCACAGGCACGACTGGTACTACTCAGTGTGGCTGCTGCCGTTTCCTCACATTATGTTCCTTCTGGGCTTTTAGATTAATAGGTTAGTGGTTCGTATTAAATGCATCCTTTGTCACTTTCCAAGATAAATTCATGTGTGTCAGGGAAACAAACTAAATTGACCTCAGCTTTTGCTCAAGACACTTCGCAAGTCCATCTAGAGGAGACCTTTCAACACGCTCTTTAAAAACTCGCTCACTTTAAACATCTCTTTCCTCCCCCTCTCTTCACTCTGAACTGCACAGCTCACCTATTCCACTGGAAAGGTCAGTTTTAACGAGCGTTCTCCAGATCAGTTCACTACAGCCGCCTTGACATAATTCAACAAAAAAGGGTACAACAGATCAATGCAATTAGCCTCTGGTGTGTCTAAATGCTTGAAGGGCTTCACGAACAGCAAAAACACAAACTATATGAAAAAGCTTGACCAAAAACAGAGCGTCTGTTCACTCATTTGTGTGGCACTAATTATAAAAGAGGATCGTAAGGGTGATTTGGCTCAGTAAAAGCTGTGAACATTAGTGCTGTAATATCCCACAGATGGAGATATGTGAGGCAGGGTGGCAGGCAGAGCAAAGTTTATGAGGAAACGATGCCCAATAAGATTGCGGATCAATTGGATGGTGATGGCTGGCTCCAGGATAGAGAGAGAGAGAGAGAGAGAGAGTTAACCATATCCATAATAACAAACTTGTGCTAGCCAAAAGGGCTAATTCCCTATTCAGTCTATTAACCACTCTGAAGATTTAAAACAAGATAAACAACATTAGCTAACAGCCCATTCAGTTGTAATGTAGAGAATTTATACTCTCATTCAGGAAACACTTAATGTCAGAGCAAAGATTTAAACTTGGACCCAATTCTGTTTTCATTTAGCAAGAAAAAAGGATTGGGTGTGTGTGTGTGTGTGGTTTTTCCCCCCACTGCAACTTGTACTACATGTAAGCTACGGTACATGACCGTTTAAGGGTACAGATTGACAGTCCACATTCATCACTTAATAGCAAAGTGTCTGCGCACACGTGATGAGATAATAACCTCAGCAAGAAAGCAAAGGACATGCCCAATAAAGACAGACAAGCATAATCACTTGTTCACAAGAAAAACAGACTTCAAATAACTAGGTTTCTGTGGCTTCGTCAATAAGACGTTGACCTTTATTGCTTTTATTAGCTCATCCGGCCGATAGGCGATGAGCTTATGCCATCATATGTTGTCTGTCGTCTGGTGTCCGTCCGGCGTCGTCCACATTTCACAAAAATCGCTTCTTCTCTCTCTCAAGTCTTCACTGATTTTTATTCTTTTTGGCAGAAAGGTAGGTCTGCCTGTGATGCATATAGCTTCTACCCAAATTTGCATAATTGCAATTAATAATGACAATATGGAGTAATTAAAGGAACACCGTATTTCCATAATGAAATATGCTCTTATCTGAATTGAGACGAGCTGCTCCGTACCTGTCCGAGCTTTGCGCGACCTCCCAGTCAGTCAGACGCGCTGTCACTCCTGTTAGCAATGTAGCTAGGCTCAGTATGGCCAATGGTATTTTTTGGGGCTGTAGTTAGATGCGACCAAACTCTTCCGCGTTTTCCTGTTTACATAGGTTTATATGAGCAGTGATATGAAACAAGTTCAGTTACACAAATTGAAACGTAGCGATTTTCTATGCTATGGAAAGTCCGCACTATAATGACAGGCATACTAACACCTTCTGCGCGCTTCGGCAGCGCATTGATACGGAGCTCAGATATCAATGCGCTGCCGAAGCGCGCAGAAGGTGTTAGTACGCCTGTCATTATAGTGCGCACTTTCCATAGCATAGAAAATCGCTACGTTTCAATTTGTGTAACTGAACTTGTTTCATATCACTGCTCATATAAACCTATGTAAACAGGAAAAACGCGGAAGAGTTTGGTCGCATCTAACTACAGCCCCAAAAAATACCGTTGGCCATACTGAGCCTAGCTACATTGCTAACAGGAGTGACAGCGCGTCTGACTGCGTCTGACTGACTGGGAGGTCGCGCAAAGCTCGGACAGGTACGGAGCAGCTCGTCTCAATTCAGATAAGAGCATATTTCATTATGGAAGTACGGTGGACTGTTCCTTTAAGCCCTAACGTGCAGTTTCCACACAAATCGCTTCTTCCCCCTCAATTCTTCACCGATTTTGAGTCTTTCTGGCATGAAGGTAGGGATACCTAGGGTGCACATACTGTAACTTCTACCCAGATTTACTTAATTACAATTATTAATGAAATTATGGACTAATTAAGCCTTAATGAGCAGTTCAACAAAAATCGCTTCTTCTTTTGGATTCTTTCTAGCAAATAGGTCGGTATTCCTAGGGTGTATATCGCTTCTAAATATAGAGGATGTGCAGTCACGTGACCCGCACGTGTGTACTCCGCCATATTGGACGGCATCAGGATTGTTTACCTTGCGCGAGCGCAATGGATCCAGGGAGTAATCCCCAAGAAAATTCGGAAAATACCCCATCTAAATCGCGCGATTACTTGTCTAAGTTTGTTCAGCATCTTGAAGGTGACGTGAGGCAGCGTTACGTGGAAAAGTGTTTCAGGTTGGGGATTGCAGATCTGTACAACTTGCCGCAATCCTTGTTCAGGGAAATTCGGAGCTGCGGTGCCGGCGATTTGCCCGATCTGGCCTACCACGACATTTACAATTTTCTTGTTAATCGTGAATCGTGTTACACTGGCAAAGCCCTCAAAGCTTACAAGAGCCTGGAAGCTTATAAATATTTTGTTGAAGGTTCCGAAGAAGGAAGCCTACTTGATAACCTCACAGGTAAGTGGCATTAAGACGTTTATCATAAAGAGACTATGCAGGACGTTTTATCGTAGGAATGTTCGAAATCTAAACTCAGTCCATGAAACATAGGAAGTATGAGAAGAAAACAGTAAATCAGAAAGCTGGGCACGTTTTCGCGGAAGCTGCGCAAATGTGCGCAGCTTCCGCGAAAATGTGCGCAGCTTTCTGATTTACTGTTTTCTTCTCATACTTCCTATGTTTCATGGACTGTAACGGCATTTGCTTATCTAGTAATTTTAATACAGAATTTACTCTGATTAAATTATTCAGACACTCCAACGCCCCCCCTAAAAAAAAAATCGGATCTGCACGATTCAGCCGTGAAAAAGGCGCATCCGCCGTTTGCATCCCTGTTTAAACTCATAGGTTAACCGACTTTAACCGGCTAATGAGGCTCGGTGGTCGGTCAAGATTTTTTTTAGTTTTCGCCATCCCTACTATGGATTGGCCTTTCAAAGGCATATATGAGCCAAAAAGATAAAACATTGTCATAGACTAGGCCAGGGTAGTAGGGCTAGGCATAGCCATTTTAAACGTTAGAGATCAAGTGGATTGACGGCCACAAACACTGTACTGTCTAGTTTCTAAGTATGCAGTTATCATTCAATCCGAAAATCAACTTAACAGATGTACTAGGAGTATTGAATTAGAAGATTACACCTACCTGATATGAAGTGTTCACTACAAATTCGGCTGGTAGAACTGGGGTACCAGTTTTCTCTTCGCACAGCGGACACCCATTTTGCGCGTCTCTCCTCGTCTGCGGGGAATCTATAAAATGACAGGCCCTCCTTTTGGCCCTGTCTATTGGTACAACCAAATGCTGAACAAGATATAACCATTCTCGAAAGATCTACTCCCACACACTTGATAATTAGAACGGGTTCGTCTAAGTTCTATGCGCGGCCATGCCGTCCAAGATGGCAGATAAACAAATATCACGTGACGTCACGTGCACGCTCTCTATAGCTTGTGTATCGTGTCTATAGCTTGCAACATTCATTGCACAAGGTGGCCCACTTTAGATCATTCCTTCTGGACTAGACAGGGCTGGAGTGAGCTACGCTCTCATTGGTGTTGTCGTTGAATATGTACTTATCAGAGGTGAAGTGCACTGAATACTGATTTAAACCTAGACGTGTTGTGGTCATGTTTTTTCACACCTGCAGTCTTGAGAGATAAAACAAAGTCCACTTGCTGCTGTTTTAATTAAGACTCCGCACTGTTTGTACAAGGTAATTGGTTTTGTTTGTGATAATAGCACAGAAATTGTGCAGGGATGGCAACCTGCTTACTTGTAAAACAGAAGACACTGAGCCAAGGTTAAAGGCTGGATGATGTCTGTGTGTTCACTGCCAGAGCAATGACGAAGATGCAAAACTGCTTTTAAAAGAACAAAAGAGCTCCAGGGCTATTCTCACATGGAGGATAGACTACTATTTCTCAGCACATCAGCAACTGGAGGGAATAAACATATGCCGAAGGTCAGCGTTTAACATTCTAAATGATTTACAAACATCTCATTCTCATTATCTCTAGCCGCTTTACTTACAAACATGTGGTGTGGTGGTAAAATGACATGGCTGGCTGCCTGCAAAGCAACATTTTCTCTGTGGTAATGGGACACTGAAGACTGCTGGGATAGCAAACAACAACAACCACAAAGGAAAAATTGTGTTATTTTGCATATGTCTTTTGAATTTAAAACTGATGTCTCATCTGTTCAGAGTCCATGTTATGAGCCAAACGATGATGACATGAAGTGCCACTACAAACCAAAACTAATATGTTTTATAGAACTGATTACCAACCAAGCTGACTGGGACCATGGAGCCCTCAACAAGCGTAGATTTGATGTGAATCCTGCCCATTAATTCCATGTTTTGTTTGATACTTTTTGGGCTTTTTTCACCTTTATTGGATAGGACAGCATAGAGACAGGAAATGAGCAGGAGAGAGAGACGGGGAGGGATCGGGAAATGACCTCAGGCCGGAATTGAACCTGGGTACACGGATTTATGGCATGGCGCCTTATTCACCTGAGTCACGACGCCCCCATTAAGTTCATGCTTGATAAAGAGCTGGACTTTGATCATTTGGGGGATTCATTTGTGAGTTTCAATTAAAGGTATTTTCTGCTTTTATGTTTCAGAAACCTATAACAAGCCATGAGGAAGCCATGGCCTAATGGTTAGAGAAGCAGCTTTGGCTCAAAAGGTCGCTAGTTCGAGTCCCTAGACCAGCAGGAATGGTTGAAGTGCACTTGAGCAAGGCACCTCACCCCCAGGCTGCTCTGGGTATGTTGTACATTGCTCTGGATAGGAGCATCTGCTAAATGCCTGTAATGTGAGGAGAAAAGCTTAAGGGAAGACTGCCTTCATTGTGTCACCAAGGCTAATCAAATACTCATTTTGGATGTTGCGCATGTATTCTATTTTGCAGGGTTCTGTGCTTAGGTTGCTGCCCAGGGGGACCAGAACTTGCTAATCCAACCCTGAACTAATCACTAAGCATTAAAAGGTAACTGCTGTCACCATTCAGTCATGGTAGTTGCTTATATGGACCTTTATAAGCAAGGACTTTAATGCAACTGGACATTTCCAAATTTTAGTTGAATATAGTATGCTTTACTATAACAAAAATATCATCGACTGCCACAGTTGGTATAATGTGACATCATTCTACATTTTCATTGTGTCTTGAATTAAATAGTTATTGACACTACAGTACTTAAGGATTCTATCAAAGATGCTGTCTAATTTATGCTTTTTTCCTATTTGTCTTAAAGGGATAGTTCAGGATTTTTGATATGAATCTGTATGGCATCCCCATCAGTAGTGTCATGCAAACACACTGACTTACCCCTGACAGCATCCTGTGAGTCCAGTTCTTGTCCAGTTTTGGTCCAGACGAAAGTAGTCCGGCAAGTTTGTTGGGGTCACGAAAGTAAAACATTTTTCGTCTCAAAACAGTATGTGTTCAAAAGAGTGATATATTTGCATCACAAAACCGTTGCCAAATAAAAAGTCAGACCTCGAAATCGCTTGGCACTGTTTTCTCTCCCTTCTTATCACTGCGCGCTGCCGCCAGGTGACAGCCACGGCTGTTTCATTCATTGTTTACTGCTAGCAAAGTTAGTGACAACATGTCTGACTACGACAGCGATGTTGAAAACATTGACTTCATCTCACAGCCAAAGGGATATCTTTATGAACCCGAATATACAGATGACGAAATTCACCAGATGGAGTTAGAACGGGCAGAGAGAGAAAGGGTGGACAGAGAAGTGGAAGAAGGTGAAGCTGGAGCCGCAGCTGGAGCCGCAGCTGGAGCTGCGAGACACTGGGTGACCGACAAATGGTGGTGTACTTGTTCCAAATGTGAAGTAATGCAGACAGAGGTGGAGTGCTACTGCTGCCACGAATGGGATCTCATCATGCCACAGATGCAAGACCTTTCAATTGACGAGGAGGCCAGCGTGCCAGCTGCTGTCTGCATCACAAACCACACTGACTTCCCTGCACTCCTGAATGTTGGTGTCTTGCAGACGTTTTTCCACATTCCTAAAATTAACTGGAAGAAGCGTCCCAGGCCAGCTGGACCCGATGGTCAGTTGTCTTCAGAGTAAGTGTTGACTCCTTTTTTACATGTTGTAGCCTACAGGTGTTTTGTTAGTTGAATGTTTATAACCTTATAAACTGTACACGTGATCAAGCAATGACTTATTCTGGCATACTGTATGCTTTAGTTAGTATAGTCCAGGTCATTAATATATAAAAGAAAAAGAAGAGGACCTAAAACACTCCCCTGAGGGACCCCACATTGCACAGTAATAACAGTCTACATAAATGTATGTTTTGTAAGCTTCCCCATTTTCCTTTTGCACAGCCTCCGTGCATCACCCAGTCACTGTGCACTGATACCATGGGTAGAACTGGGAGGATTGATATTGTCCTGTCCAATGTTTTCATTTCAATGTTACCATTGTCTTGGCGTAAATTTGGAATGTACAAATGTGTCTGGAGTTAGGATATGTTTGCTCTATGTCAGTATCTCGTAATGTCACGGGCAGATAACAACATGTCTTTCATTCATGTCTCAAAACACAACGTTGCTAGCAGCTAGCTCTAGCTGATTCTTGAAAGCCTGTCCGCTTGAAAGCAGGGCGGTACAACTTTGTTCTTACCTGGGGTGCAGGGACAGCAGCTTTCTTCAAAACCCGTTTCTTCCTCAGTCCTGGGCATGAAGAAACATAGTCGTCGTCGCTGAAGTGCGCACTGCAAACACGAAGCTTTTTTTACCTTTGCCTGTTTGGAGTCCACATGGAAGCCCAGAGCAACAAGCCAAAGTTTCCTCAGTGACACGTCCGTCATGGGAAAACGGTGAAATGTGTGCGGAGATTCAGCCACATCTTTGTTGCTACAGCCTGGATAGTCGCAAGTGCGCACCATTTTCACAAATATATTATTGTATAGGTTATAGAAGGTGATAAATTTGTCACTGTTCTTGCTCTCAAATTAGCTTGTTAGCGCCGCTGATCTAAACTCCTAATCACTGCCAAACAATGGGAAAGGTGTTGATTCCTGCGCAGATGTCAACATGACAGCGCGCAGTGATACCGAGGGAGACAAAATATAGCGCCAAATAATTGCGAGGTCTGACTTTTTATTTGGCAACGGTTTTGTGATGCAAATATATCACTCTTTTGAACACATACTGTTTTGAGAAGAAAAACTTTTTACTTTCGTGACCCCATCAAACTTGCCGGACTACTTTCGTCTGGACCAAAACTAGACAAGAACTGGACTCACAGGATGCTGTCGGGGGTAAGTCAGTGTGTTTGCATGACACTGTCGACGGGGATGCCATACAGATTCATGTCAAAAATCCCGAACTATTGCTTTAACCCATGCCAACTGCTTCTAATGATACTAAAATCATTAAAGAGTACAAATAACTTTATAAATGAATTTATCTTCTCTTGCTTTTTAAAGTAAACTTTTCGTAGTCAAGACAAATTGTCAAACAGCTGCTTCCACTGTGTCCCAACAGTTTCAATACAGTGTCTTGCAAAAGTATTCATCCCCCTTGGTGTTTGTCCTGTTTTGTCGCATTACAAGCTGGAATTAAAATGGAGTTTTTGGAGGGTTAGCACCATTTGATTTACACAAAAAGCCTACCACTTCAAAGGTGCAAATTATTGTTTAATTGTGACACAAACAATAATTAAGATGAAAAAACAAATCTGGAATGTCCATCGGTATTCACCCCCCAAGTCAATACTTTGCAGAGCCACTTTCTGCTGCAATTACAGCTGCAAGTCTCTTGGGGTATGTCTCTATTAGCTTAGCACATCTAGCCACTGGGATTTTTGCCCATTCCTCAAGGCAAAACTGCTCCAACTCCTTCCAATTAGATGGGTTGCATTGGTGTACAACAATCTTCAAGTTATGCCACAGATTCTCAACTGGATTGAGGTCTGGGCTTTGACTAGGCCATTCCAAGACATTTAAATATTTCCCTTTAAACCACTCCGGTGTAGCTTTACTGTAGCAGTATGCTTACGGTCATTGCCCTGCGGGAACGTGAACCTTCGTCCCAGTCTCAAAACTTTGGCTAACTCAAACAGGTTTTCCTCTAGAATTGCTGGGTTTTGTGTGATGTCACATCTGTCTCATTAGTTATTCAAACTTTAGCTGGTGGTCTACCAAAGCTCAGTTGACAAAGCATTTGTACGGAGAAGGTGCATTGCTCACATGAAAAATGCCCTATGCTTATGTTGTTTTAGGTTGTTCGAATCGATCAAACCGTGAAACTGATAAAAGTTTCTTCAGGGTTCCCCGTGAACTAATAAAAAAGGGTGAATGAACACAGGATTTCACAAAAAGACGTTGAGAAAGGTGGCTTTTGAACCTCTCACTGAAATCAAAGGGAGCCAAGTTGAAGCACACTCAAGTTTGCAGTGATCACTTCGTGATGCAAATTGCCGCATTACGAATCCTCATTTCAGCCAGCATAATATCAACATAGTTAATGCAGGGCCAAGTTTTCTTTGTTAAATGTATACTTACATGGTACTTGGTTAATTAATTGCAACTGATTGAACCAAATGATAAGACATAACTTGGTTTAAAATTTGGTCTCCCAGTGAAGCTGGTTTGGCATTGACTAGGAGACCAAATCTGGCCACTGGGAGACCATTTGGTCTCCCAGTAACTATGTTAAAAATGCTCTGCACGAAGCGCTACAGTCCCTCGCTGTTTCTTTGTTTACTCCTCACAAAGTCCATATGCATGAAGGTCACGGCAAAATTCTTACGTAGCCATACACTTACAATGCGCCGTGATCACTTCTCCATTTTGTTCAACTAAGATCCAGGTCTTTAAAGGGGTTTCTGATGATCTTTGTGAATGATTTACCTGAGAGATAAGAGCCAACACAAGTGAGAATCAAGCGAACTGTTGTTTGTTTACATTTCAACTTGCAGCGCTTCGTTGTAAAGATGCGAACGAAAAGCTTAAAAACATACTTATATGGGCAAAAACAATACAGGATTCATTCGGCAGCGACTTGATACCGAGGTCCTTTACCCAGCTACATACAAAAAAAGTTGTAAGCCTCCATACTCTTCCATGCTTTCATCTGTTTTGCGGTGTAGAAGGATGTCTGCAACACCAGATAGTTCGAGATGTCGGGGAACTCGACTGAAGGGTAGTTTTTGAGATCATATGACAAATCCTTCTTTCCCAGACTGTAGGGGTCGATTCCATTGTGCATAGTGATCTTCTGAATCTATCCAAAGCGAGCAGTGGCTTCGAGATTACAAGCATACTCTGATAAGTTATTGCTAGTTGTTTGCACTAGGCAGCCGTTTAGACCACCAGCTATTTCACTTCTAGTAAAACCGCTAAGAAAAGTCACGTGACTGAAACCCAGCAATTGCCCTGTATTTCGTGCCATCCATCTTTCCTTCAGTCCTGACGAGCTTTCCTGTCCCTGCAGATGAAAAATATCCCCACAGCATGATGCTGCCACCACCATGCTTCACTGTAGGAATGGTGTTCTCATGGTGTTGGGTTTGCACCACACATGGCATTTCCCATGATGGCCAAAAAGATCAATTTTAGTCTCATTTGACCAGAGAATCTTCTTCCATGTGTTTGGGGAGTCTCCCACATGCTGTTGGGCAAACTCCAAATGTGTTTTCTTAACCCCTTCGGACATAATGTGTACAATTGTACACATAAAGTTCCATAGCCTGAAGTTCCATAGCATTTTTCCTTGTGTGCAAAGGGGTTAAGCAATGACTTTTTTTTCTGGCCACTCTTCCATAAAGCCCCGCTCTGTGGAGTGTACGGCTTAAAGTGGTCCTATGAACAGATACTCCCATCTCCGCTGCAGATCTCTGCAGCTCCTTCAGTGTTATCTTTGGTGTCTTTGTTGCATCTCTGATTAATGCCCGCCTTGCCCAGTCTGTGAGTTTTGGTGGGTGGCCTTCTCTTGTCAGGTTTGTAGTGGTGACATATTCTTTCCATTTTGCTATGGATTTAATGGTGCTCCCTGGGATATTCAAAGTTTGGGATATTTTTTATAACCCAACCCTGATCTATATTTCTCCACAACTTTGTCTCTGACCTGTTTGGAGGCTCCTTGGTTTTTATGTTGCTTGCTTAGTCGTGTTGCAGAGTCAGGGTCCTTCCAGAACAGGTTGATTTATCCAGACATCATGTGACCGATCATGTGATAGATCATGTGACACTTTGATTGTACACAAGTGGATCTTAATCAACTAATTATGTGACTTATGAAGTGAATTGGTTGGACCAGCTCTTATTTAGGGGTTTCATATGAAAGGGGTTGAATACCTATGCACACTCCAGATTTCTGTTTTTTTCATCTTAATTATTGTTTCTGTCACAATAAAACAACAATTTTCCCCTTTAAAGTGATAGGCATACTGTGTAAATCAAATGATGCTAACCCTCTAAAAATCCATTTTCATTCCAACTTGAAATGCAACAAAACAGGACAAACACCAAGGGGGATGGATACTTTTGCAAGACACTGTATATTATGATTTAAAAGGTAACCTGTAACCTGGATATCATATTGTAATTCTAACATACAAAGCTCAGGTCATTACAGTGCTGTCTTACAAAGGCGGAGAGGTAGAGAGTGATGTCTACTGATCACACTGAGCAAACCTGGGAGTGTTTGGAGACCCAGTGGCGCAGGACATTCAGAACCCGGTTAGTGGCTGCTCTCCGGATGATGAACTCTTTGTCACACATTCTCTCTGTGTTGTTGAAGACTGGAAATAGAAGGTATCTAGTTACAGTACTTTGTGTACTTCTAAAATTAACAAGTTCCAAAATTTTGCAAATGTGGAGTATCACATGCTGCACTGCAGTATTAAGCTGGATTTACAACTGTACAATTTTCAACTTGGTTTTTCATTTTATGATCTCAGATCATAAAATGAAAACTCATTTGGTTGCAAGTTATAACAACTCATGTGACGTGTTTCTTGGAAGGATGAATTACAGCTTCCAGATATGTACACTCACCGGCCACTTTATTAGGAACACCCATCCACCTGCTGTTTTATGCAGTTATCTAATCAGCCAATCCTTTGACAGCAGCACAATGCACAAAATCATGCAGATACAAATCAAGCACTTCAGTTAAAGGACATGGGACATGGATTTTTTTCTGGGTATAATTATGTATAAAGGACATAAGAAATGCCATCTAAATCACTGCAGGGCGTCAAAAATGTGAAAATCATCACATTATTCAACTTTTTTATACATCAGCGTAAAACAATGATTCATTAATTAGCTAAGTGGTCACGTGACCCGTGACGTCACAAAAACTTTTCAAGGAGCCAGCGCTTGGGAATCTAATGTAAACAGGTTACCGAAATGGACACCATCGACAGTGACATTCCTGATGTTTCACAGAGATGTGAAGTTAGACCCTATCAATTCGAACCGATAGCTGGGAATTCACATGAACATGGATCTTGTCTTTACTCTGACGGGTCAGATGATTCTGAGAGTGAGAGTTCATTCAGTCCCCATGAAACTGAAAGCGGTCGGCTCGATAACACTTCCTGGTAAGTTAAAAACAATTCTGCTCAAAGGCTAATGATCTGTTGAAAGAAGTATTATTTTTGTATCATACATTGAAAGTTCATCATAGATCTAGCTAAAGTCCGTTGCAAGCTAGTTTTTTTTTGCTGATATTTTTCGAGATTGATTGAGATACAATGCTTCCAGAGTCCGAGATGAAAACATTCAAAATGGCGAAACGAGTCAGAATTATGATAATCAATAATTGATACACCCAAAATTATAATACTAATCCTTACCGCATGAGGCCCATGGTAAAACCACACTTCCAGGAGGGGCTGCCGTCTGCCTCCCAAGCCGGCCGAGAGCGCTCCTCGTCGGGCACGGCCAGGCGGGCGAATGCCCTGGTCCGTCCGCCCTGTCTAAAAAATAATGGTACAACTCCGAGTGAAGGTATCAATGCGCTGCCGAAGCGCGCAGAAGGTGTTAGTACGCCTGTCATTATAGTGCGGACTTTCCATAGCATAGAAAATCGCCACGTTTCAATTTGTGTAACTGAACTTTGTTTCATGTCACTGGTCATATAAACCTATGTAAACAGGAAAAACGTGGAAGAGTTTGGTCGCATCTAACTACAGCACCCAAAAAATACCATTGGCCATGCTGAGCCTAGCTACATTGCTAACAGGAGTAACAGCGCGTCTGACTGACTGGGAGGTCGCAATACACCATGATGTTCAATGTACGTTAAACACTCTAAAAACGAAACAATTTTCTTGTCATCCAAGACACAAAAACTATTTTGTCGCATTCGTCATCATCACGATTCACACTTCTCCATATTCATCTACCCGCTTGTGCTGTACCCGAAAGTTTTTGTGACGTATGATCACGTGACAGTGGCTCTTCCGGTTGTAAAATATGCATATCGGAGCTCGAGCAGAAACACCATATAATGGGGGCATCGTGGCTCAGGTGGATAAGGCGCCATACCATAAATCCGGGCGACCTGGGTTTGATTCCGGCCCAAGGTCATTTCCCGATCCCTCCCCGTCTCTCTCTCTCCCGCTCATTTCCTGTCTCTACACTGTCCTATCCAATAATAAAGGTGGAAAAAAGCCCCAAAAGAAATGCCATATAATCATCACGAATATAACGATTTTGCTGAATTTAATAGATAATTTTGTATTTGTTGATGCAATTATTTCATATTTTTAATGGAAAGAAACTGATATAGCGTGCATTTATGTTTCATGTCCCATGTCCTTTAATGTTCACTTCAAACACCAGAATGGGAAAAATTGTGATCTCAAAGTGTGACTTTCACTGTAGAATAGGTGTTGGTGCCAGATGGATTAGTTTGAGTATTTCAGAAACTGCTGATCTCCTGGGGTTTTCACACACAACAGTCTCTAGAGTTTACATAGAATGGTGCGAAAAACAAAACAAAACAAAAACCATTGAGTGAGTGACAGTTCTGTGGGTGGAAATGTCTTGTTAATAAGAGAGGTCAGAGGAAAATGGCCAGATTGGTTCAAGCTGCCAGGAAGAACATAGTAACTCTCTACAACTGTAATGAGCAGAAAAGCATCTCAGCATGCAACAGCAGAAGACCATATCAGGTTCCACTCCTGCCAACCAAGGACAGGAATCTTAGAATCAAGGACAAGTTCCTATTAAAGTGGCCGGTGAGTGTATCTAGCCAATTATGAAACAAACTCTCTATTCAAATGTTTCCAGGTTTATTTCCCAATATAGCATATCAAAACTATTTCAAGCATCCCAGTTGAAGAGCAACAAACCCATGCTGCTTCGCTGTGCAAGAGCCCGGATTGTAGTAGTTGACCGACATCAGCAGAACATAGTAATTTTCTTTAATCACAAGTCTTAATTATGTAATATGACCTTATGTAATAATGTCTGGTATCGAATTCAGCCAAGAGTTCACTGGGATTATTGTGGATTATAATCTCAAAAGGCAGCTGTAATCACACAGTGTAAACAGCTTCTGTGACTAAATGGACAGAAACACTTTTTTTTCTGTTCATTACAAATGCTCTTTGGGTCTCTTCCATGTTTTGAAAATACCTTATTTTAACAAGAAGTCTTGTTGTATTGTTGCTTGTGATGTCTATGTACCTGGAGGGCTGCTGTGGCCAGCAGCAGCTGTTGCAATAGCGAAGGCTGAAGCTGGAGACACTGAACAACGTGAGTTCTCTGCTGCTGGGACTGTTGGGAGAAGATATACATAAAAGTACAGAAAAAGAAACACCAATGGCATAAGGAAGACAGGCTACATGTTAAAGGAATGTGTCAGTGGGGTAATATAGAAAATAAACCAACACGTGGTCTCCTTGACTACAGCAGAATCTGTCAGACTGTTAGTGTTGCCAGCTGTAGACATAAATGAATACAGAATCAAAGGCACCATGGGAAATTTTCTTCTCTAGGTTAACCAGGTATCCCCTGTGGATGAGAGACCATATGGAAATGGCTTTCAATAGAAATTTCTCTGCAAAGTGCATGTGAAGAAATACAGCAGAGGCCAAGTGGGGAAATAAAGTGCATTAATGTGAAATATTGGGTATTATCAGGACAGCATAAGTGGAGTAATAAACTAAATAAAGGTATTGTACAGCACTATAAAAACAAACAATATGGACAGAATGATGCCTTGTGCTGAGCCATACCAACCATAAACATGTGTCAGGGGAAATAAGACAAATGTTACTGAAGCTTGTTCCAACTGCCCTATACATACCCACCCTTCAATGTCATCCAAACACATGAATTAACTGACTTGGCCTGAGGATAAATTGGGTGGAACAACACCCTAACACATAGGGCCATTTATTAACAGAACTGGACTTCTTTGAGCAATTCAAGGTCTTCTGCATTTAGCCTGACAATGTTTTGTGTAGTGGTATCCCAGAAGCTGAAGTAAGCAACAGGAACTTTGAACAGCACATGCAGAGTAACTGACTGCACACACCTGGACTCAGTCACCACTGCACTTATTTAAGCACTCTCACAACACCTAGTCTTTGTGGAGCAAATACTCAGTGTATCTTGCCTCACTTTACCAAGCTGTACTAGTTTCGATGTTGATTTAATTTATTTAGCTTTTCCATAGTGAGATATGCATTATGACAGGGAAACCACTACAGCTCACGCCAATTACAGTGGCCCCATTATGGACCCTTTTCACGTGACGTCACGACAAACGTGGCCGCCATTTTGGACGTGTACTACCAGTAGTTTACCACAGCCAGCATTGAGGAACGGCAGCAAAGAAAGTGTTTATTTTCACCAAGACTTCCATCATGCCACTATATTGTTGTGCACCTGGATGTAGTAACCATCAACAAACAAGGCAAGGGTTATCATTTTATCGGATCCCGGTAGATGCTGACCGACGGAGAAGATGGATAGCGGCATACCAGCGCTTGTGTAGTGACCACTTTGTTGGAGGTAAGACGAATAAAATTAGCCAGAAAAGGCATTACATTGCTGTTAACATTCCATTCTAGTTTACTGTAATTATGATCTGGCAGCTATTTACACCGGATCCAGTGTAAATAGTTGCCGGAGCCAACGTCCGAGGTTCCGGAGCGCGCTCGCGGCTCCGGCCGGAGCCGGCGTGCTCTCTCGCGGCCCGGCCGGAGCCGGCGCTCTCGCTCGCGGCTCCGGCCTGAGCCGGCGCGCGCGCTCCGGAACCTCGGACGTTGGCTCCGGCAGCTATTTACACTGGATCCGGTGTAAATAGCTGCCAGATCATAATTACAGTAAACTAGTAAATACAGTTTTCTGCATCTCGCTCCTTTTTCTTTTATGTTTGTCGCCTTCCTCGCATTCAAACCGATTTGAGCCGAAGTCCACTACATGTCCAAAATGGCGGTCGCGTTTACGAAGGTCACGTGACTGAAAAGGGTCCATACCTAATCTGCATGTCTTTGAACTGTGGGGCAAACCAGAGCACCTGGAGGAAACCCATGCAGACACAGGGAAAACATGCAAACTCCACACAGAAAGGCCCCCCCATCAGCTGTGAGGTTTGAACCCGGAACCTTCTTGCTGTGAGGCAACACTGCCAACCACTACACCACGATATTCTGTTTTTGGATTTTGCCTCTTGACTCTGCCTTTGGTATCCTGTTTGTGCCTTGTCTGATCCTGGCCTAATTACTGACCTTGATTTTGTCTCATGTTTTGGATTTGTCTGCCTGAGTACCTGAATAGACCATCTTTCAGTTTTTATGTTGATCTGTCATCTGTATTCCTGACTGATCACTTCACCGTTATTTTGGATGCAGCAGAAGAGAGCAGGTATGCTGCCTTGTCCACAGAGGGTTGTCTCCTAGGTGAACAGCAGCAGATCTTTTCACCCACATTACCTAACTCACCAATGCTGTGTCACAGGCACTCCTAGCCCACCCTGTGTTGTTTATGAACTCCAACACACTTATCCAATACTGACAAGTTCTCAGGAGAAGTATCTGAGTGCAAGGGATTTCTGCTGCAATACTCCCTGTTTTATCAATCTCACCACTAAAGAGCTCAAGTGGGCGACTGCAGTATAGGAGAAGGGCGGCAAGTCTATGTCTTTGTAGGGAGAAGATAAGGGAGGAGACAAGTTTCAAGGTATGCTCTTGAATTTGGTATGCTCACAGCAGAAAGCAGCTGGAATGAGGCTACCTTAAAAGCTGCCTTTCACCAAGGTCAAAATTGGAGATACTCATCGAAATGGCATGTTGGGATGACCAAGCCTCTCTCATCGATGTGTCCATTCGACTTGACAATCTGCTCAGGAGCTGACCATCACTGCACACTCCAACTAACCTCCCAAGTGTCACAGAGAACCCAGAGCCCATGCAAATCTCACATACCAAATTAAGCCTTTCTGAACATGAGTGAAGGCACAGAGAGAGGCTGTGCTTCTATTATGGGGACCCTACACACCACATGTCAAGTTGTCCTTCTTGTCAGGGAGGCTCCAAAGCTTCAACAACAGCTAAGAGAGCCCAACCACCTCAAGCCCTCTCTCGGTGAGTCTGTCTAAGTCTCTCTCCCACCAATCATTCATGCTAGATGTACAGATAAGGCTCTGAGAATCAGTTTGTGTTCTCTCAGGCCTCATGGGTTTCGGAGCTGCAGGAAATTTCATTGACGGTGACATCGTACAGAGACTACAAATCCCCATACAACCCCCCCAACAGTCCCTTAATATCAGCACCATTGATGGTAGACTCATTGGGAATGGCCTAAACACATCAAACACCAAACCTGTAATGCTCCGTGTCAGTGTACTACACTACGAAAACATCTCTTTCCTAGTCACAGTAACCAAGAACCAACCCATCATTTTGGGATTTCCATGGCTGCAACAGCACAACCCACAGATTTCATGGCTGGACAGAGAAATATTACATTGGGCCAAATATTGCACTAAACATTACCTTCATCTTCCCAAGCTCACAGTTGTTTCTACCTCAGTGGAAAGCCATGAAGTCACTATTACCAACATTCTGGAGGGTTACTGGGAATTCATAGAGGGGTTCAGTAAGGGTAAAGCCAGTGGGTTCCCTCCCTACAGACCCGATGACTGTGCAATTGAGCTACTTCCTGGCACCATGCCTCTTCGCTGCCGCATCTACCCACTATCTATCTCTGAGCAGAAGGCTCTGGAGGATTATGTGCAGGAGGCTCTACAACAAGGATGCTCCCGTCCCTCCATGTCACCTGCTTCTGTGGGTTTCTTTTTCATGGAGAAGATAGGAAGGGGCCTGAGGCCATGCATTGATCATAGAGGACTCAACCAAAACACAGTAAAATACCCCTATCTCTTACCTTTATTTTGCTCAGCCTTTGAACAACTCACAACAGATAATGTGTTTACCAAGTCTGACTTATGCAGCACTTAAAATCTGGTATGTGTTCGAGAGGGTGATGAGTAGAAGATAGCATTTAGCACCACCTCTGACCATTATGAATACTGTGTGATACCCTATGGGCCATCCTGCATGCCAAGTGTCTTCCAATGCCTAATTAATAATGTATTGAGGGACATGCTTGGGAAATTCCTCATTGCCTACATTGATGACATCTTGATCTATTCTCCTACCCAAGAAAGCACCATATAAAAAAAGTTCCTGTCTTAACTAATTGAGAACCAACTGTTTCTCAAAACAAAGAAATGCAAATTTCATGTCTCACAGATAACATTCCTGGGATATATCATCCATGCTGAGGGAGTGACCATGGATGAGAACAAAATCTCAGCAGTAACTACGTGAACAACTCCTACCACTTTTAAGGAGAGTCAGCGGTGCTTAGGATTCACCAACTTGTACAGATGATTCATCAGAAGGTTCAGCTCCATTGCTGTTCAGCTCAGAACCCTGCTCAGAAAGGGTCCCAAGTGCCTACAGTAGAATCAAAAGACTGAAAAAGCCTTTTCCCAACTTAAAACAGACTTCATGTCTGCTCCCATTCTGAAACACCTTGATCCTACTAAGCCTTTTGTCATACTGTACAAGTTGACACATCTGAGTCTAGAGTTGGAGCAGTGCTGTCGCAATGTTTTGGCAAAAAGCCCAAGCTGCATCCTGTAATTTTTTTTTTCTCCAAGAAACTTACCCCCACAGAGCAAAATTAAGATATTGGTAACCGGGAGCTTTTGATGGTCAAATTGGCACTCGAGGAGTGGTGACACTGTCTAGAGGGGGCAACCTATCTGTTTACCATTTTCAGAAACCACAAAAATCTGGAATATCTCAAAACTGCTAAATGAGTGAATCCACATCAAGCCTGCTGGGCCCTCTTCTTCACAAGATTTCAGTTCACTATAGCACACAGGCCTGGCTGTAAGAACGTAAAAGCTGACTCTTTGTCCCATATCCACCCATCGAGAACTTGCTCAAAACTTGCCATAGCATGTTCTTGCGATTGCCCAACCAACCATATCTATGTTCCTCCATGTCTCAGCGGCCTCCTGATCACCTGGGCACATACTGCTCCCACCACTGGGCATCCAGGTAATTTGTGTACCCATCAACGACTAAGGACTAAATGCTGGTGGCCCAACAGGTTGACAGATATCAATCTCGTAATCTCCTCATGTTCATGTGCGTGCACAATCTAAGGTTCCCCACAAGCTCCCAGTGTGTAAACCCATGCCACTTCCCACACCTCAGCGTCCCTAGTCTCACATTGTCATAGACTGCATCATAGATCTTCTTACTCACAAGGCAATATTGTAATCATGGTCATCACTGATTGTTTCTCTAAGTCTCTAAGTTCTCTGTGTCCCTCTACCAGGCATTCCCACAGCATTCAAATCAGCTGAACTAATATTCACCCATGCGTTCCAATACTTTGGTATCCCAGAAGATACAGCCAATGATCACGGTCCCCATTTTACATCACGACTCTGGTCCAAGTTCATGGATAAACTGGGAGTGTCTGTGAGCCTGATATATGGTTATCACCCACAGTTGAACAGACAGGTGGAAAGGGTCAACTAAGAGATTGGATGATTCCTCAGAGTCTTTTGCACCAAAAAGCAAAGGGACTGGATTCTTACTATGGGAATATGCCCAGAATTCTCTGTGTCACTCTGCCACCCAACTTACACCTTTCCAATGCATACTTGGCGATCAACCTCCCCTCTTCCCATGGGACAATTCTCCCACCAAAATACCTGCAGTTGAGGAGTGGTCTAAATGCAGTGAACAAGTGTGGGAGAGTGTCCACCAGTGCTTAGAGCAAGTGGCACAAAAAAACAAGCACTTTGCTGGCCATCAAAGAGGGGGAAACCCCACAGTATAACCCAGGTGACCAAGTATGGCTGTCAACCAAATACATCAGGTCCACCACCTGACCTCCTGTACTCTTCACCCTTGACGGACAACCACCTTACATTGTCCAAAATATTCTAAACTCTCACTGCAAAGACAGCAAATTTAAGTATTTGGTGGCATGGGAGAGCTATGGCCCCAAAGAATGTTGCTAGGTCCTTGCTAGGGACATCTTAGATGCACTTCTATGTCAAGAATTCCAAGCCACACATCCCGATAAACCAGGCTCTTGCCCCTGGAGCCGCCCAAGAAAAAGTACCACTCCCAGGGTGAACTGTCCAGGGGGATTTCTGTCATATCCAATGAGCACTCAAGATTCCACTTCCCAGCATTCACAGTGGCCTTCAAACATGGCCACCATGGACTACAACACCCAACCGGCACTTCATTCACAGTCCCCTGTTTACTGATTGCACACACCTGAACTGAATCACTATTGCACTTCTTTAAGCACTCTCACTGCACCTAGTCTTGGCAAGGTAAAGGCTCAGTGCATCCTGCCTGATTTCACTAAGCTGTCCTATTTCCCATGTACATATTTTGTGGACTTTGCTTCTTGATTCTGCCCTTGATATCCTGTTTGTGTCTTGCCTGATCCTTGCCTGATTATTGACCTTGATTTTGTCTGATGTTTTGGATTTGTCTCCCTGATTGCCTGAATAAATGCTCTTTCAGCTTTTATATCTGTCTGTTGCCTGTATTCCTGACAAAATCCCATTTTCTAACACTTCAGAAGTGAATAAAACAGTAGCCCAGGTGACCAGAACAGGCTATTTAATTTATCTCTCTCTCATAAAATTAGCCCAGAAGGGAAGTAGTTTAAACAACCATAAAAAGAAAATAAATATACTGCATCACATGGTGATTAGGCATGATACTGTAAGTATATGGCATGCTGCCCATTCTGAATACTGCCACCTGGAGGGAGGGATCATTACCATTAAAATTATTAGTAAAGCATCAGATTTTAGGTCTGCTGAAATGTTAAAAATAAAATGGTACAGTATATCCTGTAGCAAGACAATAATCCAAAACATAAAGCAAAATTAACAAAAGTAATTCGAAATGTTATTTTGTCGTGATTCTCTTCCACTCAAGGTCTGATATGTGACGTGAAAAAGGCAGTCGATATCTTAGTTACAACAGATACAGAAAGAAAGACTGACCACAGGTATGAAGGAGACTGTAAACTCTGACCTAAATGTTTATAAACCTTTGCATTCAACTGTAATTTGCAGTGAGGATGGTTCAAATATAACGTACATACAGTACCAGTCAAAAGTTTGAACACACCTTCTGTTTCAATGGTTTTTCTTTATTTTTATGAATTAAGACACTTCATGTCTTAAAGTAATGATGGATGTCGTTCCTCTTTACTTAGCTGAGCGGTTCTTGACATGATATGGATTACTACAGTTGTGGAATAGGGCTATTTACTGTATTTTTATTATTTACTATTTACTGTTTGATGATCTCAAATCCATTAAGGCAAGAAATTGCACTAATTAACTTTTGACGAGACACACCCGTTAACTGAAAAGCATTCCAGCTGACTCCCTCATGAAGCTGGTTAAGATAATGCCAATAGTGTGTAACGTGTCATCAAGGGAAACGGTGGCTACTTTGAAGAATCTAAAATATGAAACATGTTTTGTTTTTTAACACTTTTTTTTGTTTACGACAGAATTCTATATATGTTCCATATGTTAATTCATAGTTTTGATCTCTTCAGTATTGTTCTACAATGTAGAAAATAGTCAAAATACAGAAACACTATTAATGAGTAGGTGTGTCCAAACTTTTGACTGGTACTGTACATAAATATAAATATTGTTATAATGATATCCAGGAAAAGAAGAAACCAAGGTTCCATCCTTGCATGCCAAACAATGTTAACTGGATACTGAACACAGGTAGTAACTGAATTTTAGAAGTAGAGAATCGTGGGATGTTTGTTGATTAGATTTGTCCTTTATCACATCATAACTAAATTTGATCCGAATCAAGAAAATCTCAGTTTAAGTGTTGCCCTGAATGTCGAGCTTGTTGCCAAACTGTCTATTGTCGGTTTCAGCTCATAGTGTAAACATAGGGATGAGAATGGCCTACAAGCCTCAAAGCCAAGGCCTAGTAACTACAAATGTAAGACATTTTAAGACCTAAATGTAATTTCAGACATATTGTTTTATGAACACAGCTGCATTTCCCTCCATTATGATCGTAATTTTTAAAAAAGAATGCTTTTGAAAGTTTTCATTCAAACACTTGAACATTTGAGTGCTGTTCATTTGTTAATTACTTGTCTCCACACACACACACACACCCAGAAAATGCAGCGTTACCTCCGGGACCTCTGAAGCGCATGTGTCGTGGTGTGGAGGGCGATCTGCAGGGGGAGAGATCTCCAGCTTCACTGCCTTGTGGAGATTCAGGAATGAACTTATCCACGGAGGCTGATTCTAGGACAGCTAGTGGCAGAAGGAAACCTCTTTATATTTTCCCTCATAACAGCATAACACACATACACACACAGCAAAGTAAGGCAATTATGCTGTGCAACAAAATTGTATAAATCTGTTGTTAATATCTGCATGGAGAGTGACATCTGACTGCATGTGACAGTTACAGAGTTAATTAGAGGCATACAAGAAAACAAGGTGTTAGATTTAACCAGTGTTGAATTTGAAATTGAAATGATTGAATGTTAGATTTAATGTAGATTTAAAGCTGCATTAAGTGATCACTTAAGTTAGTTTTATAGTTTTAGTGTTAAGACTTTATGATTTTAATATTTTAGAGCTTTTTAAGATCCTTTATTATTTTAAACTATTACATATACTATAACCGTGATCATGGATTAAAGCAAAAAAAAAATCATCTGACTGAAAAAAAAAGCTCCATGTCGTTGGTCCCTACCATGTCAGCGATGCGTCAAATTTTAAACGCTGCGTTGTCCATTATCCCCTAGGCCCCTACTTATAGTACATTTACATAATTTTAACAATGACTAAAGCTAAGGCAAGACTTTACCATTGTCATTACTGGCTATTCATGATGAAACATCAAGTTTTCAGTGCAAAGTGAAAATTTATTTCAACAATACTTTAGTAATGCATAGCAGTGGTTAAGAAAAAAGTGCAAGTGCAGTCGAACTTGAACCATGCTTTCAAAAGAGTGGAACAGAAAGAAAAATAAGAAAATCTGTTGACATAAAACCAGGAAACAAGAAAAGTAAAGTGAAAGTTCACTTTTTCTGCTTCTCCACAGTGAAGCCAAAGGCATCTAGTTTGGCAATACCTGATACCTGTTTTTGTTTCTTTTTCCTTGGCACAGCAGCAGGAGCTTGCCATTATCGCCCATTTCATTTCGCCAAGCCCATCTCCACTTATTCTTTACCGTTTTGTCGATGTCTGACACATCTGTGCCTTCATTTAAAAGAAGCGCGTCCATGCTGGCAAAACCAAAAGTAATTTGACGCGCTCTAGTGATGGAAATCGAAGGGCCTATGTCCGGTGAATAATGGCCTTATACGCAGTACTCGAGTTGAGGGGGGAATGTGGGGGGAGGCATCCCCCTTCTGAAATAAAAATCTCAAATCATCCCCCTTATAAAACGGCCACCCCCCCATCACATCCCTTGGGCCATTTTACCAATTAATGTGGAAATTAGCCTACTATAATTTTAACAAATATTACTACCATTTCAACATTAGAGGCTTTGCGCAGTGATAGCCTACATGTAGCCGGATAAAAAAGACGCATATTTATTTATTCGGTTGCACCTCTCATTCACACCTATAGACCCCTTTCACTGACGTCACCCGAAACCGGAAGTAAACAGACCCTGCGCCATTTTGGAAGACCAACAAACTCGTGATAAGGGGATAATAACGGCAGCGGTATGTGAACCCACGAGAATAAAGTGGAGTGGCAAACGACTTAAACAAACAAATCTGAGCTGTTTCATTTATGATTTATTGGCCCAACAGTAGACTTGAAAGAAACCTGTGTGAGACTTGGCAAAAAACTGTGGATATAATGGATAAGTCTGTGCATGATCTGCGGACACTTTGAGGTAAGCAAACGCAAGAAATTCAGATTTAAAACATGCTAAACTGGCCCCAAGTTGATAACTGTATGAGGAGCAAGCCTCCCAGACTTCTACAATTTAATAATAATAATAATTTAGGATGGTTTGGGGCTTGCTCGCTGCTGCCAGGTTGGTTGTTGAGTAGCCTGACTGTTTTTTTTTTCCTTGCGTGTGGTATCATTGTTGACGCGAGGTTGTTTTTTCAACATGCCAATGCGGACACGATTTCCCCTGATGAGTTATGACTTCAGACGCGATGCGTGTGTGGAGGTGTGGAGTCCGCGTGATATGTGCGTAAGAGAGGCTTCTCATGTGTTTGGAGATCCGCGTTCTGAGACAAGCGCAAGCGCACACACCCCCAAGGGAAAAAAAGGGGCCCCCCGAAAATATCGGCATAGTCCGAACACTGAGTGTAGGCACTGGGTGTAAACAACAAATAGTTTACAATGTCTGGGTAGCAAACAGATGGCAGAATTGGTGTCAGGTCCTCCTTATGTTTCCATTCTCCCTTGCCGCGAGTCTTATCATATGGGTCAAACCCATCAATCACAGCCAGTTTCTCCACATACCGTGCCCTTTCTGCAGCTGGTAATGTACTCACATAACCAGAATTATCATCCATCGTGTCACTTTACTCTCGCTCGTACTTTGTTTTATATTGTGAGTGCATGTACTTGGTCTTCCAATATGGCGCCTAACAAAATCTCGCGGCGCGGTGACGTCATGTGAAAGGGGTCTATACGGAGGTTTCAGTCACTGAAAACAGCTACTTTCGCAAACTCTGGGCAGAGTGGAGATTTCTGAAAACTCCATCTTCAGACACTCGTGTAAATCGGGAAAACGAAGCGACAGTGGGTGAGAGGGCGTGCGCGCGAATATAATGAGTCATAGGTATGAATCTTTCACCGAATGCAAATTGTCCCGGTTCTTCATGAAATCGCACGCGCACGCACAAATTCATCAGGTTAACTTTCAAATAACTGTTCTTGTGCACTTGCGACACCAGAGCCACTTTCCTGAATTTTGAGCTTTGGAGTATTCGCTTCTTTATCTATTTAATCAATGAATTTGTCACATATATTAAATTACTAATGTAAACCATCAGTAGCCTATTTAAGCAATAGCTGTTTTCTCCACTGTTTTCCGACCTTTTGTGTTTAGTGAATGAGACACTTCATTACACTCCACTGACCGACTTCCAATTCCGGACTTTTTTGAAAATGTAAAATATAGGCCTACGAGATGTTTTTTTTGGCACTTAATTCGCGTTGGTCCTTCACTATTAATTTTTGAGACTGACGAGGCACTAAATACTGTGGAATTATTTTCTCCTTACTATGAAGTTTGGCATCTTAAACAAGTGTCGGGAAATCTTGCAGCCCGACTCTGCAGCCTCCAGTGTTTAAGCGAACTGCTGAAACCATAATGTTTAAAGATTAAATCGTAGGCTAATCAAACCAAAGAAAAACACAGCCTTTCCAGAACGTTGTGTGCCGAAGCCTGTTTAACCTACAAAAGGCTTAATAGCAAAGATCTTGCTGCGGCTTCAACAGGGCTGTTTAGATTTTTCACCTGATCGCCTTTCAATAGGCAAATATTATTATTATTATTATTATTACTACAATAGGCCTAGTATTAGTAGTAGGCAAGTAGTTGCCTAGTAATAGGACAGACAGATTGTTTCATCAGTGGAGCCGCCGTTAAAAGGAAACTGATGCGGAGCGCCGCGGCTCGCCTAGGGGTGAATCCAGGCCCGGCGCCAGGAACAGTTTACTAAGGGGGCAATTAGAAATCGCAAAGGGGCAAATATTTTTTATATAGTGTGTAGTAGTGATGGCGGTCTGACAACATGTTTCAAACAATTAACTGCGCCAAACACAAAACCACGACCCCGAAGGTTGCTTTAGTCCGGGAAAATCATGACATATTACCAGGGCAGTTGCGCTTTATCAACTCCTGTGCCCACCTGTTAACCCTCCCCTCCAATTTTCTCACAGACACGCGTTACAACCGGAAAGATGCCAAACATAAAACAACACACACAAACCTACAGGCAAGTCCTTTACATTTAAAATACATACAAATAGCTCCGCGGCATGAAAACAAAACGTCAATGCAAGTCTAAGGTACTTGGCTCGGCGGCCAAAATCATAATTTAAAAAAATCAACAGACCCCGCGGCTGCACCAGTAATAGCCTTCCTGACTCGCACCGAGTCAACGCTAACCTCTTAATCCGCGATCCCAGTTTAGGCCTGTAGGGGACAAAACACTCTAAAGTGATGAATTTTCACCCCCGCTGCATGGAGGGTGACGTCAACGACACATATTCTTACGCTATTTGCGCACAAAGCGGACCATATATGAACACATACACCGACATAAACGGAGATAAACTTAGCCTACAAAGAAAGAAAATGGATTCACAATATTGTGATTGAATTCGTTTAATTCGGTGGGGGAAAGACTACTCCCGTAAACTGACTGCATATTACAGGATATTGCAGAGACAGTGCACTTGTAAGTGTCATAACAACCAATCAGATTTGTTCTACCGTGCCAGTTTTAGTAGTGATTTATGTGAAATGTATTTTTGTGCAATGCGCAACCACTTAATATTTCGTATTTGAAAATGCAAATTATTAATACGTCTATAATACATTATATTTTCATAAGAAAACAATTAAGTGATCTGAGTCTCCATTGAGGGGGCAATGCCCCCTTTCGCCCCCCCCCCCCCACGGCGCCGGGTCCGGGTGAATTGCATCCCGAGGCGCGGGGCTGGCCCGCCCTGGCAGCGCTGGTTCGTTGGGGAGAGGGCAGAGGTCGCTGGCTGCCAAGTTTGGAGAGGCTGGGACCTCCCCTGGCCGAGTTACGAGCGTGCAAAGTCGGGCTGGAGCCGCCGATAGAAACGAAACTCAAGCCGAGCACCGCGGCTCGCTGCCTACGCCGAGCCTCCCCAGGACTAGACAGTAGTGTAGGCTGTATTTATTTATTTAGGCCTATCTAGCGCAACAACTTATTCCTTTACATATACTCAAACACAGCACAAGAAAGGGTTCAACAACAGGCAATCACAGCAACTTGGTGAAGTTCTAAATCACATCGGTGTCAGACCTATGGGCCTACCCCCCCCCCCCTTTTTTTTTCCTCGGATCTGCATCACTCTCATTATTGACCTTTAGCGCTCCCAGTTGACGGAAATCCGTCGTAGCGACGGAAAACTTTAATCCATGAGTGATTCTAAACTATTCCTGTATAACTTGACCAAGTTACTGTGTGGCCTTCGTCCAGGGGAGAAGACACTTCTTTGCTAGACTAAACATGTCTTTGTTTAAAAATTGTTGTTAAGAACATCCGCTGATATGAAATGTATACAGGACATTCTGCTCATGATTGATCCAAGGTTTCACTCACACGCATACATATTGATGGAATTAAGATGTGTTTTGCTCAGTCCAAGGTTTACTGACCTACGTCATCATACCGTCACACCATAATCTGACATCCTACGACGCACACACATAGCATAGACACACCCACACACACCCACAGCTGCATATCCACACAGACACACACACACATAGACAGATATCAAACAGTGATGTCACTTCATCCACAGATAACACACATATAAAATCTCCTGTATTCTCTCGTCTCATGGGGGACTTGTGAATAAAGATTGCGAACTCATGGGGTTCCTGTCTTTCTTTCACGACTCACCCCCAGATGTCTGGGTGACACAGGGGGACTGATCTCGAGATGGTGAGGGCCAGAGGTGAAGAAACCTTTCACAAGGTGAAGAAATGAAGATCACAGTTTAGAACTGCAATCACACGATCTTTACGAAGATCTCACTCTAAAAACAGGAGCATCATATCACTCCTGTACTTTGTGTGATTTTCCTTGTTTTTCTCATTTTGCTCCTGGACCATCTATACTTCACTACGGCATCCTACTCTCCTGTGATTAAATAAAGCTAATACAGTGGTATCTCACCACAAATGGCAAAAAGCTAGAAATCAAACAAAATCTCAACAACAGAAAACCAGAAGGAATTCTACTGAACAGATTTAGTGCTGATGTGTACCAAATCGGTTTATCAGCATCAGTATCTTTTTCCACACTTTGATGTGCACAAAATCAATTTCCCCATTTCCATTTCCACAGATAACAAAACACACAATCAGAATACAGTTGAAAGGAAAGTGCAAATTATTGGACAGTTGCTCTGGAGCTTTAAAAAAAAAAAATCCATGAAATGAGGACAATAGATCAGCAAGACATCCCGTGAATTCTCAGATGTTGTGTAAAAGCCATGGCTTAGTGCTAATGGTGTGCAATAACACCCACCTCCCTGTCGCAAGTAGAAAGAAGAAATACAACCAAAACACAGGCCTCATTATTGCAATTTTAAAGAAGAACCTGAAAACTGTTAGCTGGGCTGAATCTGGGAACTCTGCAGGAGCTTGCATGAGGAGTTAGGCCCTGTTTACATTAGACCGTATCAGCAGATCATCAGATTAACGTTTTTAAAACGATTAGTGTGCGCACAGCAACGCCAATACGCGATTTGCGTGCACACAGCAACACCAATACACGGATACGCTCGGCTCCGCAGGCATCCTGCGCTCCAAATCACTCCGCCCTGAACAGCGAGTGCCCTCTGGAGGGTGCGCACTCCGGCCCTGCGCAGCTCACAGAGCGCGCGAGTGAAGTGCACAGCTTGTGATTCGGGACTGAGCCGCTGTGTGTGTGATCCCAGCGCACATCACTTACCACTTGCAAGTGGAAGGATGGCAAGCCTAAAGACAATCATAACTACACAATGGGCAGTATTTGCATCAGTATTTTCATACTTTTATACTCTTTAATGAAAGGTGATACAAGGCGGAAGTCCGCGCCGTTTTTCAGCAGTCCCGTCACATGACCAACGCCAGCGAATCAGGAAGGTGGATGTCACAGTGACGTTGTCCAATGACGACACCAGCTAGAGCTCAGCACAGCGTATCCGCGTATTCTCAATGTTTACACAGCACCGGACCAGACACGATCTGGATTGAATATGTGGACGCTGGCGGATTCCCGTTTCCCGGCGTTTCCAGGCGGTTTAATGTAAACGGACAGTGCATCCGCGAAGAAAACGATACAGATACGGTCTAATGTAAACTTGGCCTTAGAATGGTCCCGTCTTTGCAGTTAAAACAAACTCGGAGAACAATTACTAGCCTCCTTAGCATGTCATTATCCTGACAAAGCTAAGAACTAGAGGATATGACATTTCAATTTATGTAATAATGGACAAACGGCTGATACACTATACTGAACTTTTGTAACCAGGAGGCAACAGAAAAGCTTTAATATAAAGTACTTCGTTAAGCAAACAGCTTAGAAAGCAGAGTGCTTGCACATTACTCGCTGCTGTGGTTTACAAGGAGTTGCGCACACACACACACACACACACACACACACACACACACACATACATATATATAAGGAAAATGTGGTTTTTAGGATTTGGCCTTCAGACTACACACATTCATTTAGAAATGCTATTAAAGACGCAGGATTACGTATCACATAAAAGGAACCACGCTTCAGGGGAAAAGAAAACATTAAATTAGCTACTTTATCTTGCCATTACTCAGGGTTTTAAAAGTGCTTTGTTTTCTCTGAAGCAGTCAGATGTGAAGATGCTTAGGTCATACTTTAGCTGGGGGGGGACTTAATTTTTTTTTTTAAATAAATAAATAAACGTGCCAGAAAACACTCTTAGAAAAATCATTTTTAATTCCCTAAAGGGTCATTTTTGGTTCTGTAAAGAACTTTCCAGACCATTTTTTTAAACCCATTTATTGCTTTTGCAGCAATAAACATAATAATTATTTTTCCACTACGAAGCTGCTTCCACATAATGGTAACATTTATGTTGGGAAATTTATAGGAAAAATTGGTGGGATTCGAAAGAATAAAGAGGTGTGGTTGGGGGATATCGAATAAATTTGATTCATCTCATTCCCCTTGAAGAAGCAAATATCTGCCAGAGGCATTATGATGTAAGACTAGATTTCTGTTGTAGATTTCACATCGATCCTGTAGCAGTAAAAATAACCATTTGGCTGAGATAACTTACAATAAATGCATTTTCGGTCTTCTTTTGTGCTTTTATGGATGTAAAGCCTCTGAGACGTAGACTTTATACTGGCTAATACTTTGTCTCGATTATAGCAATAAATCTGATGATTTAAGGCTATATTAAAATACAGACCTTCCATCACCTGACCATAACATATCCTTCCCTCAGGAAAAATAACAAACAATAACAGACCTTACCCCTGCGAATGCTACGGCGCAGTTTCCCAGAGACTGCATCGATGCGTGGTGTGTCTGCACTCTCATCATTGGCACCAGGACTCTGCTCAGGTGAAGGATCCTGAGGAGACTTGATGTTGGAGGAGGGAGGAGGCGAGGTGCAGGGGTTAGATGAGGTGGGGCTGTTGGCGGTGGAGAAGGACACGGGGTTGGACAGGTCCAGTGCAGCTACCCTGGAGCTGAGTGGAGAGTTGAGGGAGAGCTTACGGGCTCGCACAGGGGAGGATGTACGTGAGGGGATGGAGAGAGGAGGAGGGGAAGAGAACTTCCTGCACAGTCGGGGAGATTTTTCGTTGGGATGCTCGCTGCCCGTGCTGCTGGAGCGGTTGTTCTGGTTGGTGGCAAAGAAAAGCTCCAGGGACCTGAGTTTAGGAGAACATATGTGACAGTGAGAGGCTGAGAGTATGCTTCCTGCCAGATTTTCCAATATGGGGTGAAACATTTATTCATCTTTGACTGGAGAACAGAGGGAACAAGATGAAAGATGGATGAGGTACTTTTGTGTGCAGGCACAAAGCATTATTTCAAAAAAACCCCAAAACAATAGGACTGGGTAAAATTAAACGAATAAGGATTATGGGACGGAAAAACAAGAAGCAGACATGGATTAAGCGAAGATACTTTCAGTGAAAAGTCATCATTGATTGTGTGATTTAGTGATTCAGCTTTGTTCAGAAAACTGGGCTTCTAAATTTCAGGAATTGCTAAGGAGTTTATTCAGGTTTGTTTTATGAAAGTAATAAAAACTCGATCAAGCACATATGATTGGAATTATATGTTATAACATAACAGTAAGAGCAGGTGACAGACTGGAGAGAAAAAAACTACAGCTAACCAGTGGCCATATTCACAAGGCCATATTATCTACCACTAAACGAATTGCTCCTTAAAACCTATTCATGAAACTGTACAAATTCTGTGTAGGTTCATAAACTCATAAACAACTCCGAATCCTAATTCATATCATAAAATGGGTGGCACGGTGGTGTAGTGGTTAGCGCTGTCGCCTCACAGCAAGAAGGTCCGGGTTCGAGCCCCGTGGCTGGCGAGGGCCTTTCTGTGCGGAGTTTGCATGTTCTCCCCGTGTCCGCGTGGGTTTCCTCCGGGTGCTCCGGTTTCCCCCACAGTCCAAAGGCATGCAGGTTAGGTTAACTGGTGACTCTAAATTGACCGTAGGTGTGAGTGTGAGTGTGAATGGTTGTCTGTGTCTATGTGTCAGCCCTGTGATGACCTGGCGACTTGTCCAGGGTGTACCCCGCCTTTCGCCCGTAGTCAGCTGGGATAGGCTCCAGCTTGCCTGCGACCCTGTAGAACAGGATAAAGCAGCTAGAGATAATGAGATGAGATGAGATGAGTCTAGCATCAGCTAGTCAGCCAATCATTGTTGATATTTGGTGATAAAAATACTACCATCAGTAGCAATGACTGATTTTCATAATCAGTCAAATACAGCTGCAATCACCATTATGTCTTTTTTTAAAGCTCACAATCATTACAGATACAGTGTCTTGCAAAAGTATTCACCCCTTTGTATTTGTCCTGTTTTTTTGCATTACAAGCTGGAATTACAATTGACTTTTGGATGGTTAGCACCATTTGATTTACACAACATGCCTACTACTTTAAAGAAGAGAGAAAAGAACAAACCTTTATTTGCTCACATGCACACTTCAAGCACAGTGAAATTCATCCTCTGCATTTAACCCATCTGAAGCAGTGAACACAAGCGCACACACTCAGAGCAGTGGGCAGCCACACCAGAGCGCCCGGGGAGCGGTCAGGGGTTAAGTACTTTGCTCAAGGGCACCTCAGCCCAAGGCCACCCCACGTCAACCTAACTGCATGTCTTTGGACTGTGGGGGAAACCAGAGCACCTGGAGGAAACCCACGCAGACATGGGGAGAACATGCAAACTCCACACAGAAAGGCCCTTGCTGGCCGCTGGGTTCGAACTCGGAACCTTCTTACTGTGAGGCAACCATGCTAACCACTACACCACCATGCCACCCACACCCTGGACCCTCAGTAAAGGTGCAAATTGTTGTTTTATTGTGACACAAACAATAATTAAGATGAAAAACAGAAATCTGGAGTGTGCTTAGGTATTCACCCCCCAAAGTCAATACTTTATAGAGCCACCTTTTGTTGTAATTACAGCTGCAAGTCTCTTGGGGTATGTCTCTATTAGCTGAGCACATCTAGCCACTGGGATTTTTGCCCATTCCTCAAGGCAAAACTGCTCCAACTCCTTCAAGTTAGATGGGTTGCGTTGGTGTACAGCAATCTTCAAGTTGTGCCACAGATTCTCAATTGGATTGAGGTCTGGGCTTTGACTAGGCCATTCCAAGACATTTAAATGTTTCCCTTTAAACCACTCCAGTGTAGCTTTAGCAGTATGTTTAGGGTCATTGTCCTGCTGGAACGCAAACCTTCATTCCAGTCTCAAACTTCTGGCCGACTCAAACAGGTTTTCCTCCAGAACTGTCCTGTATTTAGTGCCATTCATCTTTCCTTCAGTCCTGACCAGCTTTCCTGTCCCTGCAAATGAAAAACATCCCCACAGCATGATGCTGCCACCACCATGCTTCACTGTAGGAATGGTGTTCTCACGGTGTTGGGTTTGCACCACACATGGCATTTCCCATGATGGCCAAAAAGATCAATTTTAGTTTCATTTGACCAGATAATCTTCTTCCATGTGTTTGGGGAGTCTGCCACATGCTGTTGGGCAAACTCCAAACGTGTTTTCTTAAGCAATGACTTTTTTCTGGCCACTCTTCCATAAAGCCCTGCTCTGTAGAGTGTATGGATTAAAGTGGTCCCATGGACAGATACTCCCATCTCCACTGTGGATCTTTGCAGCTCCTTCAGTGTTATCTTTGGTCTCTTTGTTGCATCTCTGATTAATGCCCTCCTTGCCCGGTCTGTGAGTTTTGGTGGGTCGCATTCTCTTGTCAGGTCTGTAGTGGTGACATATTCTTTCCATTTTGCTATAATGGATTTAATGGTGCTCCCTGGGATATTCAAAGTTTGGGATATTTTTTATAACCCAGCCCTGATCTATACTTCTCCACAACTTTGTCTCTGACCTTTTTGGAGGCTCCTTGGTTTTCATGTTGCTTGTTTAGTAGTGTTGCAGAGTCAGGGTCCTTCTAGAACAGGTTGAGTTATCCAGACATCATGTGACAGATCATGTGACACTTTGATTGCACACAGGTGGATCTTAATCAACTAATTATGTGACCTTATGAAGTGAATCGGTTGGAGCAGCTCTTATTTATTTAGGGGTTTCAGATGAAAGGGGGTGAATACTTATGCACACTCCAGATTTCTGTTTTTTTCATCTTAATTATTGTTTGTGTCACAATAAAACAACAATTTGCACCTTTAAAGCGGTAGGCATGTTGTGTAAATAATTTGGTGCTAACCCTCCAAAAATCCATTTTAATTCCAGCTTGTAATGCGACAAAACAGGACAAACATCAAGGGGGATAAATACTTTTGCAAGACACTGTATCAAACACATCTATCTATCTATCTATCTATCTATCTATCTATCTATCTATCTATCTATGATTTAAAATAAAGTAAATTAAAGTAAGAGCAGGCTAGAGTAAGAGAGAGAGAGAGAGAGAGAGAGAGAGAGAGAGGTGCTATATGATATGTTACTTTGATTGGTCCATGGCTATCTTCCTCAACTTCAAGCTGTAATCTGGACAGAAGGATGTGATGGACAAGCGATCAAATGAAGGATACTGGATCCTGCGTGACAGCAGATTATGGGGGGCAATGAGGGACATGAAATCCAACAACAAAACACTGCACAAATGACAAAATGATTGCAAACAGGAATACTTAAAATATGCAAGAAACGTTTAAAGTGAAGATTTTTCAAGAAAAGCTAGCAATCTTTCTCAGAAAATTCTCTCTCAGTTTTCCAGTAATGCAAATATTATAAACTAAGAAAGAATGTATATTGCCGAATTCCTCATCTCTGTCATGATAATGAATCTGGAAGAGATTCTGATGATTTTAAGAAGTACATATATTATGATCCAGGTGTAATGACGTGTCAAATGATTCACATTTAGAAGCCACAAGTGACTGATTTGATTATATTTGTTATTGATAAAACAATTCAGTTAATTGTATTACTGTAAGTAGGAGTAGTGTGAAATAGCCTATTTGTATTAAGTGAAATTCTACTAATAGTGAACATCCACAAAACTGAATTGCATGAAATGGAACAACAAACACTGCACAAATTACAACTGACATCAGACAGAGGTTTTCATGAAGAATTTCTCGTTTTCACAGTCATAAGCTAGAAAATGGAGAACAGAGACAGACAATGTACTAGAGCCTTAAATCAAAACGAAAACTGCCTGAAAAATTCATACTAGAATAAAGTTATAATCTATTATCATTTTGGTTTTTGGTATAGTAAAAATTTTTGCATACAATTTATACAACATACATTTTCAAACAGAACATTATGTGCTATATTACATTATTACACGCTATAGAAACAGTAATTATTAAATTATTTATTTTGTTGAAGATTTCATTAAAGTATTAGATGACTTTAAAATAATAAAGTTAACAAAATGAGCTTTGGTAATTTATCCAGCAACATCAAATACTGACTTTTTGAGAGCACTTTAATTTAAAGTAAGACGGCCTTTCGATTTCATAAAATCGGTGACTTTTTTGCCCTTCTGTGCCTGAGAAGTTATTTAATTCGAGGGGATTCCCGAGCAAATAATGTGCATGAAATCGCTCACTTCATGCAGTCAAGCAGACAGAGGAAGTCCATGTATGCATGCACAGGTTTGGCTTCTTCTTCTACTTTTTTTTCTTCTTCTTTTGGGTTTTACAGCGGCTGGCATCCAGTGTTGCATGACTGCCATCTACAGGTTTACCTTTGACCGTGCACTAACAATTGCATCATTCTGTCACTAAACGAATAGCTGATCACACCGAGGTGCTCGCTGACTGTCGATATTTATTAGTTTGGTCCTGCGTTTCCTTTCCTTCGCAACATAACGTCTTTTCTTCTCGCTTTCCATTACTGTAGTTGGTCTTTCACGTTTCATTTGCACACTCACGTCCTCCATTTTTCTCTCCTGTTTCAAATGTGTATCCCACAATGCCTTGCACGAACACGCAAAACCCACCATATGATGCATGACGTAGTATCTTGAATTGCGTCATGGTGAAGCAGGAAAAAATAGCGGAGAATTTAAGGCCACATGGCCCTAAATTCATTAATTGTTCTATTTTTTAAAAAAAAATAATAAAATTGGAAGTCTGTGATTCAAATTCAGTAGCTTTTGGTCCACTAAACAAAAACAATTGGGTGTCAGGGAAAATTCTTTTTATGACCTAAACTTGAAAAATCTGAAAGGCAGTCTACCTTTAATATTCATTTATTTTACATTGATTAGCTCGTATTAATTTATGTTTAGTAAGTTTAGGAACATTTACAACCATTTTGTAATTTAATTTTTAGTTTTGGATTGAATAAATATCAGTCAAGCAAGTGGATTTAATACTTCATTGTAATGCATTTGTTAAATTACTTTGTAATCATTTATCCATTCGGAAGTTCATCGTTTGTTTCTGTTAAATTATGTAGTTCATAATTTCAACTACCACTTGCATTACCACTCATAATTGAATTACCACTTTTTTCTTTGTGTTTTTGTTACTAAAAACTGGCCTGCAGTGTTTAAAATTTCATGGCATATATCTATAACACAGTTTGTTCTGGTCCACTAAAGTTGATCGGACAAGCGTCGTTCCAAGTGAGCTGATATTTAGTAAGCCTACAACAGCACTGGGACAGTTCACTGTCTGGATCACTCCACTTGTCCATATTCACTCCATAAAATTCCAATTTTAGCAATAGTTTGTAACATTAGCCAGGTTTCCATTTACCTGCTTAAAGTGCATATCATGGGTAAATTCAGGAGCAAGATCAATGTAATTCTCATCTCATCTCATTATCTCTAGCCGCTTTATCCTGTTCTACAGGGTTGCAGGCAAGCTGGAGCCTATCCCAGCTGACTACGGGCGAAAGGCAGGGTACACCCTGGACAAGTCGCCAGGTCATCACAGGGCTGACACATAGACACAGACAACCATTCACACTCACATTCACACCTACGGTCAATTTAGAGTCACCAGTTAACCTAACCTGCATGTCTTTGGACTGTGGGGGAAACCAGAGCACCTGGAGGAAACCCACGCGGACACGGGGAGAACATGCAAACTCCGCACAGAAAGGCCCTCGCCGGCCACAGGGCTCAAACCCGGACCTTCTTGCTGTGAGGCGACAGCGCTAACCACTACACCACCGTGCCGCCCCCAATGTAATTCTCCTATTTTATATTAAACTTTGGTCAAATATCTGTCACATTTTGCATTTTGTGCAATTTTTTTTACCTTGCGCAATACCAGAAAATTCAGTTGAAATTAAGCCATTTGAGGCGAATTCATCCGCCTCTGAAAAAACTTGGCATTTGGATTTCCCGGCAAACACTGATTTTCGTGACATCGCGTGCGGGACGCCTCCCTCTGAATCCTACGTCAGCGCTGGTTTGTTTAAGAGAAAATGACCTGGTGGTTTTCTGCAAATTTCTTCAACGTTATCGCGTAATTATTAAAATGGTTAACAGATGTATTGTAGGAGGGTGTAGCAATGCCAATCTTGATGGGATTAGTACTCATCGTTTCCCACATTGAGCTCAGGTGACAATTCCATATTTCAATGCAAAATCACTAGCTGCTAAACTTGGTCTACACAGGCTGTGCACTGAACCCATGCAAGCTCTCGCAGCCTGCTGGCGGATCCGCACGTGACGTCACGAATCTGGCTCCAGACTCCCTTGGGATTTTTCCAGATGCATTTTGTTATTTTATTTTTTTCTGCTGTAGGCAGATGGCCTTGTGCAAAATTACCCTTCTGGATGAGTGTGTAAAGGGACATACTTTCATATTAAAAAAAAAAAGAATTTGGTCCAGGATATGCACTTTAATGCTCAATTTGAAACTGCTAAAACATGAGTAATGTAAATTGTGAATTTTGAAAAAAAAAAAAAAAGACTCAAATATTGCGAAAATGTTTATACTCTTGCATTAGGTTTTTTTTTTTTCAGATGATTCAACAAAGCAATATTTCACAAAACTGAAATGTAAATACATTTTTCGCATTCAGTTAAACACTACTACAGCTATGGCTTTCGAAATCCTGTGCCAAATATCAGGCCTCAGAGATCCAAATGACTACTGTGAGAGACAAAAACTATCTTTACCATCACTCAGTGGAAACAAATGCCGCTTTTCCACTACAAACGTGGCTGAGTTGGGCTGAGCCGTGCCGTGCTGAGTTGGGCTGAGTTGAGCTGAGCGGGGCTGTTGGAGTTGCATTTCGACTACAACCGCGCTGAACCGTGCTGGCTGGAAGTGGGTGGACACATTGGGTGGAGTTAGCGAAAGTGGGTGGACGTCACGTGATGTCGTTAAGCAGCGCAAACAGTGACATCAGTGAGCTTTTAAGCGGTAGTCTCACGACCCGAATAGTAAACAATAAACATGGAGTCGTTAGTGTTGCTGGTCTTGGTGCTGTGGCTTGTTGTCACCGACAACGCCAACAGATACTGGCAAGAGCGTATAGATGAGGCGAGGCGCATAAGGCTTCAGAAACTCTCGTAATTCGTAATTATTCTACTTCCGGGTTTACGGTGTTTACAGATCCCAGCGTGCTCGCAGGGCGTGTGTGGGCATGTGAGGACACTCCTCCTCACCAATCAGTGCACAGGGGAGTGTCTGCTCACGCCCCCAGCCTCACTCGGCTCGCTTTGGCTCGCTTCAGCCCCACTCCAAAACGGTGCGAGTTTTAGGGGCTAAGCAGGGCTGAAGCGAGCCGAGTCGTGCAGTTCTTTGGTAGTCGAAACGCGAGCCGTGTCGGGCTGAAGTGAGCTGAAAAAGGGTAGTGGAAAAGGGCCAAAAGACTATTCGCAAATGTGTTTTGTCAATGATTTTTAAAAATTGCTTCTATTTTGCACAAAACTGCAACGGAAACCCGGCTATTAAAATTGTTACTACACTTACACTGGCCTATCAGTCAGTCTGGACATTGCATGGCAACACAGCACTCTGTTCAACTGTGACTTCATTGGAAATTATTTTTGCGCCTATAGTCAAGTCACAGCCATGCTGATTATTCAGTTCAACAGCATTCTTGTGTGTGCAATATTTAACAGTTATTCCATGAAATCGAGTCATACGTGAGCTGATAGCCAATGAGGCGTGTAGCGCCGAGTGAGCTACAGTGGTGCTTGAAAGTTTGTGAACCCTTTAGAATTTTCTATATTTCTGCATAAATATGAACTAAAACTTCATCAGATTTTCACACAAGTCCTAAAAGTAGATAAAGAGAACCCAGTTAAACAAATAAGACAAAAATATTATACTTGGTCATTTATTTATTGAGGAAAATTATCCAATGTTACATATCTGTGAGTGGCAAAAGTATGTGAACCTCTAGGATTAGCAGTTAATTTGAAGGTGAAATTAGAGTCAGGTGTTTTCAATCAATGGGATGACAATCAGGTGTGAGTGGGCACCCTGTTTTATTTAAAGAACAGGGATCTATCAAAGTCTGATCTTCACAACACATGTTTGTGGAAGTGTATCATGGTATGAACAAAGGAGATTTCTGAGGACCTCAGAAAAAGCGTTGTTGATGCTCATCAGGCTGGAAAAGGTTACAAAACCATCTCTAAAGAGTCTGGACTCCACCAATCCACAGTCAGACAGATTGTGTACAAATTGAGGAAATTCAAGACCACTGTTACCCTCCCCAGGAGTGCTCGACCAACAAAGATCACTCCAAGAGCAAGGCGTGTAATAGTCGGAGAGGTCACAAAGGACCCCAGGGTAACTTCTAAGCAACTGAAGGCCTCTCTCACATTGGCTAATGTTAATGTTCGTGAGTCCATCAGGAGAACACTGAACAACAATGGTGTGCATGGCAGGGTTGCAAGGAGAAAGCCACTGCTCTCCAAAAAGAACATTGCTGCTCATTTGCAGTTTACTAAAAGATCACATGGACAAGCCAGAAGGCTACTGGAAAAATGTCTTGTGGACAGATTAGACCAAAATAGAACTTTTTGGTTTAAATGAGAAGTGTTATGTTTGGATAAAGGAAAATACTGCATTCCAGCATAAGAACCTTATCCCATCTGTGAAACATGGTGGTGGTAGTATCATGGTTTGAGCCTGTTTTGCTGCATCTGGGCCAGGACAGCTTGCCATCATTGATGGAACAATGAATTCTGAATTATACCAGTGAATTCTAAAGGAAAATGTCAGGACATCTGTCCATGAACTGAATCTCAAGAGAAGGTGGGTCATGCAGCAAGACAACGACCCTAAGCACGCAAGTTGTTCTACCAAAGAATGGTTAAAGAAGAATAAAGTTAATGTTTTGGAATGGCCAAGTCAAAGTCCTGACCTTAATCCAATCGAAATGTTGTGGAAGGACCTGAAGCGAGCAGTTCATGTGAGGAAACCCACCAACATTGGAGCTGTTCTGTACAGACGAATGGGCTAAAATTCCTCCAAGCCAGTGTGCAGGACTGATCAACAGTTACCAGAAATGTTTAGCTGCAGTTATTGCTGCACAAGGGGGTCACACCAGATACTGAAAGCAATGGTTCATGTACTTTTGCCACTCACAGATATGTAATATTGGATCATTTTCCTCAATAAATAAGTGACCAAGTATAATATTTTTGTCTCATTTGTTTAACTGGGTTCTCTTTATCTACTTTTAGGACTTGTGTGAAAATCTGATGATGTTTTAGGTCATATTTATGCAGAAATATAGAAAATTCTAAAGGGTTCACAAACTTTCAAGCACCACTGTATAATCCATGTATGATGAGACTGAGAGGAATAACTGTTTTATTCTATCCACATTCACTGGATTTTGAGAAACAGAGCATTTTTATTTTTATTTTTTGCAGATTTAAGAAATAAAAACTTTATACAAAACATCCAACAAAATTATTTCCGCTTAGAATGTAAACAAACTGGTGAAATTACAGTAGCAATGTGTGAAAAATGCTATAATAATAATAATTCTTGAAAAATTAAAAAAGATACGTTCTTACTGTTAAATACTTTTATTCCATATTTTGCTGCTTTTTTGTATTTTGGGGGGTTTTCTTCTTCTTCTTCAGGTTTTTTTTGGCGGTTGACAGAGATATTGGGTGGGGCATATATTCTTTTAGCTATTTCTGTTTCTTTTAATACTTGATAATTTTTGGGCTTTTGTTTTTGAGTAAAGTTTTTATTTCGTCCTCAGTTGGTTCAGCAACACACTCCACCATTTTGTTGTTCTCTACTCATGGTACCGGCATATGAGCTGATATCCTAGTAGTAGAGTAGCCAGTCAGAGCGTGCAATTGCTCATATCCAGTGAATGTGGATAAAATATTACCTAATTATATGATATCCCAGCTGTAGCACAGTAGCATTTCAGATTTTTTCATCACGATATAAATTCAAACCATAAATGATTTGAATCCATGAGTAAGTTTCTACTTCCTGCTGTTAATTAAAAACTCCACAGTCCCTCTACTCCAGTATAATAATAATAATAATAATAATAATAATAATAATAATAAAAAAGTAAGCATTCTGCATCTTCTGCTTGCACAAACCAGGCTGCTGTCAATCTAAATCACCTGACTGGAATGGAGGTGAAGGGCTTCTTATAGATGTCAGCCAGCTTGTCCATGACCACAGCAGCAGAGGTAAAGATGCGGTATGTGTGCAGGAAGGTGTTAAGGAAGTCGATAGAAAGGAAGCGCAGGTCAGTCAGCCTCTCCAGCAGCCGCTCCACGCTGGCGTAGCGGATCTGGGGAACCTTGCAGGAGTTGAGCGTCTTGCTGAAGCAAATGTCAACATCGTCTTTATGGAGACGCGCATCAGATCTGACGAGGAGCATACAGCAAAGCAGCCTCATGAGCCAAAGCCAGCGTGTACTCAGAGATGCAATGGAATGAGGAAAATGTAGTGTTGAACATGCAACCCCGATTCCAAAAAAGTTGGGACAAAGTACAAATTGTAAATAAAAACGGAATGCAATAATTTACAAATCTCAAAAACTGATATTGTATTGACAATAGAACATAGACAACATATCAAATGTCGAAAGTGAGACATTTTGAAATTTCATGACAGCAACACATCTCAAAAAAGTTGGGACAGGGGCAATAAGAGGCTGGAAAAGTTAAAGGTACAAAAAAGGAACAGCTGGAGGACCAAATTGCAACTCATTAGGTCAACTGGCAATAGGTCATTAACATGACTGGGTATAAAAAGAGCATCTTGGAGTGGCAGCGGCTCTCAGAAGTAAAGATGGGAAGAGGATCACCAATCCCCCTAATTCTGCGCCGACAAATAGTGGAGCAATATCAGAAAGGAGTTTGACAGTGTAAAATTGCAAAGAGTTTGAACATATCATCAACCTACAGTGCATAATATCATCGAAAGATTCAGAGAATCTGGAAGAATCTCTGTGCGTAAGGGTCAAGGCCAGAAAACCATACTGGGTGCCCGTCATCTTCGGGCCCTTAGACGGCACTGCATCACATACAGGCATGCTTCTGTATTGAAAATCACAAAATGGGCTCAGGAATATTTCCAGAGGACATTATCTGTGAACACAATTCACCGTGCCATCCGCCGTTGCCAGCTAAAACTCTATAGTTCAAAGAAGAAGCCGTATCTAAACATGATCCAGAAGCGCAGACGTCTTCTCTGGGCCAAGGCTCATTTAAGATGGACTGTGGCAAAGTGGAAAACTGTTCTGTGGTCAGACGAATCAAAATTTGAAGTTCTTTATGGAAATCAGGGACGCCGTGTCATTCGGACTAAAGAGGAGAAGGACGACCCAAGTTGTTATCAGCACTCAGTTCAGAAGCCTGCATCTCTGATGGTATGGGGTTGCATTAGTGCATGTGGCATGGGCAGCTTACACATCTGGAAAGACACCATCAATGCTGAAAGGTATATCCAGGTTCTAGAGCAACATATGCTCCCATCCAGACGACGTCTCTTTCAGGGAAGACCTTGCATTTTCCAACATGACAATGCCAAACCACATACTGTATCAATTACATAGAAGAAGGGTCCGGGTACTGAACTGGCCAGCCTGCAGTCCAGATCTTTCACCCATAGAAAACATTTGGCGCATCATAAAACGGAAGATACGACAAAAAAGACCTAAGACAGTTGAGCAACTAGAATCCTACATTAGACAAGAATGGGTTAACATTCCTATCCCTAAACTTGAGCAACTTGTCTCCTCAGTCCCCAGACGTTTACAGACTGTTGTAAAGAGAAAAGGGGATGTCTCACAGTGGTAAACATGGCCTTGTCCCAACTTTGAGATGTGTTGTTGTCATGAAATTTAAAATCACCTAATTTTTCTCTTTAAATGATACATTTTCTCAGTTTAAACATTTGATATGTCATCTATGTTCTATTCTGAATAAAATATGGAATTTTGAAACTTCCACATCATTGCATTCCGTTTTTATTGACAATTTGTACTTTGTCCCAACTTTTTTGGAATCGGGGTTGTACATGTGAAAACAGTTAATGAATCATATGAGGGGAAAAAAAATTCACTTTTCACCAAAGACTGACATTCAAATAACACACACAGTGATGATGATCGGCTGAAAGTAAATACACAGAAATACCACAAAGGCAGGGGGCAGGACAAGTGCCTCAAAGCAGGCAGCACACACGAATACACAAATACACACACACCTACACAAACAGCATGAACAAGAGTGAAAACACACATCGTGCCTTACTTTATCATGTGTGGCACAGTGACTTTGGAGTTCTCTTCAAACACACTGGTCATCAGGCCATTACAGCGGATGTTGTCAATACACTGCACATCACACAAGCGGTACAAGAAGGTAAGTTTATATATTGCACTACACTGCGCTGAAGTCAATAAACAAAGTGACACTGTAAAATAACTTGGTGTTTAATTAAGTTTACACAGGGGAAGAGAACATATTGAGCCAGTGAAATCCTGTCAGTTTCTCCAATAAAGTCATCTCTCTGTAGCATATTTACACAAAACCTTTACGTTTTATTCTGAGGATTACTTTTGCTTGCAGTGCATTGTACTTCACCTACTGCCTTTCTAAGACTAAAGCCAGGATCTTCTTGTTTTTGCCATGGCATTTTGTCATTATAACTGATTAAAACCTTACAATTAGCCCTCAAAAGATTCTATATTTAACTAGAAATGTGTTCAAGGAATAGCACTGTCGCCTCATAGCAAGAAGGTCCTGGGTTCGAGCCCAGCGGCTGGAAAGGGCCTTTCTGTGTGGAGTTTACATGTTCTCCCCATGTCTGCGTGGGTTTCCTCCGGGTGCGCCAGTTTCCCCCACAGTCCAAAGACATGCAGGTTAGGTTAATTGGTGGCTCTAAATTGACCGTAGGTGTGAATGTGAGTGTGAATGGTTGTCTGTGTCTATGTGTCAGCCCTGTGATGACCTGGCGACTTGTCCAGGGTGTACCCCACCTCTCGCCCGTAGTCAGCTGGGATAGGCTCCAGCTTGCCTGCGACCCTGTAGAACAGGATAAGCGGCTACAGATAATGGATTGATGGATGTTCAAGGAACACGAGGCCCCTTCCAACAGCATTTTTGTAGGCAGTTATGCAGCCGTCATGAATGGTCATTTACCTAGATTTTTCTATGAATTTTTTTTCCTGGAAGTTTAATCACATTTTCTGTCAAAAAGCTTATGGCTAAAGGAGAAAAAAAGCAGATCAGTCTGCTGACCTGTCATGGTTCTTTGTCATTTTCGCTGTAGAAAGCATGGAAGCAACAGAGGAAGCCAAAGACAGGAGGCCAATCTATATTGTCAATTTATTGGACAACATATGCCATTAGTCTTATAATTACACATAGTGTCAATGAGCTCCAGAGCATTACATTACAATGCAGAGCGTGCACAATGTAAGAGGAATATCAAATGATTCATATTTCAAGTTTTTTCAAGGCATTCTTGGCATTTCAGCAGAAATAATCCCCAACATGTTAAACGAGAACACGAATGGAATCCATTCTCAGAGAAATCTAGCCCGTTCAGCCACTGGCATGGCGGCTGGATAGATGCCCAGTTCATGAAATAAGTCACTTTTCCTGTATGAAATATCGACAGATTGTATCCAGATTGCATCCAAATTGTAGCCAGGTTGAGAAAAGGGCATCCCTAATATATTTCCGCTCATTAATGCTCGCCTCATGCCTTACTATTTCCTGGAGTTTGGTGACAAGAATGGTCACGAATCCACACGTATAATATAAATGTGTGGTGACGAAGACCGGTTGACAGAATAAAAGTCAGTTTTCTGATATTACCCCTTACAAAAAAGAAGTTTATTCATGCGTGCTTCTAGTATACTTCTTTTAAACTAAAAATAAGAGCATTCTTTCAGTTTACTTTTTATTTACTGATCAGACCTATACTTAATAAAGTTATACATAAGTATACTTGGCTTATACTGAAAAGTATATAGAAAAGTCTAAGTATATTAAGCTTATACTTAAACTTTTGCTCAAGATATACTTAACAAAAGTGTAATAAAGTATTAAAATAAAATTGCCTTACGTTTAAATTTACTTGCCCTGTAGTTGTGCTTATCCTTTTGCTAGTAGCCTATAAAATACTTTTTTTTTTCACACATATTGGCTTCTTTGTGATATACGGCAGCATGTTTTAAATTCCATCTTTTAAACCTACATGTACCATAAGTTTATGGTCAGCTCAAAACACTTAAGTTGTCTACTGGTAGTGTGCATGAGGTAAGGGTTTGGGCGAGAAAACTAATAGTATACCTAGAAGGGTAATTGCAGTATACCGTACTTCAAAACTAAAAAGTGGACTAGATGTATATAACCAGTAACTAATAGTATATTTCCAATATGCTATAAAGTATACTTTTATAAACTAAAAAGTAGACTAGAAGTGTGTAACGAGTAAACCAATAGTATATTTCCAGTATACTACAAAAGTATACTTTAGTAAACTAAAAAGTGGACGAGAAGTATAAAACAAGTAAACTCGTAGTACATTTCCAGTAGACTATGAAGTATGCTTTTGTAAACTAAAGAGTGGACTACAAGTATAGAACTAGTAAACTATTAGTATATAAGTTTACTTGTGGTTTACTTGCAGTACAAAATAAAAAATACTAGTTGTATACTCAAAGTTTACTTCTCTTAGACTTAAAGTATACTTTTTATAAACTAAAAGTGGGCCAATTTAGTCTCAAGAAGTATTAGATTAGTTTACTTACAAGTTTTCTGTAAGTACATTGATATCAGTATACTTGGTACACAAAAGTATACTTAAGGAAATATATTTTAACTTATACTTAATAAAATGAACTTGAAGTACAGTATACTTCTTTTTGATAAGGGAGATGTTGACAGTTTGTCGCCAAACTGTTGCCAGGTCGAGAAAAAGGCATTCTGAATATATCTGCACCCATTAATATGCATCCCACGCCTTAGTATTTCCTGGAGTTTGGTGACAAGCATTTCTGAAAGTGAATATGTATGGTATAGTGCCCCCATGGAGGCCTCTAAAATAAAATAAAATGATCTAGAGATGAGTGGCAAATTAAAAGGACAAGACAGTGGCTCTGTTATCCAGCTCAGTTGCAGCATTTTGCTCTCACGGTTTGTGTGCACTTGTCCTTTTCAAAAGAAAGTTTATCTGACTGATCAGCTTTATCCTATGATGAAACATTTCGATCCTGATGGGAGTGGTCTACTTCAGGAAGACTCCGCCCCATCAATATGGCATGAAGGCTCACTGAAAATTTTCGTCCTCATCAAACCAATCTACAGTACTGTGTAAAAGTCTTAGGCACCCTATGTTTTTTTGTACAAACTTTGTTATAGATTTCTATTTTATGACTTCTACATTATCGAGTCAGTACAAAAACATTTTAGAGATCCAAATGTTCATTTTCAAGCACAAAATTAAATGTTACAGGGGGAAAAAAGACAGATAATCCTAAAGTAGACATACAGATAGATGGAACCAACATTGAGCAGGTAGAGAAATTTGTGTATCTGGGTCAACTCATAACCGCAGATGCCAAATGTGAGAAAGAAATAGCAAGGAGAATACAGTGGTGCTTGAAAGTTTGTGAACCCTTTAGAATTTTCTATATTTCTGCATAAATATGACCTAAAACATCATCAGATTTTCACACAAGTCCTAAAAGTAGATAAAGAGAACCCAGTTAAACAAATGAGACAAAAATATTATACTTGGTCATTTATTTATTGAGGAAAAGGATCCAATATTACATATCTGTGAGTGGCAAAAGTATGTGAACCTCTAGGATTAGCAGTTCATTTGAAGGTGAAATTAGAGTCAGGTGTTTTCAATCAATGGAATGACAGTCAGGTGTGAGTGGGCACCCTGTTTTATTTAAAGAACAGGGATCTATCAAAGTCTGATCTTCACAACACATGTTTGTGGAAGTGTATCATGGCACGAACAAAGGAGATTTCTGAGGACCTCAGAAAAAGCGTTGTTGATGCTCATCAGGCTGGAAAAGGTTACAAAACCATCTCTAAAGAGTTTGGACTCCACCAATCCACAGTCAGACAGATTGTGTACAAATGGAGGAAATTCAAGACCATTGTTACCCTCCCCAGGAGTAGTCAACCAACAAAGATCACTCCAAGAGCAAGGCGTGTAATAGTCGGCGAGGTCACAAAGGACCCCAGGGTAACTTCTAAGCAACTGAAGGCCTCTCTCACATTGGCTAATGATAATGTTTATGAGTCCACCATCAGGAGAACACTGAACAACAATGGTGTGCATGGCAGGGTCGCAAGGAGAAAGCCACTGCTCTCCAAAAAGAACATTGCTGCTGGTCTGCAGTTTGCTAAAAAGATCACGTGGACAAGCCAGAAGGCTATTGGAAAAATGTCTTGTGGACGGATGAGACCAAAATAGAACTTTTTGGTTTAAATGAGAAGTGTTATGTTTGGAGAAAGGAAAACACTGCATTCCAGCATAAGAACCTTATCCCATCTGTGAAACATGGTGCTGGTAGTATCATGGCTTGGGCCTGCTTTGCTACATCTGGGCCAGGACGGCTTGCCATCATTGATGGAACAATGAATTCTGAATTATACCAGCGAATTCTAAAGGAAAATGTCAGGACATCTGTCCATGAACTGAATGTCAAGAGAAGGTGGGTCATGCAGCAAGACAATGACCCTAAGCACACAAGTCTTTCTACCAAAGAATGGTTAAAGAAGAATAAAGTTAATGTTTTGGAATGGCCAAGTCAAAGTCCTGACCTTAATCCAATGGAAATGTTGTGGAAGGACCTGAAGCGTGCAGTTCATGTGAGGAAACCCACCAACATCCCAGAGTTGAAGCTGTTCTGTACAGAGGAATGGGCTAAAATTCCTCCAAGCCAGTGTGCAGGACTGATCAACAGTTACTGGAAACGTTTAGTTGCAGTTATTGCTGCACAAGGGGGTCACACCAGATACTGAAAGCAAAGGTTCACATATATTATTGCCACTCACAGATATGTAATATTGGATCATTTTCCTCAATAAATAAATGACCAAGTATAATATTTTTGTCTCATTTGTTTAACTGGGTTCTCTTTATCTACTTTTAGAACTTGTGTGAAAATCTGATGATGTTTTAGGTCATATTTATGCAGAAATATAAAAAAATTCTAAAGGGTTCACAAACTTTCAAGCACCACTGTAGAAATAGCAAGAGGTGTCTTTAACAAAATGCAGGCAACCCTTACTTCACATAGAATTGGCTTAGAAACAAGAAGGAGATTACTGAAGTGTTATGTTTGGTCTACACTTTTATATGGAGCCATGGACAATAAATAACCAAATGCAAAAAAGACTTGAAGCCTTTGAGATGTGGGCTTACAGATGTATAAATAAGATTCCTTGGACTGAAAAAGTAACAAATGAGGATGTGCTGAAGAAGGAACGTGCTAAGCGAATGCTTCTGAAAGTAATTAAAGAGAGAAAACTCAAGTACTTTGGTCCATATAGTTAGACATGACAGCCTCCATTGTACTCTGCTGGAAGGCCAGATTAAAAGCATGTGAGGTCGAGGCCGGCCCAGAATATCATGGGCTATGAACATCAGGGAATGTACTGGCATGACTTACACAGAGGCGGTATGAAATGCACAAAACCGGAAAGAATGGCATTTCATCACATCCCACCTTTGATCAGAGGAAGGAACTTGAAGAAGAAGAAGAAGAAGAAGAAGAAAGGAAAAAAGTTTGAGCAGTATATTATATAAGAGATGACTTTTCAGATTAAAAAAAGAAAACATAATGAAGGCTGCTGGGTTTTGCTGCAAAATGAAGATGCGAGTGTGACAAAGTGTCCAGAAGAACTATGGCTGGTTCTGTAAGATGCTCAGTAAAAGATGCTCATTTCCTTATAAAACTGCACTCACTATACCTGAGACTACTATTTTTTTTTTCAAAGCAAAGGGTCGTCTCACACTAACTATTGACTTTGTTTCATTTATTATGGCTTACTGCTGTTTATAGTTTTTTTTTTTTTAATGTTGAAACATTTCATTTCATTATTTTTAAGCCATTTTTGGTCAACAGCATTTCTTTACATGGTGCCTAAGACTTTTGCACAGTACTGTACATCATATGCTATCGCTTTAACAATCACCAGATCTCAACCCAGTTCAACAGGTATGAGGTGACATCCAGTAAAAAAAAATCCTAAAAGCAGTTGCTGCCTCGTGCCTTATTAGGACTGATGATAATACAGTTGATTTAATGGTATACAATCTCAGTTTTATGGGCAATATTTCACGATTTTCCTGCTCAAACTTACCGGTACACAATTTCCGTCATTAATGCAACTGAGAAGTACTAAATTAGCATGACGTAAGAGGTATAGCTGAAGCATTGCATAACCCTTGAATAAGTTATTCATACTGAATAGATAAAGAGCAAATATTACGTATAGAATTTTTCACTCAGCTCTTTTACCTGGCTGATGTCACTGGTCCAGGCTGCTTTCTCCTGGCGTGATGGAGCCAGAAGCACCACTGTAAACGCAGGAGAATCTGCAGGTTCCACAACAATCTTAAAGTCCAGATGGCCGAACACCTGCCCTGAGGTCTTAGCTGAGAGTCAAACACACACCAGCTCACATATTGACATCCAGAAATCATTCAGTGCCACATGGGTAAATGTATTTATGTTCAGCAGGCTCTACTCATGTAGAGAACCAGTCAAAAGTTTGGACACCCCTACTCATTCATAGGTTTTTCTATATTTTGACTATTTTCTACATTGTCATCAGCTGTCCATTGCTAGCGATGATGACTGCTTCATTAGGATGCACAGAAACACAGATGGGCTGCGAGGCCCATACCAGACTTATTCTCCTTTCTGAATGAAGCGCCTTGCACAGTAGGGCAAGACAAACGATGTTGTGCCCCCATCATGTTGTCTCTCTGGACCTCCAGACCTGATTCCAAGTGGTACACAGACCTGACAGGTATGGAAGGTGCCCCACAGTGACAACTGACTTGCTGACTGATGCCATCCATTGGCCATTTGAGTGGCTCTTCTGCATGCCATCTGGTGGTGTGCCATTGACCCTACTGGGTTCATCTGCCACATCACACCGAAAAGCGCCCTGCTGCCAGTGCCTTATTGGTGATGCACTATTTAACCCATAGCTGGAACCCAGGCAGGTGCTACTACTCCAGGTCAGAGCGGACCTGGGAGCAATGGTGATTAAGGGGTAACTCCACTCTCCCAGTACTCAAGTCCTCCCAGGCCTGAGACTCACAATTGGTTGCAGTTTAAAGTCAAACCCAGGACTTTCTACATTGTAGAACAATACTGAAGATATCAAAACTATGAAATAACATGTGGAACATATATGGAATTATATGGTAAACCAAAACAGAACCTCTTTCATATTTTAGAGTCTTCAAAGTAGTCACTGTTTACCTTGATGACACTTTGCACACTATTGGCATTATCTTAACCAGCTTCATGAAGGAGTCACCTGGAATGCTTTTCAATTAACAGTTGTGCCTCGTCAAAAGTTAATTATTGCAATTTCTTGCTTTCTTAAATGTGTTTGAGATCAAACAGTAAATAGTAAATAATAAAAATACAGTAAATAGCCTTATTACACAACTGTAGTAATCCATATTATGTCAAGAACCGCCCAACTAAGTAAAGAGGAACAACATCCATCATTACTTTAAGACATGAAGTGACTTTTAATAAATACAAACATTAATTAGAAGGTGTGTCCAAACTTTTGACTGATCCTGTATATTTTGTATTGCATGAATGTTTTATGTAGATTTAATTCCATTATATTGATGATTATATAAAGCTTCTATACAAATATAAGCCATATAAGTCATTATAAAGCTTATATTTTACTTTTAGGCATCTAGATTATTTTGATTACTTTAACTCTCCAAATGAACCACAAGCATATCTTTGCCCACCTACTGGACAAATAATGGTATCCGCCTAATGAACCCTATGAGATTATTCTCATTAACTATGACAGGAACATCACTGAATGGTCATAAAGCATTCAAATGGGCATTCCAGCCCGACCTTCAGAGGGGCTAATGGATCTGTATGATGATCTCATTGATCCATGTGACATTTACAAGAGCTAGTCTGGGCTCCATCTTTAGACCTGCTTTTGGCAGTTAATTAACCTGTGACGAAATATGGAATGCATTAGCAGCTTTGTCTCATCAAGCCATGTGGGTTTGAGGAGCAGAGTTAATGGGCCGAAAGCAGGACTCACAGTCTTCATCATTGGTGTCGGGTTCCTCGATGAGGGTGCACTCGATCAGGGACAGTACGCCACCTTGCTGCAATGATTACAGCATGTCATTAAACATAAATATTACTGGCATCAACGTGCATGCATACATACATCAATGGAACTGGATCAGGAAGAATCAATAGGAGGAATAATAATATTATCCTCTCATGAAATAATTGCAGAATTGTCAAGGCTTTTGTCCCACAGATTTTTTTAAACCTTCCATGTTTGCTTTTCTCTATATTTTTTAAGATTATCAGTTGCATGATCAAAATCATTAAATGCATTAGAAAATCATTAATAATGTGGATATGTGAAGAAATGTAGAAAGGTTCTAGAGCTTGTGGTCAGAAAAGTGTCCAATAAATATCAAACAATACTTTAGGCCATTGGTGGAAAGTCAAATAATATTCCATTGATGAAATAATTTAGACAAAAGATTTAAAAAAAAAAGTCATATGCTTTCCAGATCTGGAAGTGAGTGTTTTCAGAAAATTTTTATATTTTTTTCTTGTGAAAGAAAAAAAATTGGTTCAACTGAGCTCCCACTGTTGTAGTAGCATAAATAAAATATGCAAGGGTATAATTACAAAAAAAAAACAAAAAAACAAAGATATAAAAATAACAGACAAGAAAATAAAATCACATGACTGGAGTGTCAATTAAAAAAAAAAAAAGCTTCGAAGCTCATAGGGTTGAGACAATAACATACAAGTTGTCATTTGAATCTCTGATCCAAATGTATTTTAAAAAGTTGTCATTAGAATTTTTCCAAATTTAACCTTTATGCTTCTATTTCCCAGATTGTATTTTGTGTTATAACTGTCATATGATTTAATTTGGACGTGTTATATTATTTAAATAATACACTCCGACATGTCTAAAAATGTTCTGAAACGCAGTCATAACCAACTGTGTAACAACCATTATTATTTTTCAAAATGTAAAACAGGGAAATTCATAAAAGTGCAATGACAGAAAATAATAACCTCAAGCGTGCTCTCAATGTTTCGGAGGTCAGCAGGACTTATCATTTAAAATTATCCTGCAATTTAAAATAAGCTCCGCTCCACAAATATTCTCACATTTTTCTTCACTGTAACTGCCATTTCTTTTGCCTCCAGTCATAATAACAACATCTCAGAATTCGAGCTGAAACAGCAGATTGGCCCATTGTGGTGTTATTTTAAATTTGAAATGGAGAAGTGCAGGCTGTGTGCTGACGTGTGTTCACTAAAGACCGATGAGGAGAATAACACAGTGCAAGAGTGTGGGCTGGAGAAAAAAACACGTATGGAGAAGCTTGTCCTATGTGTTTTACATCACTGACACGAGAATCAGAAGAGTCAAGTCTGCTGCTACATTTTAGACTGACATGGTAAATGCTAAGGTAAGGTTCATAATCATAACTGACCTTTCATTCACATAAATCTTAAAGGACAGGCAGAATGTTTTCATGTCAAGCTATTTAAGGTTACATAACTGTTGATCCTGTACATGAAAGAGAGACACGTGTGTGTGTGTGTGTGTGTGTGTGCACATGGGTGTTTGACTCACTTTGAGCAGGTGCAGCTTGCCTCCTGAGCTACGGGTACAGATGAGGAAATGCTTAGTGAACAGGAAGCACTGCCTGTCTCCTTCTTTCTTTAGGGACAGAGAACCCAGTCGTACCTTGCTGAGCTTCCCCCTCTCCACTGAGGGCAGCTGGATCAAAGAGCCTGAAACAGAAAAGGAGAGAGAGAGAGTCAGAGTCAGACAGCGTGAGGTAGTAAAGACAAATGCATGCTCTCTTGACTCTTCCAAACACAAAGCTCAGAAACACACACTATCTGAACTTTGCATTTGTATGTAAGCCCTATAACAGACAAACCGTTTCACGAGAAAGATTTTATTTTAATAACCAGAGTACCATGTGGGCGGCACGGTGGTGTAGTGGTTAGCACTGTCACCTCACAGCAAGAAGGTCCTGGGTTCGAGCCCAGCGGCTGACGAGGGCCTTTCTGTGTGGAGTTTACATGTTCTCCCCATGTCTGCGTGGGTTTCCTCCAGGTGCTCTGGTTTCCCCCACAGTCCAAAGACATGCAGGTTAGGTTAACTGGTGACTCTAAATTGACCGTAGGTGTGAATGTGAGTGTGAATGGTTGTCTGTGTCTATGTGTCAGCCCTGTGATGACCTGGCAACTTGTCCAGGGTGTACCCCGCCTTTCGCCCATAGTCAGCTGGGATAGGCTCCAGCTTGCCTGTGACCCTGTAGAATAGGATAAGCGGCTACAGATAATGGATGGATGGATGGATGGATGGATGGAGTACCATGTGTTAAAAAAAGGAAAAAAAAAAACATGGGGGACAGCCTACATCCACCAGGCTTAGGCCTGTGCTTGGGCCTGTGACCCTGGATGCTCCTTATTTTCATCATCCAAAGTAGTATTGTTATGTCGACTTGTCTCACTTCCTTTTCAAGATGCTCCAAAATATTCAGAGTACTTTGTCATATCCTTTTCATCTTCACATCCCTGAGCGAGCAAATGTCAACGTTTGCTAGTAACTGTATCCCTCCTAGGCTGCTAAAAATGGTTGACAATGACAGAGGCGAACTATGGAACTGGATTAATCTGCTCATTCATCAAACTGTCACATACATACTGTACATATTCACCTACTGTTCCATCTCACTCAGAAGGATATGGAACATCATGATGAAATACTGGTAGTGAATAAAATTACTAACAAGAAGACAGAATGATCTATATCCCCCGGCCTATATACCAACTATATAGCACGTTTCAAGATATTATTTGTCATATTTTTCAAGTGGGCGGCACAGTGGTGTAGTGGTTAGCGCTGTCGCCTCACAGCAAGAGGTTCCGGGTTCGAGCCCTGTGGCTGGCGATGGCCTTTCTGTGTGGAGTTTGCATGTTGTCCGCGTGGGTTTCCTCTGGGTGCTCCGGTTTCCCCCACAGTCCAAAGACATGCAGGTTAGGTTAACTGGTGACTCTAAATTGACCGTGAGTGTGAATGGGTGTCTATGTGTCAGCCCTGTGATGACCTGGCGACTTGTCCAGGTGACCAAATGAGATGAGATATTTTTCAAGTTCTGCTGCATGAAACCAACCCTACCTCTTTACACTGATCTCAGCAGCCCATGGCATAAACCCACCAGACCTTTGGTCCAGGTGAGCTAAAAATGAAAATCTCTCACATTTTTTCTTAGTATTAAAAGGCACATGTGGCAGATTCTACCGTAACTGGATCCATTAATCACTTGCCCACAAAATAAGAAATTTTTCTTGTCCTTTTTTCAGTGAGGTAATATTTTCAAGATTGAAAATATGGTATTTGGTCTTCTAAAACAGCACGTCATTTAAAAATACACTGAGTATATCAAAAGATTTTTAAAGAATAAAGTTCTATTTCTTTGACATATCTGACAGACATAACTCCCATTTTAAAAATCACTTTCATTATCCCTGTTGCTATCGTCAGTGAATTTCTGTCAGATGACCTGACGATAGACTCGGCCATGATGGATCTTTGGTAGTTATCGTGTGGAAGCAGCCTTTATCATTTTTGGGTGTCAACAGATAGAGTTGAAATAGATTAACAGCGAAAAAACTATTTCGTTCACGAGAGAAGCCCACAGTTATCTTTAAAAAATGCTATCGTCAGTCTGTCAGTCAAATGCACCTGACGATAGCAAAATTCAAGCCCTCACCACGCACATGTTGACTGACACAAAGAGGAAATTCTACTGCGCATGATTTTTGTGACAGCAGACATTTACTTCCGGGCAAGACTTGGAGTTCTGACAGCTAGATTTCATCAAATAAATCAAGGTAAGATTTTCAGTCAGCTATCCTGACGATAGAAATTTTTGACGATAGAAACATTGAGAATATATTTGTGCATTCATATTTAAATTTTTCTGGAGGAAAACTATCGTAAGTTGAGATAAATCAGAGCCACTTGCGACCCTTTCAGCCGACAGGCCATTTCAATGTGTTATTTCCCTGCGAAAGTGACACAGTCGTGTCTATCGTCACTGTTCTGACAATTATTGTTGATATTTCAATTTTGAAAATCAATTTTATCTTTTTTATTTCAATATTTTATTTTATTATTTGGTTCAAGTGATGAGGTATTTAATATTATTACTAAATTTGTCAGATTAATAATGTAAGAAACAGTTTTGTTGCTATTGTCATCTAGAGTGTCTGTCAGAATATGATGGTAGACGTTAGTTTGTCTGTCAGATTTTGATGATAGAAACCGATGTGTTTCTATTGTCATTTAGCATGTCTGTCATGTCAGGCTTTTATTAATTAGTTACCAGGACTACTGTCCTAAAATTTACTGTGAATGTCCAAGACCCCAAATGCTACTAGAAAAACTTGATAGAATGATCAAAATAATCAATTCAGCAATTTAAGGAGATGGGACTTAACTGGCCTCTGTTATGGTAGAATCTGCCATATACATTACTTAATCAACACATATACCAACTTTCAAGACCATACCACTCATAGTTTTCAAGTTCTGCTCCGGAAACAAAACCTCCCCCTAAGAATAACCTGAGAGACAAAGTCTGAAATTGTTTCCATGGAAACATAAAAAATTAAAATTTCTCAAAATTTCTTAGTATGAAAAGGCACATCTACATCACCTTATTAACATGTATACCAAGTTTCAAATCCATATCATGAATAATTTTGGATATATGCTCTGGAAACCAACACTGCTCTTAGAAACTATGTCAAAATCTATTTTTTATGTAAAAATTTGAAAAATGCTTTTTTTCAAAAATCCAAAATAGCAAAAGGCACCAGTTCACATGTTGCTTGATATGTATACAAAGTTTCATGAAAATACCTTCAGTGGTTTTAAAGATATGGCCCAGAAACGAAAATGTGACCGGACGGACAGCCGGACGAAACCCATTTCTATATCCCTCACCAAACTTTATTTGGGCAGGGGATAAAAATGAATGAATGACGGGGCAGGAGTATTAAAAGCAGAGACAGGGTAATTCCCTTAATTCCCCTGGAATTCACACCCAACTCATAACATTTAACAGCACACATAACACTTAATAGTGAAAACATGATGACAATAGCAGCAACAACAGCAGACAATTAAAGGCAACTTGGGACAATCCTTCACATGGATTGACCCAACTTTGACATTTTCCACTACTGTATATAGTTCTGAAGACTACAGGTCTTCCTGAACTGAAATACGTTTTGGAGGTATTTGAATCAGATGTAACACTGAAGCATTTTAAAGTTTGGTTAATCACAAAAGTGAAAAGGAAGAAAGTTACATTTAAATATTCCCTTCTGACTGCACTGACTGGTGCCTGTCAGAAATCCTAGTCAGTACACAGCACATTTCCCAGCGTGGTGTGTGCTGTTGTGTGTCACTGTTTTGGCTTCGGTCACATCTCCACTGGTCTTGTCATCGGTTTATCTCTGAAATGTGGGCACCTGTACTTACCTCTGCTTTTGATTAAACTGGCTATTTATACCCTCCTGTTGATTTGCCTCCTTACTTATGTGTTTCTAAGCGTGTCTCTCCCTGTTCCTGGTTTACGATTGTCTATTATGGGTTATCATTTATTAACGTTGACTAGGCGGCATAGTGGTGTAGTGGTTAGCACTGTTGCCTCACAGCAAGAAGGTTCTGGGTTCAAGCCCAGCGGCTGACGAGGGCCATTCTGTGTGGAGTTTGCATGTTCTCCCTGTGTCTGTGTGTGTTTCCTCCGGGTGCTCCGGTTTCCTCCACAGTCCAAAGACATGCAGGTTAAGCTAACTGGTGACTCTAAGGCCCCGTTCACACGAGTACGCGGCCTCACCCAATACGCTGTTGTTTGGAAAAAAATCTCTGTAAACACGGCGTCGTTTCGATTCACTGGAAACGACCCAAAACGCTGTAGTACATATGTCAGGCCTGTATGTGGCGCTGTGACGCCACCACACCAATACACTAAAACCGGAAGAGAAGCCATGGAGCATGCGTATAAAGGTCATGCGCTGTTTACAAAACAAGCTCATAACACGAGAAGTTTTGTTGCTCCTCGCAGTAATATAAAAGCAGAAGGTTTTGTTGTAGCAGCCGTAATAGACTGAGTTATTTCTGCAGTACGAGCACAAGCCTGTAGTCCGCCGTTGTTGTTATTATGACGCGTCTAGCAGCGGCGGCTGAGGTTAAAGGTTAGAGAGGCGGGGCTTATATGTCATCGTTTCTGAAAAAATCCGCTTCGCCGTCCAGATGACTCCGGGCTATCCAGCGTTTTAGGATTTTCCCACTCTGGGACCCGTTTTCAAAAAATACCGGTTTCACACCTCGAAAAAGCCAGCTCCGTCTGGACGCGAGGCCAAAACGATAAAGTATTTATGCGGATTCGACAAAAACGTACTAGTGTGGACGGGGCCTAAATTGACCGTGAATGTGAGTGTGAATGGTTGTGTGTCTCTATGTGTCAGCCCTGCGATTATCTGGTGACTTGTCCAGGGTGTACCCCGCCTCTCACCCATAGTCAGCCGGGATAGGCTCCAGCTTGCCTGCAACCCTGCACAGGATAAGTGGTTACGGACAATGGATGGATGGATAATGTTGACTACTGGTGTCCTGAACCCCCTCTATGTACCTTGATGATAATTTGTGGATTCCCCTTAATAAAGAGCACTCTGAGTATACACACTCACGTCCTGCTCCTGACCGCATGTCACAGCACCAATGCACTGATTGTTAAAACCAAATTATATTTATTGATTTAATATATAATAAAGAAAATCTAAAAATAATGTTGTAGTCGAGTCACTACACCTCAAGTCTGAGTTCACTCTCAAGTCCCCAGTGTTCAAGTCCAAGTCAAGTCCAAGTTATTAAAGAAAATTTTGAGTCGAGTCCAAGAACAAGACTCCAACCGCACCATTTGACAGTGGCTGTTGCTGCCTTTATGTGAAAGCGTCTCTGCTACTGTGTTGGACGAACGTTACTGCCTGACTGCTCCATTTTAGTTAACAGGCTACAGATAAAAAGCTTGTTCATCACTCAGCAATTGCCACACAATTATATCCTCTAGTTTGAGCCACACTAGTTAGTGCATAGAATGTAGTTTGGGACATTGTTCTGAATTCTCTTTCAATGTGTGTACCATTATTTAAACTGTCTGGTGTTGAAGGACACAGCGTAACCGACATTAGAAAAAAAAAAAAAACTTCAGTGAGTAGGTCATAATAGCTTTTTCGACCAGAGATGGCAAATTTCCCAAATCTTACATCCTGTGGTTTTGATTAATTGTATTTCACTACTAAAAGCTAGGGCGGCATGGTGGTGTAGTGGTTAGCACTGTCACCTCACAACAAGAAGGTCCTGGGTTTGAGCCCAGCGGCCGGCAAGGGCCTTTCTGTGTGGAGTTTGCATGCTGTCCGCGTGGGTTTCCTCTGGGTGCTCTGGTTTCCCCCAAAGGCATGCAGGCTCTAAATTGACCATCGGTGTGAATGGTTGTCTATGTGTTAGCCCTGTGATGACCTGGTGAGGACAGGATAAGCGGCTACAGATAATGGATAGTAAAAGCTTAAAGGTAGATTTTTCAAGTGTAGGTCATAAAAATAATTTTCTCTGACACCCAATTATTTTTGTTTAATGGACCGAAAGCTATTGAATTTGAAAAACAGACTTCCAATTTTATTTTATTTTTTTTTAAATAGAACAATTAATGAATTTAGAGCCATGTGTCCCTAAATTCTCCGCTATTTTTTCCTGCTTCGCCATGACGCAATACAAGATACTACATCATGCATAACGTGGTGGGTTTTCCCCGTTCACGCAAGGCATTGTGGGATACAAATTTGAAATAGGAGAGAGAAATGGAGGACATGAGTGTGCGAATGAAACGTGAAAGACCGACTACAGTAACGGAAAGCGAGAAGAAAAGACATTCTGTTGCGAAGGAAAGGAAACGCAGGACCAAACTAATGCTGTGTTCACACTTATACCGGTACGAAAGTGGTATAACTGTATCGATACAAAGTATGGACCCTTTTCAGTCACGTGACCTTCGTAAACGCGACCGCCATTTTGGACATGTAGTGGACTTCGGCTCAAATCGGTTTGAATGCGAGGAAGGCGACAAACATAAAAGAAAAAGGAGCGAGATGCAGAAAACTGTATTTACTAGTTTACTGTAATTATGATCTGGCAGCTATTTACACCGGATCCAGTGTAAATAGCTGCCGGAGCCAACGTCCGGCCGGGCCGCGAGCGAGCGCGCTGGCTCCGTGGCTGCTGGCTCCGGCGGCTATTTACACTGGATCCGGTGTAAATAGCTGCCAGATCATAATTACAGTAAACTAGAATGGAATGTTAACAGCAATGTAATGCCTTTTCTGGCTAATTTTATTCGTCTTACCTCCAACAAAGTGGTCACTACACAAGCGCTGGTATGCCGCTATCCATCTTCTCCGTCGGTCAGCATCTGCCGGGATCCGATAAAATGATAACCCTTGCCTTGTTTGTTGATGGTTACTACATCCAGGTGCACAACAACATAGTGGCATGATGGAAGTCTTGCTGAAAATAAACACTTTCTTTGCTGCCGTTCCTCAATGCTGGCTGTGGTAAACTACTGGTAGTACATGTCCAAAATGGCGGCCACGTTTGTCGTGACGTCACATGAAAAGGGTCCATACCGGTACAGTTTCGTGCATCTGTCCACACTAGCGAGAAATGTTTACGGTTTTCTTTCACGGTAGTTGAAATGCGCGTGCGCGAAATGTTTCCGTGGTTACCGAGTAACTTCCTTCCGAGAATATATGGCATCCGTTATTTCGAGATCTCGAGAAAACAAAACAATTATTTCATGATCTCAGCTGGATCACTGTATCTCCGTCGGTAGAGACGAAGCCGGGCCAGTCTTCTGCGGAGGTGCCGCGGACTAATTTTGAAATCATCCCTTATTAAAAGGCTTAATGCAATCTCTCCCTGTGTCAACCCCTGATCAAAATATTGCCTTATTAGGTGATTGATTATTCCAGACAAGTTGCGTCTATACAGAATGAGAAATAGCCCCAAAGTCAGCATATCACAAGTCTCTTGGCGCACCTGAATGAACCATTTCTCAACTGTTTACTCGAGATCATGGAATAATTGTTTTGTTTTCTCGAGATCTCGAAATAACGTTTTTTTTTCTCGAGATCTCGAATTAGTTGTGTTATTTTCTCGAGATCCTGAATTAATTATGTCGTTATCTCGGGATAACAAGGTGAATAAAAAAAAGGATTATATGAAGGGCCTCTCTCGGCTTCCGTACGGATGAAACAACGTGTGTGTGCTTTTTGTTGTCAGTGTACAGTCTGTATTTCTGGTGGTCATTTATTCAGTCGAATCGTATAAAACACGCGAGGCGGTTGAGAAAGAAACAAACGAATCTCCGTTCTTCACCATTTTATTCAGCGAAGACATCGATTCAGGTGTGTGACTTTGCGCTTGCGCATTATATTTGTATCGATACAGAGCCGCTTCATCTGTCCACACTACAGCGAAGCGCTACAGTACCGATACTGTACCGGTACGAAACCCATACATTTGTGGGTTTCATACCGATACAGTTATACCGCTACAGTACCGGTATAGTTGCTAGTGTGGACAGGTGTTGCGGTACGAAAATAGTTTCGTATCAGTACAAAATCCCTAGTGTGGACAGGGTATAATAAATATCAGCGGTCAGCGAGCACCTCGGTGTGATCAGCTGTTCGTTTAGCAACAGAATGATGTAACTGTCAGAGCACGGTCAAAGGTAAACCTGTAGATGGCAGTAATGCAACACTGGATGCCAGCTGCTGTAAAACCCAAAAGAAGAAGAAAACAAGAAGAAGGTAAACCTGCACATGCGCACACAGACTTCCTCTGTCTGCCTGACTGCGCAAAGCGAGCGATTTCATGCACATTATTTGCTCGGGAATCCCCTCGAATTAAATAACTTTCTAGCCACAGAATGGTCTGGGTTTTAAATATTACAGAAATAAACATATATCACAATGACCAAATTTCAAAGGGAACTAAATTTCACAGATTTTATGAAATCGAAAGGCCGTCTAGCTTTAAGAGGATTTTAAGGGTCTCATTGCATCGTTTTTTCATTAATTGTGCGGTGGTCTCTAGTATGAATGAATGCCCTGTGAGCCGGTTTTGGTGAAAAAATGCTGTGGTTCTCCTGTTTCAGGCTGTTCTAGTTTGGTGGAGGAGTGGGTGGCGGAAGAACGGCAGGATTTCAGCTCTTACTCATTAATATTCATGACATGTAAACGTGTTACCTCTGTGACGCTACCTCCAGTGGGTCAGAACAAGCGGATGTGGGTGTCTTTGTAAAAACTGTTTTGATTGGCTATTATGGTCTCGACATCGATGTTTTGACCAATAACAATGTAGATAACACGAATTTTACATCACATTCAACGAGATTTAAACGAGACTAAAGATGGCGACTTACAAATAATGTGTAAACATCGTTGGAGTTAATAAAGTTTGAACAGAATGAAGGTACATACCCCAACCCCCCGAAATTAATTTTAAAAAATTCTCAACGGATTTGGCATAATATAAAAAGGTCGTTTTTTACTCAGAAAAAGCGGAAATCCGCCGAAAAACGGAAAACTCTCATCCCTGCCTAGCTTGTGACCATGTCATGCATGCTAACGTGGAGAATATGAACATGCTATTTTGTAACAAAAACCTTCGAACACAAAGTTCATGTTTTACTTACAGCTTGTGAGCTGGTGGTCGATCGTCTTCACGGTACAGATCCAGGTATTAAAAACAACCTCGAAGCAAAACCACTACTGAAGGCACCGAAGTTTGAAAAGTCACTGTGGTTGAAATGATCAGAACACAAACACAGTACTAACGTTGCATTATACTTCACTGGTGGTGTTCCAAAGATAAATTCCAACCATTTCTTCTTCTGCTCTTCTATGTTGGGCAAGAAATGCAACGTTGATGTCTTACTGCCACAAATAACACAGGCACGAATTTGTTCAGACATGTTTTCAACTTGCTGTTAGGTCCTCTTTGTTAGCTACTGATGAGATGGGCTCTGCTATCTCTCCTCGCGCTTAAATCCGAACTTTCTTCCCGTGGGCGGTCGCAAGCCAAGGTGGGCGAGGCCATGAATACTAATTTTCGAAGTGACGCAAGTTCGTAGGGCTTTTTCAGATCCGCTCGTTTTTCCGACTATTTTCTTTCATAAGCTAATCCAGGGAATGGGAGTAGAATTACATTTTCACATGCAGCATGCATATGCAACTCAGCGTGAACTATGGTATTTCAAAAAGAGCCAGTATTAAACGTTTTTGGTGGAAAGGCACCTTTAATTGCATCCAAGTATAACTGAAAATCAGTAATTTAAATGACAATTCTATGAAAAAGCTCATACTTTTTACTCCTTACATTTCCAAGTGGACCTTCCAAGCACTCATTACAATCTTAATTTCTATGGCTACCACAACCAATCATCTCTGCACACTTGTTCAAACAAGTGAATATATCTTGGGAGTTCATTTAAAAAAAAATGAAGGCAGAAGAAGCGCGAACCTAAAGCTAACCTTCACAACTTTTCATAAAATCTAAATCAGAAGGTTTCTACTGTTTGAGCAAAGTGAACCGAAAAGTGAAACTTCTTTGATGGACCTGTGTGTGGGCAGTGAAAAGGATGAAGCAGGCATCTGTGTCACAGCAAGGCATTTACAAGGTGTTTTAAAGAAAACGAAATATGCTTCTTTTTTTGTCCTTGCGATCGGTCAGTCTTTTAAGCGTGTATGAATCTGATATGTGCTGGAGAATGTGTGTCTGCTTTAAATTTTGTCACGATGTCACGGAGATCTTAACTGTGGCTGATGATGAAACCTAAGCAGCCTGCCAGTTGGTAGCAAAATGGACAGGAAGGTAACAAATCAATGGTGCTTTTGCAAGGTCTCTGCCATCTAAAGCCTTTTCCTCTTAAGTGAGAAGAAAGAAGAAAGATAAAATGAACTTGCCAATTCTGAAAAAGCTTTCCATGCTCATAACATGCACCGACCATTAACCAAGCACCTGCTGGGTTCAGAATCATAAGTGTCTCTGAGACAAGAAAGAAAAGCACCCACTAATTTCCACACTCATAAGGATGTACTGCAGTTGATGCAGAGCTCAAAAAGGACATTATCCTTTTTTTCTAAATCATAGAATTTATGATTAATCAAATATCTCCAAGCAACACGATAAGGAACATCTCAGGAATAACTGATTGAGACACTACCACCGCATGTGATGATCTGGCTCCTCCATTCTTATGACCTCAAAAGTAAGATGGCATAATGTAATTTCTCATCTCATCTCATTATCTCTAGCCGCTTTATCCTGTTCTACAGGGTCGCAGGCAAGCTGGAGCCTATCCCAGCTGACTACGGGCGAAAGGCGGGGTACACCCTGGACAAGTCGCCAGGTCATCACAGGGCTATAATGTAATATGTTCAACCCCAAATTAGAAAAAGGTGGGACAGTTTGTTGAAATTGAAATTAAAACTGAAAATAATGATTTGTAAATAATATTTGACCTATACTGCATTCAAAACAACACAGAAGCACATTATTTTATGTTTTCCAACTTTTTTTGGACTTTGTTTCAGGCCTGAAAAGGAGAAATGGATGTACAGTACATTAACAAATGAAATGAACTTGACCAGACAAAACATGAAATATCTTGGGTTCATACTGTCTGCAATGAAATACAAGTCAAAGTAAATTTAGAAATCATTGTTTTCTTTTTTATTTGCATTTTTCATACGATCCCACATGGAGTTGTGTGTGTGTGTGTGTGTGTGTGTGTGTGTGTGTGTGTGTGTGTGTGTGTGTGTGTGTGTGTGTGCGCGCGCGTGCACATTTTAAACAATTAGTATATCGTAAAAAAGTTCATTTTTTTCGTAATTTAATTAAAAAAGGTAAACTTTCATATACTCTATATTCATTACTAAATGAAATATTTCAAGCCTTTTTGTTTTAATTTTGATGATTATGGCTTATAGCTCATGAAAATCAGAAATCCAGTATCTCAAATTATTAGAATATTTCCTAAGATCAATCAAAATAGAATTTACAATACAGAAATGTCCAACTTCTGAAAAGTGTGTTCATTTATACACTTAATACTTGGTTGGGGCTCCTTTACCACAAGTTACTGCATCAATGCGGCGTGGGATGGAGGCGATCAGCCTGTGGCACTGCTGAGGTGTTATTGAAGCGCAGGTTGCTTTGATAGTGGCCTTCAGCTCATCTGTGCTTTTGGGTCGGGTGTTTCTCATCTTCCTCTTGACAATACCACATAGATCCTCTATGGGGTTCAGGTCAGGTGAGTTGGCTAGCCAATCAAGCACAATATCATGGTCAGCAAACCATTTGGTAGTAGTTTTGGCACTGTGGGCAGGTGCTCAGTCCTGCTGGAAAAGGAAATCGGCATCTCCATAAAGCTTGTCAGCAGATGGAAGCATGAAGTGCTCTAAAATCTCCTGGTAGACGACTGTGTTGACTTTGGACTTGATAAAACACAGTGGACCAACACCAGCAGATGACATGGTGCCACAAATCATCATAGACTGCAGAAATTTCACACTGGACTTCAAACACCTTGGATTCTGTGCCTCTCCAGTCTTCCTCCAGACTCTCGGGCCTTGATTTCCAAATGAAAAGCAAAATTTACTTTCATTTGAAAAGAAGACTTTGGACCATTGAGAAACAGTCCAGTTATTTCTCTCCTTAGCCCAGGTAAGATGCTTTTGACGTTGTCTCTGGTTCAGGACTGACTTGATATTAGAAATGTGACAGTTGTAGCCCCTTTCCTAAAAATGTCTGTGTGTGGTGGCTCTTGATGCACTGACACCAGCCTCAGTCCACTCCTTGTGAAGCTCTCCCAAGTTCTTGAATCGACATTTCTTGACAATCGTCTCAAGGCTGCTGTCATCCCTGTTGCTTGTGCACCTTTTCCAGCCAGCCTTTTCAGCAACGATCTTCTGTGGCTTACTCTCCTTGTCAATGATTGTCTTCTGGACAACTGTCAAGTCAGCAGTCTTTTCCATGATTGTGGTTGTGTGGACTGAATTAGACCGAGAGATACACGGTATTTATACTGCTTTACTCAAACTTGAAATGAAATACTCCAATATTTTAAGATTTTTAAAAATGTTTTGTGCTGTAGGCTGTAATTATCAAAATTAAAATAGAAAAATGCTTGAAACATTTTAGTTTACGTGTAATGAGTCAAGAATATATTAAATTTTCACTTTCTTAAATTACCAATGGAAAACATTGAACTTTTTCATTAAATGCTAATTGAGATGCACTAGTGTACGCACACACACACACACACACACACACACACACACACACACACACACACACAATCTCGTGGCTAAAACACTTTCTATTCCTGACCACTCAGAGTGAATGCAATTCCAGTATTTATTTTGTTATATCTTTCTTTCAACAGAGAATAATTACATGTTGTGAAGTGACTAAATCTCAAAAGCACTCCTTAATCAATATGGTGAAGCTATAACCAAATATCCTCCGTGGAAGTGGCGCTACATTTATTATAATTGGCACTTTTGCTTTTTTTTAACTTTACATAAAAATACTCACTGTATAAAACATGCTTAGTTCACTCTCAGTGGGCCTCATTTCTCAAGATGGATATAAACAGATTTAATTTTAAACTGTTCAAAGGAACATTTAGATAAATGAGGTATTCATGAAAATCTAGTTCCAAAAAAGGGTGACAGTTTTTCTCACAGGCTATGGCCTAATGGTTAGAGAAGCAGCTTTGGGGCCACAAGGTTGCTAGTTCAATTTCCTGGGCCAAAAGCAATGGCTGAAGTGCAGGGATGAGAATGAAAAATATTTTAAAAATCTGAAAAAAGCTGGGGGTTTGGGGGCCGTAGGCACCCAGCGGGGCCCCAGGGGCAGGGGCCCAGGGGCGGGGGCCCAGGGGGCGGGAGCTAATGATTTTTGGCTATTTTTTTTACCCCCAAGCCATTAATTTTATCAGCAAAAAGCTGCAATTTATTTGGAAATAAATTCCCCTTCTTGGTGGACTACCAGGTGAAAATGATTAATATAGTACAAGAGACTTGTTTTTAATCAATTCACATTTGATGATTTAAAAAAAAATCAATGCACCTTTTAATATAAACGAGCTCTACAGTATTATATTTCTGCATTTTTGCTATTCATGTCTTTGAATACTCTAATCCTTTAAAATGAAGTGCAAACCAGAAAAAAGTTCTATCCTATAATTCTCTTAAGCTTTCTTCTGATGTTATGGTAGCAGGAGGTCCTGCATATTAAGCAGGCAACATTCAACATCACTCATCACTTCCCTTTCAACTGTTGTGTGTACTAACTAGGTTTTATCTGGACAGGATGTTGTGTAATGTACAACCCCGATTCCAAAAAAGTTGGGACAAAGTACAAATTGTAAATAAAAATGGAATGCAATGATGTGGAAGTTTCAAAATTCCATATTTTATTCAGAATAGAACATAGATGACATATCAAATGTTTAAACTGAGAAAATGTATCATTTAAAGAGAAAAATTAGGTGATTTTAAATTTCATGACAACAACACATCTCAAAAAAGTTGGGACAAGGCCATGTTTACCACTGTGAGACATCCCATTTTCTCTTTACAACAGTCTGTAAACGTCTGGGGACTGAGGAGACAAGTTGCTCAAGTTTAGGGATAGGAATGTTAACCCATTCTTGTCTAATGTAGGATTCTAGTTGCTCAACTGTCTTGGGTCTTTTTTGTCGTATCTTCCGTTTTCTGATGGGCCAAATGTTTTCTATGGGTGAAAGATCTGGACTGCAGGCTGGCCAGTTCAGTACCCGGACCCTTCTTCTACGTAGCCATGATGCTGTAATTGGTGCAGTATGTGGTTTGGCATTGTCATGTTGGAAAATGCAAGGTCTTCCCTGAAAGAGACGTCGTCTGGATGGGAGCATATGTTGCTCTAGAACCTGGATATACCTTTCAGCATTGATGGTGTCTTTTCAGATGTGTAAGCTGCCCATGCCACATGCACTAATGCAACCCCAAACCATCAGAGATGCAGGCTTCTGAACTGAGCGCTGATAACAACTTGGGTCGTCCTTCTCCTCTTTAGTCCGAATGACATGGCGTCCCTGATTTCCATAAAGAACTTCAAATTTTGATTCATCTGACCACAGAACAGTTTTCCACTTTGCCACAGTCCATTTTAAATGAGTCTTGGCCCAGAGAAGATGTCTGCGCTTCTGGATCATGTTTAGATACGGCTTCTTCTTTGACCTATAGAGTTTTAGCTGGCAACGGCGGATGGCACGGTGAATTGTGTTCACAGATAATGTTCTCTGGAAATATTCCTGAGCCCATTTTGTGATTTCCAATACAGAAGCATGCCTGTATGTGATGCAGTGCCGTCTAAGGGCCCGAAGATCACGGGCACCCAGTATGGTTTTCCAGCCTTGACCCTTACGCACAGAGATTCTTCCAGATTCTCTGAATCTTTTGATGATATTATGCACTGTAGATGATGATATGTTCAAACTCTTTGCAATTTTACACTGTCGAACTCCTTTCTGATATTGCTCCACTATTTGTCGGCGCAGAATTAGGGGGATTGGTGATCCTCTTCCCATCTTTACTTCTGAGAGCCGCTGCCACTCCAAGATGCTCTTTTTATACCCAGTCATGTTAATGACCTATTGCCAATTGACCTAATGAGTTGCAATTTGGTCCTCCAGCTGTTCCTTTTTTGTACCTTTAACTTTTCCAGCCTCTTATTGCCCCTCATCTCATCTCATTATCTCTAGCCGCTTTATCCTTCTACAGGGTCGCAGGCAAGCTGGAGCCTATCCCAGCTGACTACGGGCGAAAGGCGGGCTACACCCTGGACAAGTCGCCAGGTCATCACAGGGCTGACACATAGACACAGACAACCATTCACACTCACACCTACGGTCAATTTAGAGTCACCAGTTAACCTAACCTGCATGTCTTTGGACTGTGGGGGAAACCGGAGCACCCGGAGGAAACCCACGCGGACACGGGGAGAACATGCAAACTCTGCACAGAAAGGCCCTCGCCGGCCCCGGGGCTCGAACCCAAGACCTTCTTGCTGTGAGGCGACAGCGCTAACCACTACACCACCGTGCCGCCTCTTATTGCCCCTGTCCCAACTTTTTTGAGATGTGTTGCTGTCATGAAATTTCAAATGAGCCAGTATTTGCCATGAAATTTCAAAATGTCTCACTTTCGACATTTGATATGTTGTCTATGTTCTATTGTGAATACAATATCAGTTTTTGAGATTTGTAAATTATTGCATTCTGTTTTTATTAACAATTTGTACTTTGTCCCAACTTTTTTGGAATCGGGGTTGTAATACATATACCATATGGTCAATTTGAAGATCAAGATGGTGATTTTGAATTAAAGAACAGACATGTACAATTGGCATTACATATTGGAAATTTTTTTTTAAATCAAAAACTATAAGTTCATCTCGACCTAAAAAATTTGGGCAGAAGCTCCCGCCCAGCACATGCCAGCAATTCCCCCCGTCCCCCTATGAAATGAGCAATAAGTAGGAGAGTTATACATGGTATCATACCTAAAATTTTATCAGAAATATAGATATGATACTATGATTCTCCCCAACATGCTACATTAGATAAGCTAACCCCATAAATATAATGAATCATTGAACAGGCAAAATAATTTTCGACCTACCTTTGTGTTTTTTGGTGTATATGTGAAGTTAAATATCCCTTGCCCCTCTACTAGCATAGTTTATCATGTCAGTACACAATGAGCAAAGTACTTTTCCTGGGACGTCTATTTTCCGTATGTGATCACTGAGCTTCGTTGTGACAGTCTGCTTGTCGATCTCGACATTCAGTGTTCTTTCTAACCAAGCCCATCAAAAACAGTTCTTTATTCCTGCACCTTTATCAATCTCCCTCGCTCGATCCTCTTCTTTCTTATCTAGGACTTCTGCCATTGTCGATATGCTAAAATATCCCGCCTGAATACGTGTCTTTCCGATGTTACCAATGCATATCGTCAAACAGTGTGTACGGTCGGTGAACGGCGATTGCAAGCCACGCGTGGAGAGCATGCGCACTTGTGTTTATACACTGCAGGCGATGGGATTTCCCGGAAATTCTACCGCAAATAAGTCGAAAATTGTCGCAAAAGTGAATGTTAATTACAAGACTCGAGTGTGTTAACCCGGAGCCCACCAAGAATCAAGACATTATAAGGTGACCACAGATCGTTAACCATACACCCCCCTGAAAATTTCTCAACGGATTTACATCGATCTCAAAAACAATCATTTTGGTCTGAAAAAGTCGGAAATCTGCCGATCGGCGGAAAATTCTCATCCCTGTGAAGTGCCCTTGAGCAAGGCACCTGACCCCTAACTGCTTCCCAGGCTGCTCTAGGTATGTTGTACGTTGCTGTGGATAAGAGCATCTACTAAATGCCTGTAATGTAGTCTAAAATTACATATAAGCAGATTTACGAATACAAACCTTGATTTAAAAAGAAGAGTCCCCAGATTTCGATACTTATTCCATTTTTAAGAGGAGGAAGAAGCCAAGAAGCCTTTATTTGTCACATGTACACTCAAGCACAGACTTAAAGTGCATATCATGGGTAAATTCAGGAGCAAGATCAATGTAATTCTCCTATTTTATATTAAACTTTGGTCAAATATCTGTCACATTTTGCATTTTGTGCAATTTTTTTTACCTTGTGCAATACCAGAAAAATTCAGTTGAAATCAAGCCATTTGAGGCGAATTGGTCCGCCTCTGAAAAAAACTTTGCATTTGCATTTCCCAGGAAACATTGATTTTCGTGACGTCGCGTGCGGGACGCCTCCCTCTGAATCCTACGTCAGCGCTGGTTTGTTTATGAGAAAACGACCTGGTGGTTTTCTGCAAATTTCTTCAACGTTATCACATAATTATTAAAATGGTTAACAGATGTATCGTAGGAGGGTGTAGCAACACCAATCTTGATGGGATTAGTACTCATCGCTTTCCAAAAGACCGGACAATGAGAGAGAAATGGGAGCGCTTGGTCTACACAGGCTGTGCACTGAAACTGTGCAAAGCTCTCGCAGCCTGCTGGCGCTTCCACAGGTAACGTCACGAATCTGGCTCCAGACTCCCTTGGGATTTTTCCAGACGAGTTTTGTTATTTTATTTTTTTCTGCTGTAGACAGATGGCCTTGTGTAAAATTACCCTTCTGGATGAGTGTGTAAAGGGACATTCTTTCATATAAAAAAAACAAAATTGGTCCAGAATATGCCCTTTAAGCACAGAGTGAAATTTAACCTCTACATTTAACCCATCTGAAGCAGTGAACACACACATGCACACACAAGTGAGCAATGAGCACACACACATACCCAGAGCAGTGGGCAGCTATGCTACAGCCCCCGGGGAGCAGTTGTGGCTTAGGTGCCCTTGTTCAAGGGCACTTCAGTCCAATCTTAGGCCATGGCTGCCCCATGTTAATCTAACCGCATGTCTTTGAACTGTGGGAGAAACCAGAGCACCCGGAGGAAACCCACGCAGAGTCAAGAATAACTTTCACTACTGTCTCTGATACAACTGTTTGGCCTCATTTTGCAAATAGGGTGTGGTTGATCATTTTACAGCGATGCATCATTTTTAAGTCTCTTTTGCTTCAGATTTAAGATTTACTCCTAGGATTAACTTCAACTCCTCACAAAGAGCTGCTTAGAGAACTTTTACAACATGGTTTTACTCCCAGCTTTTAACTAGATATTTTTTCGGGATTACACACACCAGCCCTGATCTGAGCTGGGAACAAAGTTCAGGGGACGTTCACAGCAAGGTCGCGATGGTGAACGGAGCTCACCTTGTCTCACAAATGTCTGACTGGTGTCGAGGAGGATGTCGCAACCTTCCACAATCATGCGCTCGATAGCCAGGTTCTTGCGGATGTTCTCTGTGTCACTCACCTCATCATGCATTACCCTGAACACACAGACACACAAACCTATTACTGTTTGGACTGACTTTGAACATGATTCACACAGACAACTCCGACAGCTCATTAAAAATATCAAAATTCAACTTCTTTAGCACTCATTCCAATGACAGGCTGAAGAATTATCAAGCAGCCTTCATGCCTATAAAGCATTACCTGGACAGCTCTTCAAGCTTTGACTTGGCAAACTCCAGACTCTTTCTCTCTACGTGCTCATGTGGCGTATGAGCCAGGAGTTCATGCAGAGTTATAATATAGCGTGGAATCTGTAGGAAAACAGTGTGAAAAAATAACTGAGTTTTAACTGTGAGTGTTGTTGTAAAGCAAAAAAAAAAAAAAGATGACTAACATGTTTAAGAAAAGTAAATACATTCCAAGAATAAATACAATGGCCTGTGATTATACATGACAAAATATAAATCGTAAAAAAACGATGTTCTATGCATGCTTCGTTGTGGGACTGTACAGGGGTGTTGGTCATACCTGAAACATTGGGTACGTGAGGAAGGTTTCTAGCATCCGTCCTTCACACGCAGCATTGGACTCGTATTGTTTCAACAGCTTGTCAAAATCCCTGTTCTGTTTACAGTTCGCTAAAACCTGCAGGCTGTACTGGTGGTTCCGCACAAACTCCTGGTAGATATTCAGCATCGGCAGCAAAATGTCGAAGAGATCGGCTACACGGAGGGATAACAGTGTCACTGAGTAAGCTTTACTTGGATTTAATTGTTTTAAATTCCTCATTGACATGCACTGCTGAGACAAAAAAGTTTTTACTCTCCACTGGCTTCTGGGTGAAAAAAGAATTTATCACCAATATTACAATTTAACTACAAAATTCATTTCAAACATTTGTGGAACTCTATCGCAATCAACAGAAAAAAGCTTTAAAAAAAAAAAGCGTTAAAAAAAGAACTAAAAAAATATATTGCCATCATCTTCTTGTTTTCCAGATGTGATATGAAGTGTATTACATTCTATTAAAGTTAAATTAACCATTTTCTTACTGAACATGAAAAAAAAAAAAGAAACCCAACACTCTATCCAGTTAATTAGGAATGTCACCAGAACATACAACAGAAAGTTTAACAAAGTTTGGCAGTTCCAAAAAATGTATATAATTTATATTACTATCGTGGTAACATCCCTAAAACTAAAAACGGTGCAGACCTGTTACAGGAATGATAGCAAGCGTTCCATAAAATTTCCAGAACACGAACAAAACTTAAAGAAGAACTGAAGGCAAATTTTTTATTATCAAAATTCTATTTATCTCATTTAATTAAATATCGGAATGCATTTTTGATCGCTATTTTGTCGCTGCTATAGCAAGTTATGAGTGTTTGAAATATGCTCTGTAATATATCAGTCCATATGTCAAAGCGATGGCCGTAAACGAGATTCGTTGAGACCTGTGCGGGACATCATAGGACGGAAGTAAAACGTACAGCGGAAATCAAATTGACCAACATCTGCCAACATTGTCAAAAGACGTGCGCGCTCTCTTTCGAATGCTGACGTAATCAAGCCGGAAGTTTTGTTTGTTTTGAAAGCAATCAGGAAAGTTTGAAAAAAGTAGGCAGTAATCGTCATTTAAACTCGTTTTTGTGCAATATTTCGTTTGGAAAACAGTTTTCAAAATGGCGGCACTGACACCTGGCTGACACTTCACGCTTCGAAGTCTCGCACAAGTCTCGTGAAGATCGCGCGGATAAGCGACGCCTGCTGTGGACCAAACGAACTAAATTCAACACGGCTAAAAACCGAATAGGCCGATAAGTATAATATTTAATTGCAATTAGTTGCCAATACGAGTCACGACATAAGGTTACTAAAACCGAAAATGTAATTGAATAACACGCTAATTAAGAAATAAAGCAAGTTTAAAAAGGACTTCAGTTCTCCTTTAACAGCGTGAACATTCTTTAAACCAGTTCCTAGGATTACAGCATTCAGAGAACATTTTGTCAACCTAAAATTCTCTTGAAAACATACATAAGTTAGATTTTTTTTTTTTTTTGTGCCAAATCCACCTAACTGACGTGACTGAAAAAAGAACTGGCCTCTAATCTCATAACCAAAGTCATAAAACAAGCCAAGGTTTTGTTGGCAGGATTAGAGAATGCTTATCTTGGCCTTCAGAACTGGAATGATGAGACAACGTTTTGTGAGGATTTCATTGTTGAGTGTATGTGTGTGTGTCTGCAGACGATGAGATAGCGGGAAGGCAGACGTCACTGATGGTGTTTAACTAAAGCGCTGTGCATCAATAGAGATGGCTTGTCCTTGATGTTTGCCTGACAGCTCGCTATGCATCTTTTGCTGAGGATGACTGTAAAATGCAGCAATCAGGCTCTGAATAGAGAAGCTTAATCGAGGTTGTTTACCTAAAACCAATGTAGGCCAGTTTGCTATCCTCGCCTTCAAGCCTTGGTGGAATATCTCGTGCAAAAACATGATTGTTTCACTAAAGAGAGAGAAAAAAGGAAATGAACAGGGTAGTCATGTACAAGAAAAGGACACATCTTTGAAATCTAAAGTTGATGCTCATCATTATGCCCTTTTTATTAAGAGTATACAGTATCTGTATTTGACAAAACTTCAAAAAACTAAGGAATGTGCTATGTCATTTTACTCCTGTTTGAGTAACTAAACTTCTCATAGATCCTTCACATACACATGCACACACACACACACACACACACACACACACCTGTTGAGGAAGATGCTGCTGACATCATCGTGGCTAATGGGAGGTTTTTTAGAGCTAGCAGCCATGCGGAGAGGCCTGAGGAAGCAGTTTACCAGAATGGACAGTTGGTGGACATACTCAGTCTCAGCCTCCACCATGTTAAAGACAATTTGGTTTCTCTTCCTCATGCTCTCAGCATGAGGAGAGCAGATGTAGTCCTGAACAATGATCTTCCACTTCCTCCGACACAGCCAGCCTCGCATGAAACTCTGGACCTAGAGGAGACATAGTGTGGGTCAATAGATAGTTTTCACATGACGTCACAGAGTCGGGGAATCCCTAGTGGCGGCCATCTTGGGGGTCCAGCTTACCGTACGGGTGACTGAGCACACATTGTAACGCGCGAGTACAAAGTCTTCAAAAGAACCCAAGCAGACTATTTAAAGCTAGCAATGGTGCACACCTGTTGTATTCACGGCTGTCGTAATAGGTCAGATGATGACGTCAAGCGGAGCTTTTATGGAATTCCCACTGTACGGGAGCACGAAGGCGAGCAAACAAACTCAGCATACAAAGGAGAAATCTATGGCTTGCGAGAATCAACCGCAAGGATTATCAGCCTTCCAAACACAGCAAAGTCTGCTCCGATCATTTTATAAGTGGTAAGTTGTTTAAATAAACAATCAATTGTGTTTAAGTTTGTTTTTGGAAACCAAAACATCATGTGAACAATCTCTGGAGAATGCCTAACTGGAACCGCTGAGTGTACGTTTACATTGTAATGTACACTTAATATCGCTCGTTTGTCATGTTTCTATTTGAAACTTGTCACTTCACTCACGCAAGGGTCATTTTTGAAAAACATTTTAGGTTTATTCTGTATGATTTGATTTGTGTTTGGGATGCAAACAGCGCGCCTTTTGGCGGATACCACCTGAATCGCGCAGATCCTTTTTTTTTTTTTTTTTTAGGGGGGGCGTTGGAGTGTCTGATTATAATTTCAAAGTAAATTCTGTATTAAAATTACTAAATAAGCAAATCCGTTACAGTCCATGAAACAGGAAGTATAAGGATGAGAAAAAAACAGTTTAAATAGGAAAGCTGCGCACATTTGCGCAGCCCGAGCGGTGTGCAGGACTGCGCAAATGTGCGCAGCTTTCCGATTTAAACTGTTTTTTTCTCATCCTTATACTTCCTGTTTCATGGACTGTAACAGATTTGCTTATTTAGTAATTTTAATACAGAATTTACTTTGAAATTATAATCAGACACTCCAACGCCCCCCCTAAAAAAAAAAAAAATTGGATCTGCGCGATTCAGCCGTGAAAAAGGCGGCATCCACCAAAAGGCGCGCTGTGAATATATAAAGTTGTATATATCAGACAGCCTTTAAAGTTTGATGAAGTCAGTTTCAGGCTTTGGAGCAGGCTTTGGCAGTTTCAGGCTTTGGCAGCCCTGCATAGTCACTTGAAAATTCATCTTTGTCCACTTCGTAGGGGTCAATTCCCCCAATCAAGGCCAGTTTGGCTGCATACCGTTGTCGTGAGATGTCGTCTAATGTATCTATATACTTCTGTTTGCTTGATTTTGCCGACATTGATCTTTATTTTAGAAAACTGACTATATAACTTCATAAATTCATCCGAGATAATGTAGCCAGTAGTGGCGATGGTCCGTTTTGTTTGCCCCCCAAGATGGCAGCTGGGGGGCGTTCCCCAGAAGGCCATGACGTCAGTGAAAACTATCTATTGTAAATAAACCCTTACAATTCATAAACATAACACGAAAAAAAATGCAGAATGGGCAAAAGCCAGAGTAATATAGGATGCCAAACTGGTAGTTCATGAAGTCTTTTTTCACAATTTTCAGTCTTGGCCAATTAGCCAAGCTCGCAGATGTCCACAATTGCTTAATGTTGCTATGATTGACAGTGGAAACACAGTATGCCGTCCCTCCCACCCAGAGGGCATTTTTCTCTCTTGGACTCCTAGCCATGGACTGGTTGTGGCATCATCAGGAACTGAACTCATGATCTCTGGATCTTAGGGTGAACACTTTTCTGTTGCACCCCTCAGGAGTGCAGCTAAGACTCCTGTTAACAAGGTGCTATCCTCTTTGATGTTGGAACGAGACTGTCAGTGACGGTGTAGCTCACGCCGGCCCCGTCTAATCCAGAAGGAACGATCTAAAGTGGGCCACCTTGCGCAATAAATGTTGCAAGCTACATACCCTATATACAAGCTATATACAGAAGCTATATACACTCTAGGAATATCAACCTATTTGCCAGAAAGAATCCAAAACAGCGAAGAATTGACTGAGAAGAAGCAATTTTTGTTGAACTGCTTATTAAGGCTTAATTAGTCCATAACTTCATTAATAATTGTAATTAAGCAAATCTGGGTAGAAATTATATGCACCCCAGGTACCCCTACCTTCATGCCAGAAGGACTCAAAATCGGTGAAGAACTGAAGGAGAAGAAGCGATGTGTGTGAAAACTGCTCATTAGGGCCTAATTACTCCATAATCTTCATTATTAATTGCAATTATGCAAATTTGGGTAGAAACTACTGTATATGCACCCCAGGCAGACCTACCTTCCTGCCAAAAAGAATAAAAATTGGTGAAGAATTGAGAGGGAAGAAGCGATTTTCGTGAAATGTGGACGACGATGGACAGACACCGGACAATGGATGGACGATGGACAACACATGATAGCATAAGCTCATCGCCTGTCGGCCAAATGAGCTAATAATGTTTTTCAAATTAAGTGGTGCTCAGTATAGGCTAAAAATAGTTAGAGTCCTTTTCAAAATTGAAGATGAAAAAAGAGTCCATTTCTAGGATGGTTTCATAATTCAGTGCTGGCAACAGTTACAATGTTTTTAGTGAATTTTGGATTAATGGACAGCATTGTCTTGGTATAGCAGTTTCCTCTGCTTTGGGAAAGTGTTAAGGGGCATAATTTAGAGTTGTGTCTGATAGACCCTGCTACCTTTTTAATCTTCTTGATGTCTGGATCGTCTTCGTCTTGGTTCACTTGATAGGGACGCATCCGCTCCTTGGTTTTGTTCAAGGCTACAATCTTCAAGAAAATTCACACAAACAGGTATCATGCTAAATGATACTAGCAAAATGATAAACTCTTACTAGTCATATATTAGTAATACATAGTCTAAAGGAACACTCCAGTGTTTTGAAATCTAGTCTCTATGCATGACATCTGTAACATGAGCAATTACATATTCATTCATTCATTCATTCATTCATCTTCAGCAACTGCTTTATCCTGGTCACGGTTGTGGTGGATCCAGAGTCTATCACAGGAACACTAAGGCCCTGTCCACACGGCAACGGATTCAGGTGAATCTGATAAAATTGTTTATCGCTTCGGCCTGGCGTCCACACAGCACCGGCGTTTTGGGTACCCCAAAACGAAATCTTTTGAGAACGGGTTCCAGAGTGAAAAATTCTGGCAACGGCGCCGTTGCAAAGTTGTCTGGATGAGTAGAACGGATTTGTTTATGATGACGTCACAACCACATGACTATCAGTGCTTCACGCCGGGTAGAAGTGTAACGAACTCGATGCGAGTTGTCAAAAAATCCTATAACTTGGTTCATGAAACGCACTTACAAAATATTTTCACTGTGAATATTTATTGTGTAATGGTGCAAAGTGAGAGAGAGAGAGAGAGAGAGAGAGAGAGAGAGAGAAAGAATAGCCCTTAGGGCAGAGTCTTTAGTCCAAACACTGCGGAAGCAGTACCAAACCGTGCACCACCCGTGTGCTTTCCAAAAACAAAAACAATCCCGCCAGCAAACATAGGAAAAAAAAGGAGCGATCTCACCTCTTCAGATGTTGGTTTAAGTCCGACAATACATTCCTCAAAAAGGGCGTAGAAGAACAAAATAATCCATCAACGTGTAGCATTCAATTTATTCCGGACCATTAAAGAATTCTGGAGGATATCAAAATGTTGGCGTACCGGCTTCCATCTACCCCCATTCATTCCTCTTTCCGCATCTTTCGTTTTATGCTACTGATTAATAATCAAAACTTTATGTGGCTGATGCTACAGAAGAAGGGATTTATGCGCATGCGTCTACTTCTTCTATTGTTCTGGTGTCTCCGATGGGACCGTCTTACAGCGCACGTAGAGGTGTGGCATGTGTATTGCATCGTTTTCAGCAAGCGTTGCATTGCCATATGTACCTGATATTTTACTGATCCATTGCCCATGTGGACGCGATATTTAAAAAAAAAAATCTCGTTGTCGTTGTCGTGTGGATGTAGCCTAAGGCCAAGTTTACATTAGACCGTATCTGTCTCGTTTTCTTCACGGATGCACTGTCCGTTTACATTAAAACGCCTGGAAACGCCGGGAAACGGGAATCCGCCAGCGTCCACGTATTCAATCCAGATCGTGTCTGGTCCGGTGCTGTGTAAACATTGAGAATACGTGGATACGCTGTGCTGAGCTCTAGCTGGCGTCGTCATTGGACAACGTCACTGTGACATCCACCTTCCTGATTCGCTGGCGTTGGTCATGTGACGCGACGGCTGAAAAACGGCGCGGACTTCCGCCTTGTATCACCTTTCATTAAAGAGTATAAAAGTATGAAAATACTGCAAATACTGATGCAAATACATCCCATTGTGTAGTTATGATCGTCTTTAGGCTTGCCATCCTTCCACTTGCAAGTGGTAAGTGACGCGCATGCCCGACATGCACTGAGATCACACACACAGCGGCTCAGTCCCAAATCACTGCTCGTGCACTCCACTCGCGCACTCTGTGAGCTGCGCAGGGCCGGAGTGCGCACCCTCCAGAGGGCACTCGCTGTTCAGGGCGGAGTGATTTGGAGTGCAGGATGCCTGCGGAGCCGAGCGTATCCGTGTATTGGCGTTGCTGTGTGCACGCAAATCGTGTATTGGCGTTGCTGTGTGCACACTAATCATTTTAAAAACGTTAATCTGATGATCCGCTGATACGGTCTAATGTAAACCCCACCTAAGTGTAAGGTGGGAGTGCGCACTGGATGGAATCTCCATCACATGGCACCAGGCCATCACTCATTCACACCTGGGGCAATTTAGCATCACTTACTGGCATGTTAGGTAGTGAGGAAGGAAGTCAGACAGCCCTGAGTAAACCATCCATCCATCCATCCATCCATTATCTGTAGCCTCTTATCCTGTACAAGGTCACAGGCAAGCTGGAGCCTATCCCAGCTGACTATGGGTGAGAGGCAGGGTACACCCTGGACAAGTCACCAGATCATTGCAGGGCTGACACACAGAGACAAACAACCATTCACACTCACATTCACACCTACGGTCAATTTAGAGCCACCGATTAACCTAACTGCATGTCTTTGGACTGTGGGGGAAACCGGAGCACCCGGAGGAAACCCATGCAGACACGGAGAGAACATGCAAACTCCACACAGAAAGGGCCCCGTCGGGCACTGGGCTCAAATCCAGAACCTTCTTGCTGTGAGGTGACAGTGCTAACCACTACACCACTGTGCCGCCCACCCTGAGTAAACTCATGTAGAGAAATGGAAAGAACATGTAAAAGTCTGTACACAGAGTCGTCTGAGCTAAGAACTGAACTCAGAAACCTAGAACTGTAAGGCACGTAAGGAATAACAATGCCAGTTTGAGAAGTTGGTTTTGATCTGGTGTGATCTCAATCCAAACAACTCAGGTGCCTCTCTCCCGTGCATTAAACCTAATACAGTTAATGTCCCAATCGAGAAACATTCTCACACCTTGAAGAAATCAGAGAAAGGGAAGAGGAGTAGATTAAAGAGGACTATGTCAGTCAAAAGGATACTTATTCAGGATTTACTCAAGAATTGTAAAATTTTTAGATGCTCATTATTCAGTCTGTCAGGCTTTTCACATGCACTTTGTTATTGCTGTTATTAAAATAAAGAAATTCACCTACTTTAAACAACTTCTAAGATGTACTTTTTTCCCTTAGAAGTAGCAATGCTACTGGCTGTGCCACCTCTGAGGAATTACTACAAACAAGAATTTCTACCAGGGAAACCTATTTCCTTGAAACTCACTGGTAATAAAAAAAACAAAGGAAATTCTTATAATTAAAATATGCAACTGTTAGGAGTGCAACTGCACACAAAATTCTAATTCAGTACAACATGATATGATACAGTGGTGTCTAGATATGATAAGTTTAATACAGCAAAATTTAAGATTGCCTGAAAATGTGTTTTAGGGTTTGTCTGTGAAGGTTCTCAGTCATCCAGGTCATAGTAAACCGTTGGTGCTAAAGAAGGCAACTGGACTTGCTCGAAATTCTCAAAGACGTTTCACCTCTCATCCGAAAGGCTTCTTCAGTGCTGTCTGACTAATGGGGAGTTCCAGGTATTTATCCTCTAGTGGACCAAAAGCAACCCTAAGGAGAGTCGTTGAGGTCACATGGGTTGTTGAGTCATCCTGTTTGTGTTAGGGTCACTGGAGGCCGGGTATGAACAGTGTTAGCAGCCTAGAGGTCCGTTAGGGTGATCTTTGGGTCACTGGTTCTCTCTACCATCATGTGAGTCATTGAAGTCAGCTGAGTCTTGGTGTGGATGTGTATTCAGTTTTCTGGGAAGTGTACCAATGACTGCAATGTAGGTGGCTGATAAGTGGGATCTCAGACCACCTCCTCTGTTCAGTACTTCTTCAAGAAACATCTTCAAGAATTTAAAGCAAGTCCAGTTGCCTTCTTTAGCACCAATGGTGTTTTAGGGTTCCACTTTCAACTGATTAAAACATTCAGCATCACAAAAGTACAATAACTGAAACTTAATAATGACAGTGTTTGTGTGATCCATTCAGTCTGATCTTAGTAGCACGTAACAAAACAAACGCTGTGCATTAGATGTACAGCAAAATGAAACATAACTGATTAATTAAACATATCTCTGGCCAGATTTGCAATGGTGTGCGGGGTTGCAAGGCCTTAGTAAAATGTCCACCCCAATTATTTCTCAAAACTGCACAAACTGGAAACTTTAATCCCAATTCCAAAAAAATTGGGACACTGTGTAAAACATAAATAAAAACAGAATGCTATGGTTTGCAAATCATGGAAACTGTATAGTTCATTGAAAATAGTACAAAGACAACATATCAAATGTTGAACCAGAGAAATTTTATGTTTTTCTTTTTAATATATGCTCATTTTAAATTTAGTGCCAAGAACATGTTTCAAAAAAAGTTGGAACAGGGGCAACCAAAGACTGGAAAAGGTGTGTTATGTTAAAAAAAAGCCTCAATGAGGCTGTAGCTTATAGCAGCTACTATTGTTGTGTGTGAGTTTGAAATTTCAGACACCCATAAAATCGTAAATATGACAAGTGGTGCCACCATCTTGACAACTTTTATGCATAACCACCTGCGGAACAGTGTATGTGAGTTTGATCAAAATCCGATCAATCCTGTAGGAGGAGTAGCGATTTTTGTAAATTGTGGACAAACGATGACAACGACGCACAGATGCGTGATCACATAAGCTCATCCCGCCTGGCCTGCAGCTATGGTTCCGCATGGTTCATTTTTAGTTCCGGGTGAACTAAAAATAAATTAGGTTAATTGGAAAAAGGTCAGCAACATGACTGGGTATAAAAAGCATCCAAGAGAGACGGAGTCTCTCAGAAGATGGGGAGGGGTTCACCGCTCTGTGAAAAACTGTGTGGGCAAACAGTGCAACAATTTAAGAATAATGTTTCTCAATGTAAAACTGCAACAAATTTGGGGATCGCATCGTCTATGGTACATAATATCATTAAAAGATTAAGAGAATCTGGAGAAATCTCTGTATGCAAGAGACAAGGCTGAAAACTGACATTGGATGCCTGTGATCTTCAGGCCCTCAGGAGACACTGAATTAAAAGCAGATACGTGTCTGTAGTGGAAATCACTGTATGTGGTTGGTAGAAGAGAGCAACTGGACTTGCTTGAAGATTCTTGAAAACGTTTCGCCTCTCATCCGAAAGGCTTCCTCAGTTCTGTCTGACTAATAGGGAGTATCAAGTATTTATCCTCTCATGGATCATCATAGAATCCGAATCAGAATGCTGATGGCTGCATTGTAGATGGCTGATAAAAGAAGTCTTTCTGGAGAGGACTTCCAGAAAACTGGCAGACATCTTAGCCAGAGAGGATCGTTCATTTTTGTCAACCTGGAACGACCATCACTGAACAGAGGTGGGTGTCTAAGACTTCTTTTATCAGCCACCTACAATGCAGCCATCAGCATTCTGATTCGGATTCTATGATGATCCATGAGAGGATAAATACTTGATACTCCCTATTAGTCAGACAGAACTGAGGAAGCCTTTCGGTTGAGAGGCGAAACGTTTTCAAGAATCTTCAAGCAAGTCCAATTGCTCTCTTCTACTAACCACAGATTACTATGTACCTGGATGACTGAGATTCTGCACAGATAAATCACTGTATGGGCTCAGAGACACTTCAGAAAACCATCATCTGTGAAAACAGTTCATTACTGCATCCACAAATGCAAGTTAAAACCAGATATAAACAATATCCAGAAACACCACCATCTTCTCTGGACCTGAGCTCATTTACGTACAATGGGCTGAGGCGAAGTGGAAAACTGTCCTTTGGTCTAACAAAGGGGGGGGGGGGGGGGGGGGGTCTGAACTCACGCTACTCTCTGTAGTTCAAGCATGTTTATGAATCCTGCATTCTTGTACTGAGTGGTCTCATGTCTGTAGCCATGAACTTTCCAATTGTTGCGTAAATTTTTTTAACCCGGATTGAATTTGACTGGAGTGTGTCTGTGTTTTTATTTATATCATGCTGGCTCACATGCAACAGTATGACCGCCAACTTGCATGACAGTATGCTAGAGTTTTGACTCACTAAAATTGTGTGCTTAAGAGTAGTGTGTTTTTAAATGCCTGTAGCCTCTCCTGATTTGAGATAAAGAGGTTGTAAGGTCTTGGCAAGGTATTTTATGACAAATTGCCTATTTTATTACACACTCCAATGAATGTATTATTCAACATGCAGATGAATTGAGAGCCTCATATTGAATCCATATTGTTATACTCCTACTGACTATATAGTGTAAAATCTAAAACAACAACCATTATATTCTAACAATATAGGTCTTACTATGTTGTGAGTTTTATCCCAAATAGTGAAAAATAATTTCAGTTACTTAGGCTTTCCATAATGTTTAAGCACAACATCAAATCCACTACTTTAGTAACACAGAGACAAATCCTCCTTTATGAAAAAGAAGCAACATCTCTGAAAGGACAAATTATATGGATTCAGCTCCTAAATTAACGAACCATGTACATAAATGTAGAATTCATGAAAGCAGTGGATATGTTTTGCATGTACTCACTTCCACAACAATTGCCTTTACACTTCTAGTATGAATCATTTCAAGAAAATTACTGTCTTTCACCCAAGCTACTATAATCACCCAAGCTACAGATACACTGGACAGTGTGTTTCAATGATTTTTCTTTAATCATAGAATCTGCAATAAACATGCAGCCACATGATGACCAATCTTTTTTTCCCCCCACTAATAATGATTTGATCAGCGTGGTATACAGTCAGATAACACAGAAGCCTCAAACAATATTCAGTTAGATCAGTCAGGAATATGGGTCACTAAGAGGATGTGTGGATGCTCTCAAAGCAGATAACCATCTCATTTCCTCTCCGTGGACAATCTCCATTCTTCACTCACCAGCCTGCATCAAACGCCACCTCACTGTGCCTTTATCACCTCTTTAATCTGTATGCAAATTATGGTTTAAATGCCCTTTAGCTCATTATCAATGAGTGTGTTTCATGGATACTGGCCAAACACATTTATAGATAATGACTTGTCATCTGAATGAAGAACAGTAGATGAGTGTTTGGGAATTAAAACAAGCTTAAAGAAAATTGTGTTAATTACCAATTATCTGCCGAAGGCAAAGTGAATATCAGTAAATAATAACCGAGATGAAGTCGAGGTTATTATTCACTGATATTCACAGAGCCTGAGGCAGATAATTGTTTTAGTATAAATACACAGGTGATTATTTTTAAAAATAATATTAAAAATATTTTTCAATCTTCAAAAGCAGCATGCAAATGTAATGTGTGCAGACTTGTGTCATTTATCTATGCCAAGTTACATAAAATACTTTGTTTTGAAATAGATCAATTAAATTACAATTCCACCTTACCTTTAAATAGTTTTAGACCAAACTCCATAGCACATTTAGTGCTTTTAGGAACAGCATTTTCTTTCATAATTTGTAATTCTTCCTCACTTATAGTGACAAAGTGACTGGCCGCCATTTTGCCGAGTCTCTCAAGGTGATTATCAAGAAATAGTCTGAATTTCTCGACCAATCAGTGTGTGCGATTTCCTATAATCACCTCCGTATTTATACTAAATAACAGTTATTACCAGGAAGTGACAAATGATCATTTCTGTATATAGATTTATAGGCCGGGGCGGCACGGTGGTGTAGTGGTTAGTGCTGTCGCCTCACAGCAAGAAGGTCCGGGTTCGAGCCCCGTGGCCGGCGAGGGCCTTTCTGTGCGGAGTTTGCATGTTGTCCGCGTTGGTTTGCTCCGGTTTCCCCCAAAGACATGCAGGTTAGGTTAACTGGTGACTCTAAAGTGAGTGTGAATGGTTGTCTATGTGTCAGCCCTGTGATGACCTGGCGACTTGTCCAGGGTGTACCCTGCCTTTTGCCCGTAGTCAGCTGGGATAGGCTCCAGCTTGCCTGTGACCCTGTAGAAGGATAAAGCGGCTAGAGGAGATGAGATGAGATTTATAGGCCTCTAAATGCTAAGTAAGCCAGTCAGTTGTTTTGAATATGGTTCAGAGTAATGTGTTTTTTCTTTGCTTTGCCTGTTTTTCCTATAACATTACATTACATTAAAGGCATTGAGTAGACGCTCTCATCCAGAGTGATGTACAACATACCCAGAGCAATCTGGGGAGCAGTTGGGGGTTAGGTGGCTTGCTCAAGAGCACTTCAGCCATTCCTGCTAGTCCAGGGAATCAAACTGACAATCTTTTGTTCCCAAAGCTGCTTCTCTAACCATTAAGCCATGGCTTCCTCACCAATCATTTATACTCAGCAAAAATAAAAACTTGACACTCATTATTTTTCAAATAGTGTTTAGAAACTTTTCTTGAAAGAGTTCTTGTTGTGATTATGGTTAAATGCATTGTCAAGGGCATTACGTCACACATTCATTCTACTGGTTGGGCCTACGTAGCACGTGCGAGAGCACTGCACGCTAAAATCACGTTTCCACGTGACACAAGTGACGTGACCTATTGATACATGTGCAATTGATCTCACGGTAGCAGAGTAGAGTGTCATCTCAGAAAAACAAGGTTTTATGGTTAATTATTCGTTAATTTGCAATGCCACGACTGTCAAACATTCAGCGTGAACGTGCCATTGGCATGCTGAATACGGGAACATCCGTCACTGACGTTGCGAGGGTTATGAGATGCAGTCGACAGACCATCCATAATCTCCAGACATGTCTCCATCAAATTGGCACCACAGGAACCACTGGAACCCTCCACAGAACTTGCAGGAGCTTGGTGCCATGTTGGTACAAATATGGCGGCGCATTCCCCAAGCTGTGTTCAGACGCATCATCCAATCCATGAGGAGACGTTGTATCGCAGTTGTGAACGCCCATGGAGGACACACCCGATATTGACATGATTTCATTAAGTTGTGGCTCACAGTTTTTGATCATGGACATTGTCGTCGCATTTCCGGTGGAACCGATTCCATGACAAACATGATCTGTATGCTATAGCATCTTTAATGACAAGATAATTGAATACAATCATTATTTCAAACCTATTTTCCAAAATGTTCAAATTATTGACTTTGAAACGAGTGTAAAGTTTTTATTTTTGTTGAGTTTACTATAATGGCATTTGGCAAACATTCTTATCCAGAGCAACTTACAGAACTCCTTTAAAGTGTCTCTCAATAAATATAGTACCAGTAAAAAGTTTAGACACTCATTACTATGAATAAGTAAGTCCGTTCAAACTTTTGACTGGTACTGTACATCCTCAGCATAGTTCACTAAGTCAGGGTACATATTGCTGGGTTTCAGTCATGTGACTTTTCTTAGCAGTTTTACCGGAAGTGAAATAGCTGGTGGTCTAAACAGCTGCTGTAGTGCAAACAACTAGCGATAACTCAGAGTACGCTCGTAATCTAGAAGCCACTGCTGGCTTTAGATACAACCCCGATTCCAAAAAAGTTGGGACAAAGTACAAATTGTAAATAAAAACGGAATGCAAGGATGTGAAAGTTTCAAAATTCCATATTTTATTCAGAATAGAACATAGATGACATATCAAATGTTTAAACTGAGAAAATGTATCATTTAAAGAGAAAAATTAGGTGATTTTTAAATTTCATGACAACAACACATCTCAAAAAAGTTGGGACAAGGCCATGTTTACCACTGTGAGACATCCCCTTTTCTCTTTACAACAGTCTGTAAACGTCTGGGGACTGAGGAGACAAGTTGCTCAAGTTTAGGGATAGGAATGTTAACCCATTCTTGTCTAATGTAGGATTCTAGTTGTTCAACTGTCTTAGGTCTTTTTTGTTGTATCTTCCGTTTTATGATGCGCCAAATGTTTTCTATGGGTGAAAGATCTGGACTGCAGGCTGGCCAGTTCAGTACCCGGACCCTTCTTCTACGCAGCCATGATGCTGTAATTGATGCAGTATGTGGTTTGGCATTGTCATGTTGGAAAATGCAAGGTCTTCCCTGAAAGAGACGTCGTCTGGATGGGAGCATATGTTGCTCGAGAACCTGGATATACCTTTCAGCATTGATGGTGTCTTTCCAGATGTGTAAGCTGCCCATGCCACACACACTAATGCAACCCCATACCATCAGAGATGCAGGCTTCTGAACTGAGTGCTGATAACAACTTGGGTCATCCTTCTCCTCTTTAGTCCGAATGACACGGCGTCCCTGATTTCCATAAAGAACTTCAAATTTTGATTCATCTGACCACAGAACAGTTTTCCACTTTGCCACAGTCCATTTTAAATGAGCCTTGGCCCAGAGAAGACGTCTGCGCTTCTGGATCATGTTTAGATACGACTTCTTCTTTGAACTATAGAGTTTTAGCTGGCAACGGCGGATGGCACGGTGAATTGTGTTCACAGATAATGTTCTCTGGAAATATCCCTGAGCCCATTTTGTGATTTCCAATACAGAAGCATGCCTGTATGTGATGCAGTGCTGTCTAAGGGCCCGAAGATCACTGGCACCCAGGTTGGTTTTCCGGCCTTGACCCTTACGCACAGAGATTCTTCCAGATTCTCTGAATCTTTTGATGATATTATGCACTGTAGATGATATGTTCAAACTCTTTGCAATTTTACACTGTCGAACTCCTTTCTGATATTGCTCCACTATTTGTCGGTGCAGAATTAGGGGGCTTGGTGATCCTCTTCCCATCTTTACTTCTGAGAGCCGCTGCCACTCCAAGATGCTCTTTTTATATCCAGGCATGTTAATGACCTATTGCCAATTGACCTAATGAGTTGCAATTTGGTCCTCCAGCTGTTCCTTTTTTGCACCTTTAACTTTTCCAGCCTCTTATTGCCCCTGTCCCAACTTTTTTGAGATGTGTTGCTGTCATGAAATTTCAAATGAGCCAGTATTTGGCATGAAATTTCAAAATGTCTCACTTTCGACATTTGATATGTTGTCTATGTTCTATTGTGAATACAATATCAGTTTTTGAGATGTGTAAATTATTGCATTCCATTTTTAATTACAATTTGTACTTTGTCCGAACTTTTTTGGAATCAGGGTTGTATATTCAGAAGATCGCTATGTGCAATGGAATCGACCCCTACAGTCTGGGAAAGAAGGATTTGTCATATGATCTCAAAACTACCCTTCAGTCGAGTTCCCCGACATCTCGAACTATCTGGTGTTGCAGACATCCTTCTATGCCGCAAAACAGTGAAAGCATGGAAGAGTATGTGGCTGCGTAAAGGACCTCGGTATCAAGTCACTGCCGAATGAATCCTGTATTGTTTTTGCCCGTGTAAGTATGTTTTTTTTAAGCTTTTCATTCATGTCTTTACAACGAAGTGCTGCAAGTTGAAGTGTAAACAACAGTTCACTTGATTCTCACTTGTGTTGGCTCTTATCTCTCAGGTAAATCATTCACAAAGATCATCAGAAACCCCTTTAAAGACCTGGATCTTAGTTAAACAAGACGGAGAAGTGATCACAGCGCATTGTAACTGTATGGCTGGGTAAGAATTTTGTCGCAACCTTCATGCATATGGACTTTGTGAGGAGTGAGGGGTAAACAAAAAAACAGCTGGGGACTTTAACGCTTCGTGACTAAAATAAGTACCATAAAATAATGACACATAGCAAGAAAAGTGCTTGGAAAACACTAAGGACATAGCTGAGAGGGAGATACAAACCTTTCACGAAGTGATCACTGCAAACTCGAGCATGCTTCGACTTGGCTCCCTTCGATTTCAGTGAGAGGTTCAAAAGCCACCTTTCTCGACGTCTTTTTGTGAAATCCTGTGTTCGTTCACCCTTTTTTATTAGTTCACGGGGAACCCTGAAGAAACTTTTATCAGTTTCACGGTTTGATCAATTCAAACAACCTAAAACAATGCAAGCGTAAGGCATTTTTCATGCAAGCAATGCACCTTCTCCTTACAAACGCTTTGTCACCTGAGCTTTAGTAGACCGCCAGCTAAAGTTTTGAATAACTAATGAGGCAGATGTGACTTCACGTGAAACTCAGCAATACAGAGTACAATCAGTCTGAAAACCCTGTTGATATCATTCCTTGTATCTTGAAAGTTTATGGGTCCAACTGAGCTGTGCTAGAGGACTGGCTGGAACATACTGCATTGTGGGGTGTGATAAGTGCTTTAAGGTTGGTGGGTGCTGGTCCATTCTTGGCTTTGTATTCAAGCATCAGTGTTTTAAATCTAATGCAGGCAGCTACAGGAAGCCAGTAGAGGGAGCATAGCAATGGAGTAGTGTGGGAGAACTTGGGAAGGTTGAGAATAACTTGTGCAGCTGCATCCTGTATCAGTTACAGAGGTCAGTAAGTGAGTTGCAGTAGTCCAGTCTTGAAATGGCAAGAGACTGAACAAGTGCCTGAGTGGCCTCTCTGGATAGAAATGGATGAATCCTTCTGATGTTGTCAAGGAAAAATTGGCACAAGTGTGTCAGTTTAGTGATGAGAGACAGGAACAATAGTTGATTGTCTATAGCCATGGTCCTTAGTGAGATCTTCAAGTTGTCCATGAAAATTACAAGATTCTTACATGGGGATGTATCTCCTGGGATGAACACCAGCTCCGTTTTGCTGGACTTAAGTTTCAGCTGATAAGCTGCCATCTACTATAAAATGTCTGCCAGACATGCTGAGATCCAAGCAGAAACATGAGTGTCTGAGGGAGGAAAGGAGAGAATAAATTGAGTGCCATCCACATAGCAGTGGTAAAAAAATAATTAAAAAAAAAACATGTAAGGATGTGGCCTCACCAAGAGATCAGGTATAAAGGGAAAACAAAAGAGGACCAAGCATTGATCCTTGTGGGACACCAGTGCAGAGTCTGCATGGAGCAGATGTGGATCCACTCCGTGTCACCTGATATGACCAACCCTCCAGGTAGTAAGCAAACCATTGGTATGCCATTTCACAGATTCCAAGGCTTATGAGGATGGACATGAGAGTCTTGGGGTTGTGTCGAATGCTGCTGAAAGATCAAGGAGGATGAGGACCAATGACAGTTTGGCTGATCTAGTGGCATTACGTTTTGCAGTGATGGCCATGAGGACAGTTTTTGTGGAGTATGCTGCTTTGATGTGAGAATCGTTTGGTTCTTGGAGGTTGTTCTGGGTGAGACAGAGACACAGTTGATTATAGATGGAGCATTCAAGGATTTAAGAAAGAGAAAAGAGAACTGATACCAGTTGGTAGTTGCTGATGTCTGAGGTGTCCAGAATGTGTTTCTTCAAGATGGAAAAAAAAACTTTGCTGTGTTGAATGCAATTGGTACATGATCAGATGTTATGGAGTCATTAACAATAATAGAGGAGGAGGTTTTGTGAGATGGTCTGGAACATTGTGGAAAGGATGGGATCCAACAGGTGAGTGGTGGGATTGAAGGACAAGATGACTTGCAACATTTCTTTTGTTGTTAGAGGAGAAAAATGTGTCAGTGTAAGATAAGGGTAATCCTGAACATGTAGTGTAGAAGCTGGGGTAGGAGTAATTAAAGGTCTGGCAGATTTTTCAAGCTTCTCATTAGAAAAAGTTGGCAAAGTCATCAGAAGTCATGGAGGATAGTGGAGGAGGAGCCAGCAGGATAAGAGGTGAAGAAAAGATGTTGAGGAGCTTGCAAGGATCCAGTGTTGTAGTTGAGTCACTAAACCTTGAGTCTGAGTCCAGTCTCGAGTCCCCAGTGTTCAAGTCAAGTCCAAGTCATTAAAAAAATTGAGTTGAGTCCAAGTCAAGTCCACTATTGATCCGATTCGAGTCAGAGAACAAGACTCCAACCTCACTGTTTGATGGTGACTGTTTTAGCGCCATTAACATTAATTTGTTACTGAACATGACGTATGAACAGGTGAATGTGCATTCTCTTTGTCAGGGAGTGCAAAGTATTCTGTCAGAGATGGCTGGGAGATGGATGTAAGTGCAGAAGGTGTGTTTATTAATACAAGTGAAGACAGGTAAACAATCAGGAATGGCAGGCAAAATCAAAACAGTGAAACAGGTAATAAGTCGAGCGAGGCACAAACAGGCTATTGTAGACTCGGCAGAATCAGAGATGAGAAACAGGAAATCAGGGATCAGGAAACCAAACAAGGAAATAATGTGTCAGCAACGCAACTCAATACTTCGCAAAGTAAGTGCGTTTTCACAGTTTTTATATAGGCGTGCTGATTGTGCCTTAATCCTGTGCAGGTGCGAGTCGTTCAAGGTGCGTGCGCGAGAGTCCACTTGGCGTGCGCGCTGTCCAGAGCGTGCCCGAGAGTCTATCTGATGCACCAAGGCGTGCAGGTGTGACACTCTTGCACGAAATTAGTACAGAAATTAATGTAGATATAAATATCTTATGCCAAATTATTATGGCATGTTATAAAAAATTAAGAAAAAATCCAAGTCCTTGTCTCCAATTTATGAGTCCTAATGCAGTTAATGCACGAGTCCAAGTCCGAGTCATCAGCATTCAAGTCCAAGTTGAGTCACAAGTCCTTAAAATTAGGGCATGAGTCGGACTCAAGTCCAAGTCCTGGACTCGAGTACTACAAGCCTGCAAGGATTTTGTGTAGAATGAGGATGAGGAAAGTGAAGACAAAGGTGTTGGTGGCTAACTCTAATGGTAGCAAGGAAAAAGAATTTCAGCAAGTGGGAGAGATGCTCTGAACATTGGCATTTAGGCAGGACAGGGAGGCTGATGGTGAAGGATACCAAGTGATGATCAGAGATGTGGAGTGGCGTAGCATTGATGTCTATAGACCCTTTTCAGTCACGTGACCTTCGTAAACGCGACCGCCATTTTGGACATGTAGTGGACTTCGGCTCAAATCAGTTTGAATGCGAGGAAGGCGATAAACGAAAAACATAAAAGAAAAAAGAGCGAGATGCAGAAAACACCTTCACTATCCAGCGATGTAGGGCATTTACAGGGCGAGCAGAGGGAGAGGTATTTGCAAAAAATTGAGGTTAGCAGGCTTAGAGAACGATGTTTACCTGCTTCCACCAGGATTGTTCACTGACGTACGGAAGTACACGAAGCCCTCGTCTTTACCTGACTTCGGCCCACATGATCTGTATACCTATGTCGTTAAAAACCCATCGCCATACACATACACCGAGGTTCTGGAGCGCGCTCCAGCTTGCTCCAGGAGTGCTCCATCCGAGGTTCCGGAGCGCGCTCCGGCTTGCTCTAGGAGTGCTCCGGCCGAGGTTCCGGAGCGCGCTCCGGCTTGCTCCCCCTCAAATTAAGCAGCGCACTCTGGCTTGCTCCCCCTCAAATTAAGCAGCGCGCTCCGGAACCTCAGTCGGAGCACTCCGGGAGCAAGCCGGAGCGCGCTGCTTAATTTGAGGGGGAGCAAGCCGGAGCGCGCTCCGGAACCTCGGACGTTGGCTCCGGCAGCTATTTACACTGGATCCGGTGTAAATAGCTGCCGGATCATAATTACAGTAAACTAGTAAATACAGTAAAGGAAAAACTTGAGACTGAAAGGTTTTAACAGCCATCCAAATGACTGAACGTAAACATTGCTACAGTAACATACTAGCTACTATGTTGTTGATATTAGCTAGTCAACAATAGCTACTACAGAATAACAAAGAGGTTACAATGGGTTATTTTAACCTATTTGGTTACACACTCGCCACCACAGAATGTTAACAGCAATGTAATGCCTTTTCTGGCTAATTTTATTCGTCTTACCTCCAACAAAGTGGTCACTACACAAGCGTTGGTATGCCGAGGGCTGCCAATCTGTTAAAGGCCGCTATCCATCTTCTTCGTCGGGATCTGATAAAATGATAAACCTTGCCTTGTTTGTTGATGGTTACTACATCCAGGTGCACAACAATATAGTGGCATGATGGAAGTCTTGCTGAAAGTAAAAACTTTCTTTGCTGCCGTTCCTCAATGTTGGCTGTGGTAAACTACTGGTAGTACATGTCCAAAATGGCGGCCGCGTTTGTCGTGACGTCACGTGAAAAGGGTCCATAGCTGGAGAGGAGTGATTGAAGACCAGGCCCAGGACATTTCCATCCTTGTGTGTGGGAGGGCAGCTGTTGAATGTCATGGAGAAGGAATGGAGAACAGAGAGAAGGCAAGAGGATGGGAGCTTGTTGGAGGGGAGGTTGAAGTCTCAGAGGAGAGTGAGAGGGGTGCTGTCAGTCAGGAAAAGATTGAGGAGCATGTCCATTTCCTCAAGAAAGTCTCCTTAGGGACTGGGAGGACAGTACATGACAATGATGAGAAGGTTACTTGAAGAGGTAACTGAAACTGCATGGAAGTCGATGGATGAAATATTGAGATGAGACAGTAAAACAGGTGTGAAGCACCATCTCCAAAACAAAAGCAAACCTGTACCACTACCCCTGCCAGTTTCTTGTGGAGTGTGAGAGACAGCATATGCAGAGGATAGCGCAACTGGTGTAGCCAAGTTCTGTGGAGTGATCCAGATCTCAGTTAATGCCAGATATTATATGTTAAAAACATTAAACCTACAATATATCATCATTATGTTCTTGCATTCCAACCATGTACTCCTCTCCATTTTTTTTTTGAGCATTTGCACACTGTCACCAAAACCACCTGTGAGTGGCAAAAGTATGTGAACCTTTGCTTTCAGTATCTGGTGTGACCCCCTTGTGCAGCAATAACTGCAACTAAACATTTCCAGTAACTGTTGATCAGTCCTGCACACCGGCTTGGAGGAATTTTAGCCCATTCCTCTGCACAGAACAGCTTCAACTCTGGGATGTTGGTTGGTTTCCTCACATGGACTGCTTGCTTCAGGTCCTTCCACAACATTTCAATTGGATTAAGGTCAGGACTTTGACTTGGTCATTCCAAAACATTAACTTTATTCTTCTTTAATCATTATTTGGTAGAACGACTTGTGTGCTTAGGGTCGTTGTCTTGTTGCATGACCCATCTTCTCAGAGATTCAGAAGGTTCTTATGCTGGAATGCAGTGTTTTCCTTTCTCCAAACATAACGCTTCTCATTTAAACCAAAAAGTTCTATTTTGGTCTCATCCATCCACAAAACAGTTTTCCAATAGCCTTCTGGCTTGTCCATGTGTTTTTTAGCAAACTGCAGACAAGCAGCAATGTTCTTTTTGGAGAGCAGTGCCTTTCTCCTTGCAACCCTGCCATGCACACCATTGTTGTTCAGTGTTCTCCTGATGGTGGACTCATGAACTCATGAACATTAGCCAATGTGAGTGAGGCCTTCAGTTGCTTAGAAGTTACCCTGGGGTCCTTTGTGACCTCGCCGACTATTACATGCCTTGCTCTTGGAGTGATCTTTGTTGGTCAACCACTCCTGGGGAGGGTAACAATGGTCTTGAATTTCTTCCATTTGTACACAATCTGTCTGACTGTGGATTGGTGGAGTCCAAACTCTTTAGAGATGGTTTTGTAACCTTTTCCAGCCTGATGAGCATAAGCAATGCTTTTTCTGAGGTCCTCAGAAATCTCCTTTGTTCGTGCCATGATACACTTCCACAAACGTGTTGTGAAGATCAGACTTTTTTTTAAATACATATATGAAATACAGAAACAAACCCCCCACCCCGACCCATCAGACAGCACATGCCATACAGAGTTCGTGAAGATCAGACTTTGATAAATCCTTGTTCTTTAAATAAAACAGGGTGCCCACTCACACCTGATTGTCATCCCACTGATTGAAAACACCTGACTCTAATTTCACCTTCAAATTAACTGCTAATCCTAGAGGTTCACATACTTTTGCCACTCACAGATATGTAATATTGGATCATTTTCCTCAATAAATAAATGACCAAGTATAATATTTTTGTCTCATGTGTTTAACTGGGTTCTCTTTATCTACTTTTAGGACTTGTGTGAAAATCTGATGATGTTTTAGGTCATATTTATACAGAAATATAGAAATTTCTAAAGGGTTCACAAACTTTCAAGCACCATTGTAGACCAGACTAGATCTAACAGAGCCAAGTAGATAGTACACAAAGATCAAAATCCTACTTTACCAATTGAGAATAAATTTAACATAGAATAACTTAAACAGAAGTAAATGTAATCATTTATTAATCGTGATTTTCAAAAAAAAATCTAAATATAACATTAAACAGCAGATTATTCAATCAACACACTGTATTTCGATTAATACAAAAAATCTATAAGGTAACAAATCAGTGTGCTACACATATAATGTGAAATACAAAAAAAGAATATTGTCAAAAAATGATATTCTGATATATGATATTTTTATGAGTCAAAATGTAGAGCCTTTGGATGATACACAAATCAACCAAATCAGTGCAGCCTCAGCCAAGCTATACGCCTAGTGGCCCAGTCATCACAACTGTTGATGCATGATGTTAGTTCAGAGAGACGCTGAGCCCTAGCGTCCCTTATTAGTGCATCTAGAAAGGTGGCCGGAAGGCGACCCCTCCTCAGATGACCATGGGTTGGGCGCCACATCACCAGCTGACTTGCGGGAAGGTCAGGGTGGCGGTAACAATGATCAACAAGGCCAAGCCTTCTGTAGCCAATCTTGTTTGAGATACAGGGGATGATGTCACCGTACAGCTCAGAATTGGTGATGTGGTCACTCCAGTTGATGTTATGTACCCTCCGGAGCACGTGTAAGTGCCATTTAGGGATTTCTCCAATGCAGTTGTGAGGGTCCAGCCCTCGCAACCATAAAGCAAAACAGATTTGACAGTAGACTGTCTGAGATGGACATTAAGGTCAGGAAAGGCCTAGCTTGGAAAGCACTCAACAGATTGACGGATGTTTGGCAAGCAAATCTATCTAGACAGCTAAAGCTTTGTTTCTTCTCAGCTATTGTTGAATGATACACATATTATTGTAATAAACTATAAATATTTCATTAAACAGTGAAACTAAAGGTGTAATCCTGATGATAAACTTGGATCACATTCCTCCGAGAGAAATTTTCCAGCACAGCATGCAGCACTTGTAAAAGGCCCAGCAGTGCACTACACCATGCCTCGAAACACCATCACTTAAAGTGATGCATTATGCATTAAGCATTATGTTGCTTTTAGTGAACTGTACCTTCAGTATGTACACTGTAGAGAACAAGTGTTGTTTTCTATGATGCACAGTGAAACTGTAATTAATCTATATGCTATGACTTGATATATGTATATTAAAGATCACTTGGTATCTCTGCCACAAACCATAAACAGTATGCGGAGCCTGACAAACTATGATAAAAGGATTTGTCATCAATCAGCCACACTTTAAAATCGATTTCCACTTTTCACTACTCACAACCAGAGGGAGAATTTATTTTGGCTTCTTAAAGGAATACTCCAGCAAATTTCAATCTGATCTATATCTACAGCATCTGTCATGCTTTGGTCGAGTTCCCCTGCTCTGAGAAAAGAATGGAACCTGTTACTTTTTCATCATGGAAGTTTAAAGGGCACATCTTGGGTATATGTAGGAGCAAGATCGATGTAATTCTCCCATTTTATATTAAACTTTGGTCAAATATCTGTCACATTTTGCATTTTGTGCAATTTTTTTACCTTGTGCAATACCAGAAAAATTCAGTTGAAATCAAGCCATTTGAGGCGAATTGGTCCGCCTCTGAAAAAACTTGGCATTTGGATTTCCCGGGAAACATTGATTTTCGTGACGTCGCGTGTGGGACGCCTCCTTCTGAATCCTACGTCAGCGCTGGTTTGTTTATGAGAAAACGACCTGGTGGTTTTCTGCAAATTTCTTCAACGTTATCACGTAATTATTAAAATGGTTAACAGATGTATCGTAGGAGGGTGTAGCAACACCAATCTTGATGGGATTAGTACTCATCATTTTCCAAAAGACCGGACAATGAGAGAGAAATGGGAGCGCTTCGTGTGAGGCACCCGGAAAAATTGGCAACATGCAACAGACCACAACATCATAAGCGGGGCTCACTTCATAAAGCCCGACGACTTTGAGAACTATTTGCAGTGGGAAATGGGCTTCAAGAAGCAACTTGATCTGAAAAAAGACGCAGTTCCATCTGTTAAAATGCTCAAAGCAACACCGTTTCCATTTGTGTCAGAGTCACCAAAGGAGCCAGCCGTGTTCGTCTCCCCTGACAGAAGGCGAAGTGCCGCATCCACTGAGGCCCTCGAAGCCGAGGACCAAGCAGAGCCGAGAAAAATACCAAGAAAATCAGCAATTCACAAGTTGACTGTTGCCAGGGTAAGAAATAAGAGAGACTATACTCTAAATTAGGTGTTCCTGTGTTTGTGTGGTACACGGATAATGTTATTTATTGACACAAAAGTAAACAACACGAAAGTGCTGGGCGATAATGCACTTACTTCACATGTATCAAGGGATCTGCGTGTCAGGGCTTGAGATCTTGGGACCTGTCAAACACATTAAATGTATATACAACCCTGCTTAGCCGATTCCATGTGTGTAGCTTATGAAATCTTTCTCCTACAGTAGCCAGTACTCTTCTAAATGAAGAAATATATAAATACATAATAGTAATTTTGAATTACTATTGAATACTTGAATCATCATCAAATCCAAACAGATGAAACCCCAATTCTGACATCTCATTATATTCTTCATCCAAAGGTGAAGTAACATTGTGCTCAGGTGACAATTCCATATTTCAATCCAAAATTGCTAGCTGCTAAACTTGGTCTACACAGGCTGTGCACTGAATCCATGCAGGGTCTCTCATCAGCCTGCTGGTGGATCCGCATGTGACGTCACCAGTGATGCCACTAACGCGCTACTTAGTAACGCGTTACTGTAGTCGGACTACTTTTTTCAGTAACGAGTAGTCTAACGCAGTGCTATTTCCAAACCAGTAGTCAGATTTAAGTTACTTATCTAATACACTGTGCGTTACTATTTTTGCGTTTTGGGGCAACGTAGGGTTTTTTTTTGGCGATCTGGGTTATGTGACACGTTTCCTATGAGGTTACGTCATCTCCTCTCCGCACACGAGACAGATGTAAACAATGGAGGGAGAGAGGTACGCCTTTTGCACCTGGAAATACAGACATTATTTTGATTTTATTTCAGCTAAGGATGGCAACATAAAGGTTCGTTGTACACTCTGTGCTGGCGACAAAGTCTTGTCTGCCTTCAAGAATACAACATCAAACCTAAAGAAACATCTAGAGACACAGCATGGCACAACCACGTTAACAGAGCAGGTCCCGCCCGGTGCGAAGAAAACAAATGAAGGAGGTCCCACACCCTGCAAACAAAGAAAGTTGGACTTCGGTTCAAAACCAGTAAGTGGGGCAGAGTTAAGTAGATTGGTTGGGCAGTATGTGGTTGAAGAAATGCTGCCCGTGATAGTTTTCAAATATCAGTGTAATTTTTGATGTTCCGGTTAAAATGAATGTCAATAAAGTGAGTATTGGCAAAACTGGTAGTAATTTTTATGTTATGGGAATAGGGGATCATTCGCTGCTAAAAGTAACTAATAAAGTAACTTGTAATCTAACTTAGTTACTTTTGAAAGCAAGTAGTCAGTAACTTAACTAAGTTTCTTTTTAAAGAAGTAGTCAGTAGTCAGTAGTCAGATTACTGTTTCAAAGTAACTATGGCAACACTGGGCATCACGAATCTGGATCAATCTGGCTCCAGACTCCCTTGGGATTTTTCCAGACGCGTTTTGTTATTTTATTTTTTTCTGGTGTAGACAGATGGCCTTGTGCAAAATTACCCTTCTGGATGAGTGTGTAAAGGGACATACTTTCATATAAAAAAAAAACACTAAATTGGTCCTGGATATACCCTTTAAGGGCACAGTTTTAGAATGATTTCATGAATTCATTAATAAAATGAAATTGTCTGTACTTTTGTTGGAACAACTTTTTCAAAAGGAAAATATTTAGTTTTTGTATATAAAAAGCTTTACCGGAGCTTTTCAGTGTTTAGAAATTGAATAAAACGACATAAAAACACTTTTGGCTACTTACACATGATTTCATCTCTGGCTCATTCTAAGACCTTTATTGTGAGAGCGTAACAGTTATAATTTTGAATTTGTCTTCTATTTTCATTTTATAAATGTGCGGTATACTTTTATTGATGGGGCGGCACGGTGGTGTAGTGGTTAGCGCTGTTGCCTCACAGCAAGAAGGTCCAGGTTCGAGCCCCGTGGCTGGCGAGGGCCTTTCTGTGTGGAGTTTGCATGTTCTCTCCGTGTCCGTGTGGGTTTCCTCCGGGTGCTCCGGTTTCCCCCACAGTCCAAAGACATGCAGGTTAGGTTAACTGGTGGCTCTAAATTGACAGTAGGTGTGAATGTGAGTGTGAATGGTTGTCTGTGTCTATGTGTCAGCCCTGTGATGACCTGGCGACTTGTCCAGGGTGTACCCCGCCTTTCGCCCGTAGTCAGCTGGGATAGGCTCCAGCTTGCCTGCGACCCTGTAGAACAGGATAAAGCAGCTAGAGATAATGAGATTTTTATTGATGGAAATTTACACCAGCCCTGAGACTTATATTATAGGTCAGTTTTGAGTAAACAGGTGTGGCAGTGGGGACATGGTTGAGCATCAGCTCCGGGCAGAAAGGTAACGCGTGATGATTCTTACCAGTGTCTTATTAACACCAGTCTATTTATGTGTGCTTCTTTGTGCTTTCAGTGACTGCCATGAATCAGAGAGAGAGAGAAATAGCACAGCTGGTGAAGCTTGCAACACACACACACACACACACACACACACACACACACACACACACACACACATAATGATCTTAATCTTGAACAACGCAAAAGCTGTGAGTTGGTGATGGCCTGTTTTGGATTGCATTTCTGTTAGATTTTTTGTGTTTGATTTTTTTTTTTCTTCAGTTTTTGAAATTTTGCTGAAAAGCTGCAGAGAAATAAAAAAGTGTGGGAGGAGAGGAGCAGTGGTCTGAACACTGGGTCTAAGGTGTTGAGAGAGAGAGAGAGAGAGAGAGAGAGAGAGGTACTTGAACCAGGGACTGCTGCCTGGTGATCCTCTGCTAGGTCATACTGCAGGGCCGCCCTCCTGACACTCAGATACTCCAGCTGTGTCCTTGGTGGCAGATGCTGGGCAGCAATTTGGGCTTCCCCCGATAGCAAGGGGAGGAGTTAGAAAGCCCATTAATTTTCCGGTCATTCCCACACAGCTGCAGCGTGCTTGAAAAGCTTGAAAAACATGTGGGATGATGGCAGGGGACACAGGCGGAGATGACGTGGTGGCTGCAGCAGCTTTTGAACTGCCCACAGCTCAAAGCACAGCTGCTGCTCCTTGTGCAGGGCAAGAAGCGATTGGTGTTGGGTTTGATGGAACTGGCAAAGGACTTTAGGATGTCACTGAGTGGGGAGGCTTCCATGGCGGTGTCTGAGTCCTCCTTTAGCCTGGGTTTTGGCACCACTGTAGAACTCGGTATGTATGGGTGCGCAGGAAAACATGGGAGGCAGGTGGAATTTCAGAAGAGCTCCGGGATCACTTTTATCTCTCCACAGCTTTTCAGTGCACTTTTAAAAACTCAGAAGACATAATTAACAGGTTTACTAACAGAAATGCAACCCAAAAGTGTCGTCACTAGCTCGTGCTATGTATTTGTTTAGCCAAGAGCAGCAAGCAGCAGAGGCACAGGCAAGCACAAGCACAGCACACACCACACTCTAAGCAATCAGGTAAGCTGTTTGACATTACACCTTACATTGCTACATTCAGGTATTCTTAGATACAATGAAAAATTAGATTATTTATTTTTATTCCACATAAGCAAACAAACAGAACTTAATTATTTATTCCCCTTTTACCTGTGCCCCCAGGTGTCCACAACCAAAAACTGTTGGAAATAAACCAAAATAATGAAGACCTGCTATATTATGTAAAGCAATTAACTAAACAAATAACTAGCAAAAGCGTCATTTTTACTAATTAGAGCAATACAATTTCAGCGTAGAAGGGCGATTTTTGTCTTGGGTTAGATGTGCGAAGGGCACCGTTGCTTACAAGCAAAAAGGTCGATTGGATGGTCGAAATGTCCAGGATTTTTGTCAGCACAGGTGGCAACCCTATTTTAGTTTGAGATCGCACTCCTTGTGTGTGTGTGTGTGTGTGTGTGTGTGTGTGTGTGTGTGTGTGTGTGTGTGTGTGTGTGAGAGAGAGAGAGAGAGAGAGAGAGAGAGAGAGAGAGAGAGAGAGAGAGTCTGTGTGTATGTGTGTGTCTCTCTCTCTGTCTCTCTCTCTCTCTGTGAGTCTCTCTCTCTTTCTTGCTTTCTGTGTGTGTGTGTGTGTGTGTGTGCGCCTCTCTCTCTCTGTGAGTCTGTGTGTGTGTGAGAGAGAGCCTCTCTCTCTCTCTCTCTGTGAGTCTCTCTCTTTCTCTCTCTCTCTTTCTGTGTGTGTGTGTGTGTGTGTGTGTGTGTGTGTGTGTGTGTGTGTGTGTGAGTTTCTCTCTCTCTCTCTCGGTGTCTGTGAGTCTCTCTCTCTCTCTCTGTGTCTGTGAGTCTCTCTCTCTCTCTCTGTAGTCTTTCTTTCTTTGTGTGCATGTCTCTCTCTCTCTCTCTCTCTCTCTCTCTCTCTCTCTCTCTCTCTGTAGTCTCTGTGTGTGTGTGTTTTTGTGTGTGTGTGAGTCTCTCTCTCTCTCTCTGTGTGTGTGTGTGTGTGTGTGTGTGTTTTTGTGTGTGTGTGAGTCTCTCTCTCTCTGTGTGAGTCTCTCTCTCTCTCTCTCTCTGTGTGTGTGTGTGTGAGTCTCTCTCTCTCTCTCTCTCTCTCTCTCTCTCTGTGAGTCTCTCTCTCTCTCTGTGTGTGTGTGTGAGTCTCTCTCTCTCTCTCTCTCTCTCTCTCTCTCTCTGTGTGTGAGTCTCTCTCTCTCTCTGTGTGAGTCTGTGCGTGTGTGTGTGTGTGTGTGTGAGTGTGTGTGTCTCTCTCTCTTTCTCTGTGTGTGTGTGTGTGTGTGTGTGTGCACTTAGCTTCATAAGCTATGCCACACTCTCTCTCTGGCTCACGGCAGCCACTGAAAGCACAAGGAAAGAAGGCTGGCAGTAATAAGGCCCAAGTGGGAATCACACACATTACCTGCTGGTTCAGCCCGCCTCCTCTCTCTCCACAGCTGACTTTCGACCATGCCCCCACCGCCACAACAGCTTTTCAATACAAAGAAATGTGTTGAATATTTTGTTTGTAGTACAATAATTCTGGATTATTCCTTAAAGGTCATACAAGGACATAACAAGCAAAGGCTCTGCTCATCACTACAGCAGCTGCACTTGGGTACAAATTCAAGCTGAGGTCTATAGTTAAGGGACTTAAAAATGCAACTGGATCATTTCTAAAATAAAAGATCTACACTGTAACACTGACATGTACCACCTACCTAACGGAGTGACAAACTGATTGCATGCCACTTTTATACTTCTTCTCTTTCAGTAACAATAACCACACGTAAACATGGTAACAATTATAATGCAAATGCCTCAGTTTTTGGGGTGTAGAACACATTGTTTTGTTTTGTTTTTTTTGGTGTGTTTTTTTTTTACTAACCACCCTAAAAATAAGCAATGATTTTCACACAGATACAGTACAGTGACTCCATCACATGTATCATATCGAGTGCACTGACATTTGTTCAGCAGTAAGCAATAGCAGGCTGCTGGTCCTATACAAATAATGACACTCGATTTCTGTCCCTATGGTGACTAAACTAATTTACTGGGAAGGACAGTTCCCTGGTAAAACATGATGGGGACTGAAGAGTTGAATAGCCAAGGCATTTTTTCCCCATATTGCAATGCACTGCATCACAGCAGATTTCCAGCAGAGCAGAAAATGATTTACACTCTTCTAAGCTAATATCACACAACCTGCTGATTTTCTAGTCCCTAAAGCCAAAATCCAACTAGGCATAATGGGTATGGATATAACAAAAGGTCAAATGGTCAAGGCTGTAACATTTTTATATTAAAGGAGAACTGAAGGCAAATTTTTTATTATCAAAATTCTATGTATCTCATTTTATTAAATATAGGAATGCATTTTTGATAACTATTTTGTCACTGCTATAGCAAGTTATGAGTGTTTGAAATATGCTCAACGAGATGCGTTGAGACCTGTGCGGGACATCGTAGGACGGAAGTAAAACGTACAGCGGAAATCAAAGTGACCGACATCTGCCAACTTTGTCAAAAGACGCGCGCGTCCTCTTTCGAATGCTGACGTAATCAAGCCGGAAGTTTTGTTTGTTTTGATAGCAATCAGGAAAGTTTGAAAAAAGTAGGCAGTAATCGTCATTTAAACTCGTTTTTGTGCAATATTTCGTTTGGAAAACAGTTTTCAAAATGGCGGCACTGACACCTGGCTGACACTTCACGCTTCGAAGTCTCGCACAAGTCTCGTGAAGATCGCGCGGATAAGCGACGCCTGCCGCGAACCAAACGAACTAAATTCAACACGGCTAAAAACTGAATAGGTCGATAAGTATAATATTAATTACAATTAGTTGCCAATACGAGTCACGATATAAGGTTACTAAAACCGAAAACGTAATTGAATAACACGCTAATTAAGAAATAAAGCAAGTTTAAAAATGACTTCAGTTCTCCTTTAAGTAAATGATATTAGATAGACTGTCATTTAACCTTGAAGCTTCTTAGTGAAACGTCTGAAAATGTTGGGTTTTTTTTCTCCTAACAATTGAAATATGGAGTAGCTATTTATCTCCGAGCCACACTCTGGTAGCCATGTGATGTATTTCTAAGCAACTGATATTTCGTATATAGTGCAAGAACTTCATCGTGCGTATTCAGATGCCATAGTTTGATTTTAAGAGCAATGATTTGACGTACAACCATATGCAATTATCTAGTGTCAGTACTTTAATACTTTATACATTCCCTTATACCTTTTCTCCCTTTTTCCATTTTCATCTGCCCTCCTTTTCCCTCTGTTCCCACACTATTGCAGTATTCTTTAAAGTCCTGGTTATAATATGATATCATTTCATTAGTAACAACTTATACATGACTTGGCAGATGCACCGTATAAACGGATTAAAAAAGTTCACTGTGAGATGTTTATTTAGCATTTTTGAAAGGAGTCTCCAGTCAAAGGTAAAGTCATAACTTTTAATTATAGATCTGTAAGCCAGAGAGGTTTGTAGTTTCTTGGTTTCTTGACTAAATGTAGTCAAGAGAGGTTGGTTAGGGAGGGACTGTTAACAGTTACTGTAACGTAAGTGATAACAGGAACTTGTTTCAAATGTTGTACAATATTAAATGGCAGCACAGTGGTGTAATGGTTAACACTGTCGCCTCACAGCAAGAAGGTTCTGGGTTCGAGCCCAGTGGCCGAAAGGGGCCTTTCTGTATGGGATTTGCATGTTCTTCCCGTGTTTGTGTGGGTTTCTTCCGGGTGCTCCGGTTTCCCCCATGGTCTAAAGACATGCGGTTAGGTTAACTGGCTATGCTAAATTGCCCATGTGTGTGAATGGTTCGGGATGCAACCTGCGGAGGGTCCCATTGTCTCCACTCTCGTGTTGCCATGGAATAAGATCCTCCCAGGCCAAGCAGTGTGGATCAGCGTTGCAGACTGATCACCACTCTAAACAAATCCTTAGCGAAAGGCTCCAAGGTCATGGACCTCGTGCTTCTCTACCTTGCACCTTGATCTTGGAAAGGATACTTGACTTCAAGCTCCGCCAATGACGACAACAATATTAAATGTAACTATAAATCAGTAAAAAGTACAGCATATCATTCTGTAAAATAATAAACAATAAGCAAATTGCTGTGGTATTAGAGGGTGTTTTCACACTTGGTCCCTTTCAGCCATCTAACCGAACTCAGATCGATGACTCAGCATTTTTTGCGCATATGTGAACACTCCAACCGTACCCAGACCCCTTTAAAGCGAACCGAACTGAGACTACCTCAGGAGGTGGTCTCAGTACGGTTCGCTAAAAATCAACGGTACGGTTCGCCTAATCTGCGCATTGTGAACAAAAAGCGCACCGGGTTCACTTCGCCTTTTTCACTGTAGTTTAATAACCTTCTTCGTTTGCCGTAGTTGGTCACGTGACTGTAGCAGGGAAACTCAACTTCCTTTTGGAACTTACCACAGCCGCTTTACAGTTCTCTGAACTTACTGACTGACGAGTCGGCCACAATAATATAACTATATTATAAATAAATAAATCTCATCTCATTATCTGTAGCTGCTTTATCCTGTTCTACAGGGTCGCAGGCAAGCTGGAGCCTATCCCAGCTGACTACGGGCGAAAGGCGGGGTACACCCTGGACAAGTCGCCAGGTCATCACAGGGCTGACACATAGACACAGACAACCATTCACACTCACATTCACACCTACGGTCAATTTAGAGTCACCAGTTAACCTAACCTGCATGTCTTTGGACTGTGGGGGAAACCGGAGCACCCGGAGGAAACCCACGCGGACACGGGGAGAACATGCAAACTCCGCACAGAAAGGCCCTCGCCGGCCACGGGGCTCGAACCCGGACCTTCTTGCTGTGAGGCGACAGCGCTAACCACTACACCACCGTGCCGCCCTAAATAAATAAATATTTATTTATTAATAAATATATAAATATATAATAAATTTATTTTCCTTAATCCGCACTATTTTGATCAAAGAATACAGCAGGGCAAGCATGGCAGCAGACATTTTGATTCAAGAGAAAATTACCCAGAATTCCGTGCACTGGGGGTCTGAGGGCTCTAGAGGACCTGGTGTGAACAGAAAGAGGACTGGGGCCCCATCAAAGCTTAACTGGACCAGAAAGAGAACCCAGTCCTCTTTGTAATAAATTCACAGTGTGAACACAAAAAGAACTGAGTTCTTTTTCTGTTGGTCCACTTTTTGGTCCACTTAAAGAGGACTGAGTCTGGTTCCTTTAAAGGGGACCAGGTGTGAAAACACCCAGAGAAACAAAACACTTCAAGATATACTGTTATTGGAAAATAAACAACTTTGGGGTGTTATGATTCTGCTTTGTGTCGGGCCGTATCACACACTCCACCCAGTCACTGATTATTTTCCTTTAACATTGTTTTCCATTGTGTTTTATTCATTATTTCATGCAGACTTCAATTATATTGGTACCACAACCTTCACCAGGAGAAGCGGACTGCAAATAATGAAATAAATGAAGGAATGAATACTGGTCTTGCAAAGCCAATTATAATAGTTAAACAATATATTGTGTATTTTATGTCACCTCCTCTTACTCCTTTTCTATCCAAGCAACAGTTTATTATGTACTGTATTAACTGACTGAGTCCCAATAAAATGAATCGTTCATCCAAGTTAGTGTGATTTCACAAACCAGGAAAACCCGTCACAAAAAGACAACATTGTCGAAAACATAAACCCGTTGTAAATTACTAAACATTGAATGTAAAACATGCGATAATGAGTCACTGAAAACATTACCTCTGCTTTGAGTCTCTCAATCTCTGTGTCCTGGTCCTCCAGCTGCGTGCGCAGCTGATTGGCTGCCACCTTCTCCGTCTCCACAATCTGCACCAGGTGGATGTATTTCTGCATGAGCACTTCACGCTCGATGATAATGTCTGAATAGCTGGGAGGCCAAGAAAGAGAATGCTACTCAGTATCAATCACTTAGATAAGCTAATATTAAAATGATAGGACTGAAGTCCTCTAAAAATTACAAACTTCTTAAGGGACTTCAGTTCTCTTGACCTTCACTCACCCCACCCTTTCTGTTGTTTCTGTTAAAGTGACATACAAGTTGCCTTTTAAAGAGCAATTCCAGTGAATTTCATGGAAAAAAAAAACATGAAAACATGATTTTAAATCTGTATTATCTCTTGTTTTGATCATTATAAAAGCAAAGTTCTGTTACTAGCATATTTTACAAAAATGTTGGAGGTTGGCCGTAAGGCAGTTATACACTGTGCAATTTTCGAGCCAATCACATTGTTGCAGACAAAAATCTTACAAATGTATACGCTGACATAGGGAACATGTTATTGTTATAGAATTTGGACCATTTTATTGCAATCATCTCATGTAGAGCAGCATGGTGGTGTAGTGGTTAGCACTGTCGCCTCACAGCAAGAAGGTTCTGGGTTCGAGCCCGGCAGCTGACAGGGGCATTTCTGTGTGGAGTTTACATGTTCTCCCTGTGTCTGTGTGGGTTTCCTGCGGGTGCCCAGTTTCCCCTACAGTCCAAAGACATGTGGTTAGGTTATCATGGGGTGCCCTTGGGCTGAAGTGCCCTTGAGCAAGGCACCTAACTGCTCCCTGGGCGCTGTAGTATAGCTGCCCACTGCTCTGTGTGTGTGTGTGTGTGTGTGTGTGTGTGTTCACTGCTTCAGATGGGTTAAATGCAGAGGACGAATTTCATTGTGCTTGAGTGTGCATATGACAAATAAAGGCTTCTTCTTCATTTAATGAGAAAAGTGATTATGTTCGTCCTTCGGGGTTGAAGGTGACCATGACTTCAATTTGGTGGGTGGTGGTCGTGGGTCCGGAGGTGATTGATGAGGCCAATCTGGGCTTTGAAGGTACGCCTACATGTCGACATTCTGCGTGCCAAGGTTGAGTACCTTTACTGTCTTTGTCGTATTTCAACCACTGAGTGGGATCCCTGCCAGATGTGGTATGCTGACCAGGGAGAGGTGAAGCAGGCTATATTTGGGGCACCTTTTCTAGCCCCTTCCTCCACAAAGATGAGCAGAGTGAATCCTTAACAGGGCTGCTCAGACACCCAGGGGGCTGCCAAACTGACCTGCTGCTTCATTCCAGCAAAAGAACGACCCTATGCACTGGGCCGCCTGTGTGCAGGTTCGTGACTACAGCTTCCAGTGTTTCAACACCTGCTGCTTCGCCACTTGCCCATCACCATAGGACTTGAATTTGAAGTCATGACTTGGATTAGCGTGAGGGGAAAGTTGCGCAGCCGTCAGTCTCTCTCTCTCTCTCTCTCGTCCCAACCTAACTGGGTCCAGGGGCAAGACAGAATCAAGACAACTGGAGCTAGGTCGGGATGCAGTGGATGGCCAACAGTGTTCTACATGGTGCACTGAGCCCTGATCGCGCTCCACAAATGCTTTGCTGGGTCAGCCTTCTTGCCCATTGAGCCACCAGGTGGTGGTCTCCTCCACACAGTCTGCCAAGTCCAGTCTTCGGTCATAACCCTGACCAGGGGGAGCAAGGGTTTGCTAGTGCCTGCTCAAGGCACCACCCCAGGATAGTGGAGGGAAAGAGATGCCTTACTACTCCATTGCATGGCGGTCAAGGACAGCACATGTCCACTGCCCTTGACCTGCCTATGACATACATTTATGAGGCTTAATTTCTGGTGAGTGGTGGCACGGTGGTGTAGTGGTTAGCACTGTCGCCTCACAGCAAGAAGGTCCTGGGTTCGAGCCCAGTGGCTGGTGAGGGCCTTTCTCTGTGGAGTTTGCATGTTCTCCCCGTGTCTGTGTGGGTTTCCTCCGGGTCCTCCAGTTTCCCCCACAATCCAAAGACATGCAGGTTAGGTTAATTGGTGGCTCTAAATTGACCGTAGGTGTGAGTGTGAGTGGTTGTTTTTCTCTGTGTCAGCCCTGTGATAACCTGGTAACTTGTCCAGGGTGTACCCCACCTCTCACCCATGGTCAGCCGGGATAGACTCCAGCTTGCCTGCGACCCTGTAGAACAGGATAAGCGGCTAAAGATAATGGATGGATGGATTTCTGGTGATATCTCACTATTATGAGATTGACAAGCACAACAATATGATGTCATAGTGTGAAAGGTAATAATCATAGAAAACCGTTGTAATTGCACAGTTCAAATCTAGCTGACACGAGTGCTGCACCATGATGTCATCTCGGCTTGGCGGTAGGGCTTCATTCATTCCCACACAGTCAAAATACATTGTAGTGCTTGTCAGTCTCACAATAGTGAGAGATCACCAAAAATCAGGCCTCATAGATGTATTGTGTAAGTCTGTGAACAGTGGGATGTTTACTGATAGGTTACAGCAAGCTATGGAGATTTTGACATTTCTGTCGTGAAAAACTACAAAGGGAATTAATTTATTTGTTTAATACATAACGTATTGCAAAACTGTTCCTATGGTTATTATGCATTTTTTAATTTAGATTTTTATACTTTTCTATAGGTTTACTGTGTTTACCTGAAATGTGTTTCGGGAATGAGTGTTGAGTAAAATTCCCTCAAACACATTTCACATCAACCGAAGTCTGCCACCAAATGGAACTGCAATCTTTATTTATCCTACTGTGCAGTTTTTCAATTCACACTGCGACTGACTCATTCATTCTCTTGAGCCTGGAGCTATAATAAATAAATATAATCTGTATTAGACAGATGATCATAAACACCACTGTATACAATTATCATGATTATTATTATTATTATTATTATTACTACCATTGTACCGTATCCGATCAAATGGGCACAAAGCCAGGTCACGTTCCATGAGCACAACTCATAATCACTTCACATTTATACACATACAGAGTGAATACAAAGATGTGTGAGAGGCCAACACAGGCTGTTTCACACAGAACAGCCAAAGTCTTTGCTGACAAGCTCAATTGGCTTCATGAAGTCATCATCAGCATGCAGTAATTAAAGGACCTGCTCATTTTGTCTTTTGAGAATTTCAAGCTGTGAAACAGACCAAAATACACATCTCCATATACAGTAGCTCGTACTGGCCAGTAAATAACGTAGTTTGTCTATCTGTTGTAGTGTTTGAAAATGGGAACGTGATAACAGAAATAAAAGGATGCTAGAGTTGCTCTTTAATTAGGCATATCAAATGCTCGCTGGCCGTGTTGTGAAAATTGTGCATGCAGACGCTCATCAAAGTTTCCAGATTGGTCATTGCTTAACTCTTGAACATTTTCTATCGTGAATACTATCACTAAAAAGCTGATAATTTCTGCTTTCCAAAGAAATGTATCTCGTTAAGATCTGTTCAATACTTTGGGAGTAAAGGCAGGTTGAAGTTGGTACAACAGAGTTCACTCTCTGCTCGCGGGACATCGGAGTCACGGGAAAGTAGTCAGGCTCTCTCTCTTCTGACCACTATCAATCAGATAACACCTATAGGGATGCTCTCTAGCTCTCAGTGTTTCTGATAAAGTATTCAGCAAAATTTTCCGCCAGCTAGTTTTGATGTTATGATTCACGGGAAACTTTGAAGTGAGTTTTCACAGCTTTACCTACTTATTTTTTCAAATAAAACTGATTCATGTAAATAAATAACTATTTTAGAATATAACTGTAGTTATTTTGATGAAAAATATTGAGATCTTAGTAGTCGGAATGATATTTAAAAAAACGGAAGTCAGAAACACGAGCGTCAATTTCAATTCAATTAATTGGAATTGTTTATTGGATGTGGATCACACAGTTTTTCCGAGGTTTGCCTTGAAATCTGTGAATATTATCATTAATATTCTTTAATATAAACATTAGCAGGCCCTACTTTTGGAAATACAAAGGCCTACAGAGCACAAAGAGGGTATTAGAAATAATCTTTTATTACTTTTTTATTGAGTGTACCAATTTAACGTTTTTACCTAATTAGTATAATTAATACTAATTTGCACAATTTATTTTTACTAATTTTTCAAACTTTGTATTCAGTATACAACCATCTTTGTGCCTGTCAATTTCAATGTAAATATCTTGAACAATAAAAAAGTTATTATGAAAAAACATTTGATCTCATTCATTAATGAGGCCCATTTTGGACCATGTGATCCTAATACAAAATATTACGGCAGTTTTCTAAAAATTCAGCCATTTTTTCAATCCTTGATTTGTAATATCTCAAGAACAGATAAACATATTTTAATTCTGTAAAAAGTATGTTGTTCTGCATTCAATTCTGAATTCAGTGAGACCAGTTTCAAGCAATTTGGACTGAATTTGAATTTTCACTTCAGATCAGAATTACTTCATTAATCCCCGGAGGGAAATTCAAATTTGCAACCAAGCTCCTGAATCAAAGAAGAAGTAAACATGTCTAAAAATAGAAGATAAAATAGTCTTTGAAAAAAGAATAAATAAAAATAAAATAAATTTAAATAAGTTCAAGCAAAATGAAGTGATTTTATATACAATGATTCCTATATACATATATTGCACCTGAGTTAAGGATACATGGTAAGACAGTGTACCACAGTTATACAGTGGCATTGTACAGCTTGACAGCAACAGGTAGGAATGATTTCCTGTGTCTCTCAGTTATGCAGTGTGGAAGAATCAGCTGTTTACTGAATGTGCTCCTGTGGCTGATCAGCATCTCATGTAGAGGGTGGGAAGGACAGTCTAAGATTGTTTTTATTTTGGACAGTGTCCTCTTCTCCAACACCACTGTCAGAGAGTCCAGTTCCACGCCTACAATATGGCTGGCCTTCCTGATGATCTTATTGAGTCTGTTAGTGTCCTTCACCTTCAAGCCGCTGCCCCAGCAGACGACAGCGTACAGGATGGCGCTGGCCACCACAGACTCAGAGAACATCCACAGCATCGTTCGGCAGATGTTGAAGGACCTCAGCCGTCTCAGAAAATAGAGACGGCTCTGGCCCTTTTTGTATACAGTGTCCACGTTTTTGGACCAGTCCAGTTTATTATCCAAGTACACCCCCAGATACTTATATTCCTCCACTACGTCCACACTGATCCCTTGGATGTTAACAGGGTTCACTGGAGCCCTGATTCTCTTCAGATCGACCACCAGTTCTTTTGTCTTCGTCATGTTGAGCTGTAGGTGGTTCTTCCTGTTCCACGTAACAAAGTTGTCCGCCACCATCCTGTACTCGCTCTCATCACCACCAGTAATACGTCCAACCACTGCAGAGTCATGAGAAAATTTCTGGAGGTGGCAGGTCTCCTTGCAGTAGTTGAAATCAGTGGTGTAGAGAGTGAAAAGGAAAGGACAGTCCCTTGCGGAGCTCCGGTGTTGCTGATCACTCTGTCCGACACACAGCACTGCAAGAGCATGTACTGTGGTCTGCCAGTCAAATAATCTACAATCCAGGACAACAGTGGGGCATCCACCTGCATCGCTGTCAACTTCTCACCCAGCAGAGCCAGCCGGATGATGTCAAAAGCACTGGAAAAATAAAAAAGCATGATCCTCACAGTGCTGGCTGGCTTGTCCAGGTGGCCGTAGACTTTGTTGAGCAGGTAGATGATTGTGTCCTCTACTCCAAGACGGGGCTGGTAGGCGAACTTTAGGGGGTCAAGAAGTGGTTGGACCATAGGTCGGATCTGCTCCAGGATGAGTCTCTCAAGGGTCTTCATAATGTGTGACGTCAATGCCACGGGCCTGTAGTCTTTGAGGTCGCTGGGATGTGGCTTCTTCGGTACAGGGACGAGGCATGACGTCTTCCACAGCACAGGGACCCTCTGAAGACCCAGGCTCATGTTGAAGACATGCTGAAGTACTCCACTTAGCTGGAGGGCACAGGTCTTCAGGGCCCTGGGGCTAACACCATCCAGGCCTTCTCACCCAGCAGATGGCAATTACATCAATGATGGCAATTGCATCAATGTCGTCTCTGTGGGGCTCACACAGTGTCTGCCAGTCTGTCACCCGAAGCATCCGAGTGTCTCATTGGCCTCGTCTGTCCGTCTCCTCACTATCTTTGATGTGGTGGGCAGTCTCTTCACCAGAGGCACATAGCAGGGGGAGAGGTAAATCAGGTTGTGGTCTGACCTGCCCAGTGGGGGGAGAGGGAAGAGCTGTAAGCCTCTTTAACATTAGCATACAGCAGGTCTATTGTTCTTCCCTCTCTGGTAGGACAGTTTACAAATTGGGTGAAAGTGGAAAGTGTTTTGTCCAAATTAACATGATTAAAGTCACCTGAGATAGCAATGAATGCACTCGGGTGTTGAGTCTGTAGCCGAGCTATTGCAGAGTGAATAGTATCACAAGTAGTGTTCGGGTTTGCAGAGGGGGGAACATAAACAGCCACCATGATAACATTAGAAAACTCCCTGGGCAGATAATATGGACGAAGTCCGACAGCACACTTGATATGCCTTCTTTAATTTCTGAGGCTGGAAGTGGAGCTAATTTCTGGGACAGACGTATTTAAACACCCTAAAATCCAGAAACTAGTGATATGGATTGCATGGTAAAAGTGTGAATCTTTTTTTTTTCTTGTGCACCTTTAACAACTTAATTTTGATTTAATTTTTTTCAGTGCATGTGCATTTCTGAAAATAAATGCATAAATATTCATCATTAACTGAACAACTGTATTATAGTAGCTGCACTAACATTCAACATTCTGAACAGAGTAAGCTGAGTACTGTAAGCCCATGGGCCTGATGAACACAGGGGTTAGTCCCAATACTCCCAGACACATCTCCTCACGAGTAACCAATTAATCCGTCTCATTCCAGCAGATCTCACTTGTGACGCAAGCCAAATCTAAATGTCACAGCCTTACTTGTATATAAAGTGTCTGCCTGAAGTGTCAGCTGCCAAAGACTGAGTGCTTCAGATTCCAGATGGTGTTCTGTTTTTGTAGAAATCATCATTCCTGTCTGTCTTTCACTTTGGGACTGATCAAATTTAAAAACATAGTGACAAAAATATCCCCCTATGATGCACTAGCTACCCAAGGGGGACACCTTCAAAAACAATGTCTTCTGTATAGTTAATTGCTTTGGCAGTCCTGCTTTCTCAAGAGTCTGAGAAAGAAAACAACAACGACGGTGCTGTCAAGCTCAGTGCTGTTTATTCTGTGCTAGTTCTCCTTGATCTGTCCTGCCAAACTTCATTCCCTGACCTTCAGTCAAAAGACACTAAGAGTGCTATCATTTTATTCACACTTTATCCAATAATGCACAATTGTACTGGGTGAGTGATTTTTTTTTTCATGCCAAGTCAGCACCTAAGGCTATTTCATGGCAAGAGCATTTCTAAAAGGTACTATAATTTCTTCATAAATACAGCCCCAATTCCCAAAAAAGTTGGGACGCTGTGTAAACTGTAAATAAAACCAAATGTGATAATCTGCAAATCATGGAAACCCTCTATTTCATTGAAAATAGTACAAAGACAACATATCAAATGTGGAAACTGAGAAATTTTGTTGTTTTTTGAAAAATATTTGCCCATTTTGAATTTGATGTCAGCAACATGTTTCAAATAAGTTGGGACAGGGGCATGCTTACCACTATGTTGCATCACTTCTACTTTTAACAACACTCTGTAAATGTTTGGGAACTGAGGGGACCAATTGCTGTAGTTTTGAAAGAGAAATCTTGTCCCATTCTTGCCTGATATACAATTTCAGTTGCTCAACAGTTTGGGGTCTCCTTTGTTGTATTTTGCGCTTCATCTCATCTCATCTCATTATCTCTAGCCGCTTTATCCTTCTACAGGGTCGCAGGCAAGCTGGAGCCTATCCCAGCTGACTATGGGCGAAAGGCGGGGTACACCCTGGACAAGTCGCCAGGTCATCACAGGGCTGACACATAGACACAGACAACCATTCACACTCACATTCACACCTACTGTCAATTTAGAGTTACCAGTTAACCTAACCTGCATGTCTTTGGACTGTGGGGGAAACCGGAGCACCCGGAGGAAACCCACACGGACACGGGGAGAACATGCAAACTCCACACAGAAAGGCCCTCGCCAGCCCCGGGGCTCGAACCCAGGACCTTCTTGCTGTGAGGCGACAGCGCTAACCACTACACCACCGTGCCGCCATTTTGCGCTTCATAATGCTTCAAATGTTTTCAATGGGAGACAGGTCTGGACTGCAGGCAGGCCAATTTAGCACCCAGTCTCTTTTACTACAGAGCCATGCAGTTTTAATATGTACAGAAAGCAGTTTGGCATTGTCTTGTTGAAAGAAAGAAGGCCTTCCCTGAAAAAGATTTTGTCTGGATGGCAGCATATTGCTCTGAAACATGTTTATATCATTCAGCATTAATGATGCTTTCCCACATGTACAAGCTACCCATATCATGTGCACTACTGCACCCTCACAGATGCTGGCTTTTGAATTGTACACTGATAACAAGCCGGATGGTCCCTCTCTTCTTTAGCCTGGAGGACGTGGTGTCCATGATTTCTAAAAAGAATTTCTACTTTTGATTCATCAGACCTCGGGACAATTTTCCACTTTGCCTCAGTCCATCGTAAAAGAGCTCGGGCCCAGAGAAGGTGGCGATGTTTCTGGATATTGTTTATATCTAGTTTTAACTTGCATTTGTGGATGCAGTAATAAACTGTTTTCACAGACGATGGTTTCTGAAGTGTTCCTGAGCCCATACAGTGATTTCCACTACAGACACGTGTCTGCTTTTAATGCAGTGTCGCCTGAGGGCCTGAAGATCACAGGCATCCAATGTCAGTTTTCAGCCTTGTCTCTTGCATACAGAGATTTCTCCAAATTCTCTGAATCTTTTAATGATATTATGTACCATAGATGATGTGATCCCCAAATTCTTTGCAATTTTCTATTCTTAAATTGTTGCACTGTTTGCCCACACAGTCTTTCACAGAGCGCTGAACCCCTCCCCATCTTTACTTCTGAGAGACTCCGCCTCTCTGGGATGCTCTTTTTATACCCAATCATGTTACTGACCTGTCGCCAATTAAACAAAATATATATTTTTTTTTTAGCATTACACAACTTTTTCAGTCTTTTGTTGCCCCTGTCCCAACTTTACTGAAATGTGCTGCTGGCATTAAATTCAAAACGAGCACATATTTTTCAAAAAGCAATAAAATTTCTGTTTCAACATTGGATTGAAACATTTGTACTATTTTCAATGAAATATTGGGTTTCCATGATTTGCAAATGTTCACATTCTGTATTTATGTTTTACACAGTGTTCCAACTTTTTTGGAATTGGGGTTGTAAATAATTAAAACAAAGTTATATTACAAAAATAATAAGTAAATAAATGAAATACTTCAGGTTTACATGTGCTAAAAATTCTAAAGCTTTCTTTGGTTGCACCTTGTTGAAAACATCATCCAAAGTACTTTGAAAATAAAATTGTTCCCTTGTGGCATTTAGACCAGGACAACAAAGTAAAATATGCTTTTTATTGTCAGAGATATCCGACAGAGATGGCATGAGGGTGGGTCTTCGCCCTTTAATAAAAAAAAAAAACATAGCTGAGACTTGAATGACCAATACGACATCTGGTATGTGCACAATTGTACTAGGTTACCTAGCTTGTTGGATGGTCTCCACCCATTCATCACACTCTGTTTCCTCTTCAGCACGGAGCTCCAGAGGCTTCTGGCCATCATGGCCAAACACAATGAGGAAATAGTGCTGTGGAAAGACACACAACCACAACACAGATGCTATTATTTGGTGGAACAACAAATGGAACAGCAGCTTTTTTTGCTATTAGAATTATTGCTATTATAAGAGGATTATAGAGTTCCTTCACCAAAAATAAAATAAAAGCCAGATCAGAAGAATTAAAGTTGTTACAGTAAGATTATGATGGCTGATTATGATGGCAGCTTTCAGTGACAGCAGTTTGCAGGGATATAAAATACGTCAATAATTGTACATCATGACTATACTGTACCTACATGTTATTTTGGCACTTGTACTTTTAATTAGATTTCAGTGAAAAAGACCTTCAAAGTTCTTGTTACAAATCTTGAAAATCTGTTCTTCTCTCATCCAGTCAATGACTGCAGACTACATATCAGTTTAGCATTCTGTTCATTTCATCAGTGTAGAAAAATCTATCAAGAATCATGCCATTTCATCATCTACTGTGACCTCTTCATGCTACACCATGTAGTTAGCGCTATAACATATCCATAATTCACTGAACTGTAATGTCAAACTTGTGAATGAACATGAAATCCATCTAATCTGTAAATTCAGCAAATTTGCTAAAAAAATTAACTGGCTGTATTGAGCCAAGTTAACATGTTTTCTTGACTAATCCCAGGTTAGACTAGCAGCAATTCCAGTACCTAACATACGTTGTAATTTGGCAATACAGGAAGTCAAATTCTAGCAAATGGTAAATATTTACTAGGGATATAACAATATATCATGCACTGATAAATTGTGATACAAATTTATGACAATTCAAGTCAAAACAAAAAATTAATTGCAATTATTATCAGGCTGCAGTAGCTCTTAGTTTTTCCTAGCTGTAACTGCATTGATTAGACAGCAGAGGGCAATAATGTAAAATAGTGGGAATGTGACTTCACCCAAGGCAGAAGTAACACAGCTCTAATGTCACAAAAATGCACAAAAAAAGCAGATCTAGAATGAGAAAGAGCTGTTTTGTGAATGACTGTATAAATAGATTTAACAAGAAATCTGAGGTATCTTTTGACAGACTGCCAAAAAATAAAGAAAAGAGAAGAAAAGGAGAGAGCTATTTTCCATTTAAGCTGACTACAGCCTTCACAAATGCTGATGAAAGAAAAGACTTGTTTATTATGAATGTTTTTCATTTTTAATATTTTAGTTAATAGGCTATTATACAACCCCGATTCCAAAAAAGTTGGGACAAAGTACAAATTGTAAATAAAACCGGAATGCAATAATTTACAAATCTCAAAAACTGATCTTGTATTCACAATAGAACATAGACAACATATCAAATGTCAAAAGTGAGACATTTTGAAATTTCATGCCAAATATTGGCTCATTTGAAATTTCATGACAGCAACACATCTCAAAAAAGTTGGGACAGGGGCAATAAGAGGCTGGAAAAGTTAAAGATACAAAAAAGGAACAGCTGGAGGACCAAATTGCAACTCATTAGGTCAATTGGCAATAGGTTGTTAACATGACTGGGTATAAAAAGAGCATCTTGGAGTGGCAGCGGCTCTCAGAAGTAAAGCTGGGAAGAGGATCACCAATCCCCCTAATTCTGTGCTGACAAATAGTGGAGCAATATCAGAAAGGAGTTCAACAGTGTAAAATTGCAAAGAGTTTGAACATATCATCATCTACAGTGCATAATATCATCAAAAGATTCAGAGAATCTGGAAGAATCTCTGTGCGTAAGGGTCAAGGCCGGAAAACCATACTGGGTGCCCGTGATCTTCGGGCCCTTAGACGGCACTGCATCACATACAGGCATGCTTCTGTATTGGAAATCACAAAATGGGCTCAGGAATATTTCCAGAGAACATTATCTGTGAACACAATTCACTGTGCCATCCGCCGTTGCCAGCTAAAACTCTAAACATGATCCAGAAGCGCAGACGTCTTTTCTGGGCCAAGGCTCATTTAAAATGGACTGTGGCAAAGTGGAAAACTGTTCTGTGGTCAGACGAATCAAAATTTGAAGTTCTTTATGGAAATCAGGGACACCGTGTCATTCGGACTAAAGAGGAGAAGGATGACCCAAGTTGTTATCAGCGCTCAGTTCAGAAGTCTGCATCTCTGATGGTATGGGGTTGCATTAGTGCGTGTGGCATGGGCAGCTTGCACATCTGGAAAGACACCATCAATGCTGAAAGGTATATCCAGGTTCTAGAGCAACATATGCTCCCATCCAGACGACATCTCTTTCAGGGAAGACCTTGCATTTTCCAACATGACAATGCCAAACCACATACTGCATCAATTACAGCATCATGGCTGCGTAGAAGAAGAGTCCGGGTACTGAACTGGCCAGTCTGCAGTCCAGATCTTTCACCCATAGAAAACATTTGACGCATCATAAAACGGAAGATACGACAAAAAAGACCTAAGACAGTTGAGCAACTAGAATCCTACATTAGACAAGAATGGGTTAACATTCCTATCCCTAAACTTGAGCAACTTGTCTCCTCAGTCCCCAGACGTTTACAGACTGTTGTAAAGAGAAAAGGGGATGTCTCACAGTGGTAAACATGGCCTTGTCCCAACTGTTTTGAGATGTGTTGTTGTCATGAAATTTAAAATCACCTAATTTTTCTCTTTAAATGATACATTTTCTCAGTTTAAACATTTGATATGTCATCTATGTTCTATTCTGAATAAAATATGGAATTTTGAAACTTCCACATCATTGCATTGCGTTTTTATTTACAATTTGTACTTTGTCCCAACTTTTTTGGAATCGGGGTTGTACTATAAAATCAAAACAGTAGGCTACAATGTGTGATGAAAAAAACTGCTCAATATGCATAAGCTTGTTCGTAAACTTACTGCAAAGAAAAGTCCGAATAAGCACAGGACAGTGTTTATGATCACAGCAGCAGTTTTTAGGTACAAATCTACAGTATCTATGTGAGATTATCTACTGAAGCAAGGGTTAAATCTACGCATAAACTGGTTTTAGGAAGAGGAAATCTTTAGGTTTTCCATGTAGAACCATCTTTAACAGCAGAAAATGAGTCACAAGTGTAGAAGCTCCAAGCAGAAGTAGAGCATCTGCTTTAGTCACAGCACATCTTATTTTTTCCTCAGAATCATTGTTTAATTACTTTTCAAAAGACCCTGTATGACTAAAATTAGACTGATTAGCATCGACAGCAGGTCAACCATGGGTTCTACCTAATGAGAAACATTAATGCTGGCTGACAACTTGTGAACTTGAAATAATTAGTACATTTCAAATCGAAGTAGAGAATATCACAACAGTGGCAGTTTATAGTGAAATCTTGTAAACACACATCCTCAATCAAATGAGGCTGTGGTGCATTTAATACCAGATCCAAAGACAATTATCAGCGCAAATATTGTTCTGAAATATTGTTCAATTTATGCCGTAAGCATAATGTGTCTGTGTGTGTGCATATAAAATGAAGCACAGCTGTTTTAGTGTAATGAAAGAAATATCTACTGTAGGTTGCTGTGTATAAGGGTATCGCATTGACTTCACTGACACCCTAAAAATGGATTAAAGGAAATGAGGTGAGAACATGGGAGTTGTGAATGAAGAGTCCGATCTCAGGCTATCTGCATGGCAAATAAATACAGCTGCTATGAAGCAGGTGGATGTATGACGGAGAGAAAGTTCAATCAGCCATTGTCATGCTGACCTGAGGGAGTACATAAGCATATACACCTGAAACCTGAAAATGAGTATGGCACAATAAACATTTTGAACTCATGAACGGTGTGAAATACCTGGTGTGTGTGTGTGTGTGTGTGTGTGTGTGTGTGTGTGTGTGTGTGTGTGTGTGTGTGTGTGTGTGTGCACTAAAAGCACTGAGGATGTATTGCAGTCCACAACCGATTCCTGATTTAGTATAGGGATTCAGTATGGCAAATTAAAACATATACGCAGAGCCATGGCCTCACTTTCATTTATAAATGCCTTGAGACCTCAGGAATGGTATAGGAATAGTTTTAAGCGTTAACAATAAATCTAATATAGTAATTTTTACGATTAAAGTGATTCATATACAGTGGGGCAAAAAAGTATTTAGTCAGTCACCAATTGTGCAAGTTCTCCCACTTAAAAAGATGAGAGAGGCCTGTAATTTTCATCATAGATATACCTCAACTATGAGAGACAAAATGAGAAAAAAAAAATCCAGAAAATCACATTGTCTGATTTTTAAAGAATTTATTTGCAAATTATGGTGGAAAATAAGTATTTGGTCAATAACAAAAGTTCATCTCAATACTTTGTTATATACCCTTTGTTGGCAATGACAGAGGTCAAACGTTTTCTGTAAGTCTTCACAAGGTTTTCACACACTGTTGCTGGTATTTTGGCCCACTCCTCCATGCAGATCTCCTCTAGAGCAGTGATGTTTTGGGGCTGTCGCTGGGCAACACGGACTTTCAACTCCCTCCAAAGATTTTCTATGGGGTTGAGATCTGGAGACTGGCTAGGCCACTCCAGGACCTTGAAATGCTTCTTACGAAGCCACTCCTTCGTTGCCCAGGCGGTGTGTTTGGGATCATTGTCATGCTGAAAGACCCAGCCACGTTTCATCTTCAATGCCCTTGCTGATGGAAGGAGGTTTTCACTCAAAATCTCACGATACATGGCCCCATTCATCCTTTCCTGTACATGGATCAGTCGTCCTAGTCCCTTTGCAGAAAAACAGCCCCAAAGCATGATTTTTCCACCCTCATGCTTCACAGTAGGTATGGTGTTCTTTGGATGCAACTCAGCATTCTTTCTCCTCCAAACATGACAAGTTGAGTTTTTACCAAAAAGTTCTATTTTGGTTTCATCTAACCATATGACATTCTCCCAATCCTTATCTGGATCATCCAAATGCTCTCTAGCAAACTTCAGACGGGCCTGGACATGTACTGGCTTAAGCAGGGGGACACGTCTGGCACTGCAGGATTTGAGTCCCTGGCGGCGTAGTGTGTTACTGATGGTAGCCTTTGTTACTTTGGTCCCAGCTCTCTGCAGGTCATTCACTAGGTCCCCCCGTGTGGTTCTGGGATTTTTGCTTACTGTTCTTGTGATCATTTTGACCCCACGGGGTGAGATCTTGCATGGAGCCCCAGATCAAGGGAGATTATCAGTGGTCTTGTATGTCTTCCATTTTCTAATAATTGCTCCCACAGTTGATTTCTTCACACCAAGCTGCTTACCTATTGCAGATTCAGTCTTCCCAGCCTGGTGCAGGTCTACAATTTTGTTTCTGGTGTCCTTTGACAGCTCTTTGGTCTTGGCCATAGTGGAGTTTGGAGTGTGACTGTTTGAGGTTGTGGACAGGTGTCTTTTATACTGATAACGAGTTCAAACAGGTGCCATTAATACAGGTAACGAGTGGAGGACAGAGGACCCTCTTAAAGAAGAAGTTACAGGTCTGTGAGAGCCAGAAATCTTGCTTGTTTGTAGGTGACCAAATACTTATTTTACTGAGGAATTTACCAATTAATTCATTAAAAATCCTACAATGTGATTTCCTGGATTCTTTCCCCCCATTCTGTCTCTCATAGTTGAAGTGTACCTATGATGAAAATTACAGGCCTCTCTCATTTTTTTAAGTGGGAGAACTTACACAATTGGTGGCTGACTAAATACTTTTTTGCCCCACTGTAAGTAGCGGTCTGAGTGAATGATCTTGACGTCCGTAACGTCACAGCAGGAAGGCTATTGGTCTCATCGCCATTTCCGCTATACTAAAACACAGAGCTGACTGCAACTCCGATCCTCCATTTTGAGCTAATTTATCGCCATGCCACATAGATGTGTTGCTGGCTGGTGCAGCAACATTACAGAAGGCAGATTTATGTTGCATTCATGGCCCAAGAATGTTCAAACTGCAAAGATTTGGACGCGTTTTGCGAGAAGTTCATGGGCACATTGGGCGGCTATGAAGTGGTCTCTCCTCTGCACATTTTACTGAAGACTTGTATGAGACCTCTGATCTGTTGAGGAGCGTTGGTTATAAGCCTGTATTGAAAGAGGGTGCAGTATCAACAATTAAATAAAACTACAAGAAAAGGAAAGTATTTATTTGAAAAAAAAATTTTAAATGGAAAGTGAGTTTAATTGCACCAGTTTTCCTAGAGTGAGCCGAGAGTTGTTGGTAAAACCCGGGACAGAACGGGACGTGACATATCGCTCGGGCAGTGACCTACCCGCGGTTCTTGCTAAAACCGGTGACATCCCGTTCCGTCCTGGGTTTTAGTAATTGCCTGAGCCAAGCAGTAATTGCGGAGTACTCAGTAATGGAGAAAGCGTGGAGTAGCTGTCTTATTTCTAAACTGGATATTGCTGCCATCTCTCCCTTACGTGGAAGAAGCGAATGAACAGAGAACTGAACGAACAACTGAAAGTCAGATTGTTTCAAAACAATCAGCCACAAGATCAGCCTTCAAGAAGCGAGAACACAGACGGATAAGCTCCGACTCTCATTTGGATAAAAAAAACAACAAAAACAACATGTTGTTTACGTGCATTTAGTCATATGTGTAATTTGTATTGTGTGTTTAAGTTACCAGTATAAGATTATTTAATTTGCTTCAGAATGTGATTGTCTCAGTTCATCTGATTATTTAATTAGCCTTTTACATTTTATCAGTGAAAATGCATGCATGTACATGTATGTCACAGAAGTTATAACACCTATCCTGTTTTAATGAGAGTCAACCCACAATCAGTGAAGTCAAATCAGTCTTAGTTGAGCGAGTCGGTAACGGTATTTCTTACCTTCACCATAAATTTTTATTTATATGACTTTGCTCTATAGCTGTCAAAGGCCTAGGCCTTAAAACCGGTTACCGCTGTGACATCACGCGCTCAGGGCTGGCTGGCTCAGCAGGGCAGCTCGAATGCCAACTTTGCGGTTGATTTTAACTCTCAAAAATATCTCATTCATCTCATTATCTCTAGCCGCTTTATCCTGTTCTACAGGGTCGCAGGCAAGCTGGAGCCTATCCCAGCTGACTACGGGCGAAAGGCGGGGTACACCCTGGACAAGTCGCCAGGTCATCACAGGGCTGACACATACAACCATTCACACCTACGGTCAATTTAAACTTAAGTTGCATTCTGTATTGAACAGGAAGCCAGTGGAGTGTTTCTGCACTAGAGTAATATGTTTGCTCTTCCATGGAACTATACTGTATATTTGCTCTTCCTATGAGGAAGAAGCCTTTATTTGTCACATGCACACTCAAGCACAGCGAAATTCGTCCTCTGCATTTAACCCATCTGAAGCAGTGAACACACGCATGCACACACACAAGTGAGCAATGAGCACACACACATACCCAGAGCAGTGGGCAGCTATGCTCCAGCGGCCGGGGAGCAGTTGTGGGTTAGGTGCCTTGCTCAAAGGCACTTCAGCACAAGGCCGCCCCATGTTAACCTAACCTATGCTTCATACCTCTGTAATTTAGGTGACTGTGTGTAATACATTTGCATATTTGTCCTTAAAGGATATACGGAGAACCTTTATTTTTAAATAAATTTCTGAGTGGATAGTATCTCCATCCTTGACTCTTGTATGCTGCAGAAATGGGAATTAAAAAATATGTATTTTTGGGAGGGCGGCACGGTGGTGTAGTGGTTAGCGCTGTCGCCTCACAGCAAGAAGGTCCAGGTTTGAGCCCCGGGGCCGGCGAGGGCCTTTCTGTGTGGAGTTTGCATGTTCTCCCCGTGTCCGCGTGGGTTTCCTCCGGGTGCTCCGGTTTCCCCCACAGTCCAAAGACATGCAGGTTAGGTTAACTGGTGACTCTAAATTGACCGTAGGTGTGAATGGTTGTATGTGTCAGCCCTGTGATGACCTGGCGACTTGTCCAGGGTGTACCCCGCCTTTCGCCCGTAGTCAGCTGGGATAGGCTCCAGCTTGCCTGCGACCCTGTAGAACAGGATAAAGCGGCTAGAGATAATGAGATGAATGAGATATTTTTGAGAGTTAAAATCAACCGCAAAGTTGGCATTCGAGCTGCCCTGCTGAGCCAGCCAGCCCTGAGCGCGTGATGTCACAGCGGTAACCGGTTTTAAGGCCTAGGCCTTTGACAGCTATAGAGCAAAGTCATATAAATAAAAATTTATGGTGAAGGTAAGAAATACCGTTACCGACTCGCTCAACTAAGACTGATTTGACTTCACTGATTGTGGGTTGACTCTCATTAAAACAGGATAGGTGTTATAACTTCTGTGACATACATGTACATGCATGCATTTTCACTGATAAAATGTAAAAGGCTAATTAAATAATCAGATGAACTGAGACAATCACATTCTGAAGCAAATTAAATAATCTTATACTGGTAACTTAAACACACAATACAAATTACACATATGACTAAATGCACGTAAACAATATGTTGTTTTTGTTGTTTTTTTTATCCAAATGAGAGTTGGAGCTTATCCGTCTGTGTTCTCGCTTCTTGAAGGCTGATCTTGTGGCTGATTGTTTTGAAACAATCTGACTTTCAGTTGTTCGTTCAGTTCTCTGTTCATTCGCTTCTTCCACGTAAGGGAGAGATGGCAGCAATATCCAGTTTAGAAATAAGACAGCTACTCCACGCTTTCTCCATTACTGAGTACTCCGCAATTACTGCTTGGCTCAGGCAATTACTAAAACCCAGGACGGAACGGGATGTCACCGGTTTTAGCAAGAACCGCGGGTAGGTCACTGCCCGAGCGATATGTCACGTCCCGTTCTGTCCCGGGTTTTACCAACAACTCTCGGCTCACTCTAGGAAAACTGGTGCAATTAAACTCACTTTCCATTTAAAATTTTTTTTTCAAATAAATACTTTCCTTTTCTTGTAGTTTTATTTAATTGTTGATACTGCACCCTCTTTCAATACAGGCTTATAACCAACGCTCCTCAACAGATCAGAGGTCTCATACAAGTCTTCAGTAAAATGTGCAGAGGAGAGACCACTTCATAGCCGCCCAATGTGCCCATGAACTTCTCGCAAAACGCGTCCAAATCTTTGCAGTTTGAACATTCTTGGGCCATGAATGCAACATAAATCTGCCTTCTGTAATGTTGCTGCACCAGCCAGCAACACATCTATGTGGCATGGCGATAAATTAGCTCAAAATGGAGGATCGGAGTTGCAGTCAGCTCTGTGTTTTAGTATAGCGGAAATGGCGATGAGACCAATAGCCTTCCTGCTGTGACGTTACGGACGTCAAGATCATTCACTCAGACCGCTACTTACAGTGGGGCAAAAAAGTATTTAGTCAGCCACCAATTGTGCAAGTTCTCCCACTTAAAAAAATGAGAGAGGCCTGTAATTTTCATCATAGGTACACTTCAACTATGAGAGACAGAATGGGGGGAAAGAATCCAGGAAATCACATTGTAGGATTTTTAATGAATTAATTGGTAAATTCCTCAGTAAAATAAGTATTTGGTCACCTACAAACAAGCAAGATTTCTGGCTCTCACAGACCTGTAACTTCTTCTTTAAGAGGGTCCTCTGTCCTCCACTCGTTACCTGTATTAATGGCACCTGTTTGAACTCGTTATCAGTATAAAAGACACCTGTCCACAACCTCAAACAGTCACACTCCAAACTCCACTATGGCCAAGACCAAAGAGCTGTCAAAGGACACCAGAAACAAAATTGTAGACCTGCACCAGGCTGGGAAGACTGAATCTGCAATAGGTAAGCAGCTTGGTGTGAAGAAATCAACTGTGGGAGCAATTATTAGAAAATGGAAGACATACAAGACCACTGATAATCTCCCTCGATCTGGGGCTCCACGCAAGATCTCACCCCGTGGGGTCAAAATGATCACAAGAACAGTAAGCAAAAATCCCAGAACCACACGGGGGGACCTAGTGAATGACCTGCAGAGAGCTGGGACCAAAGTAACAAAGGCTACCATCAGTAACACACTACGCCGCCAGGGACTCAAATCCTGCAGTGCCAGACGTGTCCCCCTGCTTAAGCCAGTACATGTCCAGGCCCGTCTGAAGTTTGCTAGAGAGCATTTGGATGATCCAGATAAGGATTGGGAGAATGTCATATAGTTAGATGAAACCAAAATAGAACTTTTGGGTAAAAACTCAACTTGTCATGTTTGGAGGAGAAAGAATGCTGAGTTGCATCCAAAGAACACCATACCTACTGTGAAGCATGGGGGTGGAAACATCATGCTTTGGGGCTGTTTTTCTGCAAAGGGACTAGGACGACTGATCCATGTAAAGGAAAGGATGAATGGGGCCATGTATCGTGAGATTTTGAGTGAAAACCTCCTTCCATCAGCAAGGGCAAAGTCTTTGTATTTGTTCTTAAAGCGATTCACCAGGAAATTTTAAATTACGGGGTTATGAAATGTCATCATTATACATTAATACAAGATGTTCTAGATTTAAAAAAATTTAAGTGGACTTTAGCTTAAAAAAACATGTTAAAGTTGTAACATCAGTCCGTTGGGCCATTTCCCCGGGCACGGCCATACTGGATTAGCCAGATATATGGATGTATTAGGAGACAAAAATGAGGGTGGTGCTGCGTGACACAGGATTCTGCACGACAGCATACTGTGTCACACATCAAACGGATGGAAGATAAGCAGATAAATATATATATTTCAAATAAACAGGCAATAAACTAGCCACTACTTTATTTTAATTCCTTTTCTAATATTGCATTGCCATAATTGTTGTGAAGAAATGCAAACAAATTGACTGAGAAGTCACGCTAGACCATAATATTATACTATAGTCTAGTTGTCACAACAGAAGAACTCTCTCTGGACAGCGCGCGCTCTGAACTGACTCACGCGTGCGCTGTGAATAACACACAACTGCATGGGATTAAGACACAATCAGCACACCTAAATAAGGACTCAGAATGCAGACTTACTTTGCGAAGTATTGCGTTGTTGTAACACATTACCAAGCCTTGTTTTCTGACTAATTTCCTGGTTTCTGATTCCTGTTTGCTGTTCCTCATTTCTGACCCTGCTCCTGTCTACGATATTCTGTTTGTGCCTCGCTCGACCTTTTGCCTGTTTTACCATTCACAATATATGTGTGCCGATTTGGACTATTTGCCTGTTTGCACTTTTCTTTATAAGAAAGATCTTCTGCATTTACATCCGTCTCCAACCGTCCCTGACAGAATACTCTGCCCCGCTGACACTAGTATAGCATGCACGTGTACACCTCCGCTGTGCTCACGGAAAATGACATCACGCACGATGGAGTTATGGTGGCCTCCCTGACAAAAAATAGTCCTGTCTATTTTCATCACTTTAGTGGTTATGTCTTGAAGAACAAATTCAAGATGCAGCATTTTATAAAGGACAGACATAAAGACCGACTTTTAGCTCAATTTGTTTATCTCATCTCATTATCTGTAGCCACTTTATCCTGTTCTACAGGGTCGCAGGCAAGCTGGAGCCTATCCCAGCTGACTACGGGCGAAAGGCGGGGTACACCCTGGACAAGTCACCAGGTCATCACAGGGCTGACACATAGACACAGACAACCATTCACACTCACATTCACACCTACAGTCAATTTAGAGTCACCAGTTAACCTAACCTGCATGTCTTTGGACTGTGGGGGAAACCGGAGCACCCGGAGGAAACCCACGCGGAGAACATGCAAACTCCACACAGAAAGGCCCTCGCCGGCCACGGGGCTCGAACCCGGACCTTCTTGCTGTGAGGCGACAGCGCTAACCACTACACCACCGTGCCACCCCAATTTGTTTATTTGCGAGATATTTTCTTTAAAGCTATAAATTGACTAGCACTTTGTTACATATCATTTTGTCGAGATGAATATCCTCCACGGTGGTGTCTAAGAGAACTAAACACAGGACTTTCTGTTCCATGAACAAAACACTAAAGAAGTAACGAGGAGGTTTTAGTGTGTGTGCTGCCAAACTGTGGAACTCCCTCCCACAAGACATACGGCACGTATCTTCAGTTAGCGATGCTTATGTTTATTTTTTTAATTTAATTTTATTAAATATAAATTTTTTTCAGGCTTTTATCAGACGCCCTTTTCCAGAGCAACTTATAGAAGTGCTTTATAGTCTCTATCAAAAACACATCTTCACTAGGTCAGGCGTTAAGAGTAACACTGAGGAAAATTTTGTGAAGCCTAGTCATTTAATGACTTCTTTTATGAGGTAAAGGAGCAGATCTGGAGGGTCCTCAAACATAGTGTGTTTTGGTAAACTGGGATCTATGGATGCTGTCGTTCCCCCCACCCCCCACTCTCACTCGCTCACTCAAGTTTGTTGACGGTGTAGTGGCTCGCTGCTTTATGTCCCAGGGTGCCCTCGTGCCTGTGTTACCTTCTGGCTCTCCCTTTTAGTTTTGCTGTCTTAGTTAGTTTTGCAGTGGTTAGCACTGTCGCCTCACAGCAAGAAGGTCCGGGTTCGAGCCCCGTGGCCGGCGAGGGCCTTTCTGTGCGGAGTTTGCATGTTCTCCCCGTGTCCGCGTGGGTTTCCTCCGGGTGCTCTGGTTTCCCCCACAGTCCAAAGACATGCAGGTTAGGTTAACTGGTGACTCTAAATTGACCGTAGGTGTGAATGTGAGTGTGAATGGTTGTCTGTGTCTATGTGTCAGCCCTGTGATGACCTGGCAACTTGTCCAGGGTGTACCCCGCCTTTCACCCGTAGTCAGCTGGGATTGGCTCCAGCTTGCTTGCGACCCTGTAGAACAGGATAAAGCGGCTAGAGGTAATGAGATGAGATGAGTTAGTTTTGCCGGAGTCCCTGCTTGCACTCAGTGCAAAAGGTATACTGTTCTTTCTCATTAGGTGACACTGGGCATACCTAACAACCTGTGTTTTCTTTCTTTCTCTCTCTCTCTCTCGCCCCCCCATCTCTTCCCTCTGTCTGTCTCTTTCTGTTGAGTTACATATCGATCCCGAGACACCAGTGATCCTGACCTCTTCTGTTCCTCAGACCTGCCTGATCCATCCTGATGCCCTACGTCTAGCTGGAGTCTCATCACATTGCCCCTGTGGAGGACGGCCTCATATGGACAGTCGGAAGTCGCACTTGGAAGATGCTCTGGACACTTAGTTTTGCTATTATGTCTAAGGACTACAATTGCCGTGATAGCTTTAGGAATGCAGTTGTCGTCGTGAACAGTCTTGCACTCAAGTTTCCATCAATGAACAGTTTATAACTTCAACAAAATAGAATTCATGCTAAAACTATAATGAATTTCCCAGTTTCACTTTGTGACTCTATAGAACACTGTTATAGAAGTGAGTTATTTATAATCACGTTATCTGTTATCACCCAAATAAGGATGGGTTCCGTTTTGATTCTGGTTCCTCTCAAGGTTTCTTCATCATGTCGTCTGAGGCAGTTTTTCCTTGCCACCGTCACCACAGGGTTGCTCATCAGGGATAAAATTAGTTCAGGTTTACAGTCTTTAATTTTCTGTAAAGCTGCTTTGCGACAATACCTATTGTTAAAAGCGCTATGCAAATACACCTGACTTGGTTTGACATTAATTAAAGAATATGAAACAAAGAAAGAGACCCAACACAAATCCATAAATTAAGATAATTAAAACCAGTCATTTGACTATGACAAAAGACATACCATCATATAAACAGAGCAGCTGCGCACAGCTGTTAGCCGTAAACAGACGCCTCAGCTGATGGAAGATTTAGCGCAGGTCACAATTATGAGAGAAGCGATCTTTAAACATGAAATGTTTAAAGGTATATTTTTTAGATGATGAAAGCTGGCTTATAATTTGGTTTCATGTGCCACAGCTGCTTCTTTTAACACCATGCAAACTTAGACTTAAAACAGTTTTAAAATAGCGATTTCCCTGTGTGATGTGCTGCTGTCCATGATCATCATCTGAGTGTAGGGTTGTTGTTTTTTTTTCTCCTGCATTTAAATCACACCATTTTCTTTTCACCTCACCTAATTCACAGCACAGTGGTGTAAGTGGTTAGTACTGTTGCTGCACAGCAAGAAGGTTCTGGGTTGGAGCACAGGGGCCTTTTTGTGTGGAGTTTGCATGTTCTCCCCACGTCTGGGTGCTCTGGTTTCCCCCACAGTCCAAAGACATGCAGTTAGGTTAACGTAGAACAGCCTTGGGCTGAAGTGCCCAAGAGTGGCGGTGCACACGTAAGCAGTGGCAATTTGCTCTCCTATGACGAACTAAATTTTATTGTGCAGTGACAATAAAGGCATTCTATTCTGTAACTCTGTCTCTAAGTTTTGACCTTTCCAGATACTGTTACACTGATAAAGTGGGCAACACGATGGTGTAGTTTTTAGCACTGTTGCCTCACAGGAAGAAGGTTCCGGGTTTGAACTTTATGGCTGACGGGGGCCTTTCTGTGTGGAGTTTGCATGTTCTCCCCGTGTCTGTGTGGGTTTCCTCTGGGTGCTCCGGTTTCCCCCACAGTCCAAAGACATGCGGTTAGGTTAACATGGGACGGCCTTGGGCTGAATTGCCCTTGAGCGAGGCATCTAACCCCCAACTCCTCCCCGGGTGCTGTAGCACGGCTGCCCACTGCTCTGAGTATGTGTGTGTGCTCACTGCTCACATGTGTGTGCATGTGTGTGTTCACTGCTTCAGATGGGTTAAATGCAGAGAGGAATTTCACAAGTGTACGTGTGATGAATAAAGTTGTTCTTCTTATTATTATTATTATTGGCATAGAAGTGAGTCAAAACAACTTCCACTTCTGCCTTTCTGCCGTTTCTCTCAGTAGTTATTCTATATTTCCAGCCCTCTTTGCGCTTTACCTTTTATGGAATTTTATGGTGTTACTACATCCAAATGAGCTGTGTTAGGAACACGATTTGCAATTTACGTGTGACTGACATACAACCACACACACGAGTACAAAAAAAAATCAGCCTTTCTGAAACCTTTGTAAATTTTTTGTTCGATTTGGCTTACATTAACATTTACACACAATCTTACTACATGATTTGACAAATAAGGCCCATTATCACTACATGTCACAACAATGCTGTTAATGAAATGAAGGTTCAGTTACGTGGAAATTTTCAATGGCCTTCTTCTGTTATGTAATCTTCACTTGCTATATTCAGCCGAAACAGAAGTATTCAGTGGAATGATGACCTGTTTAATCACAGCATCTTTCAGCTTTACATCTTTTTCCGTCACAGTCACATCCTTTAGTATAATTCAGATCAGCAAAATCTTTTCCGCAAGTGCAGAATTGCTCAGCAGGAAAAAGACCACATGGAAACTGTAAGTGTGATTGCATGCATTTGTTCTCTAGACTGCTATATACTCTGTACTGTAGGAAACAGGTCAGGGCTCGTGTTCTTACATGAGCCCAGATTACACATGCTCTTGTGTGGGATTACATATCCACGTTATCTAACGATACAGAGAAACAGCAGAATCAAGAACCTGATGCAACATTAGAAACGAGAAATTTTCCAAAGCACAATTCTGATCCATGTCAGGTCCAATCCATACCAGCCATACCTCTATTTTTACGATGGATCAGTGACAGCATGTAAACGCAGTAGTACTGTGGTATTTAAACTGCCAAGTGGTTTAGATCTTGAATGATAGTTTAAAGTAGGAAAACAAGCTATGAGCTCTTCTATGCTTATATAGAGCTATTACCATGTAAGGATAGCACAGAGAAATAAAGTATGCACACATTTACTTGTTCATACTTCACACTTGTTTACAGGAACTGTGTGTCTGAAAATGACTATGTTCAGGAGATTACTGGTATACTGTCCTGCAGTGAAAAACTGAATAAGAGATCTTACATAACCATCAACAGATCTATTTGGAATCTCTCATGCTGGATGGTTCTTGAATCTCCACTTCTGCCTGACCGTGTCAGCTGCCTGGAAACATCCGGACCCAGTAAAGACTGAAAATGCTCAGATGTTATTAAGACTATGATTTGATTTGAATGTATTTATTTGCATTTCTTTACAAAACCAATAATGATGTTTATGATTTATGAAGTTTGCCGTAGCCATCAGGAAAAAGACAGGCCTCTCGGTTTCCATTCATTATCCGTAACCGCTTATCCTGTGCAGGGTCGCAGGCAAGCTGGAGCCTATCCCAGTTGACTATTGGTGAGAGGCGGGGTACACCCTGGATGCCAGATCACTGCAGGGCTGACACATAGAGACACACAACCATTCACACTCACATTCACACCTACAGTCAATTTCAAGCCACCAGTTAACCTAACCTGCATGTCTTTGGACTGTGGGGGAAACCGGAGCACCCGGAGGAAACCCACGCAGACACGGGGAAAACATACAAACTCCACACAGAAAGGCCCTTGCCGGCCACAGGGCTCGAACCCAGAACCTTCTTGCTGTGAGGCAACAGTGCAAACCACTACACCACCGTGCCGCGTCATAATTCAAAATTACCTTTAAATGTTTCTATTTATGGGACCAGATTTTCTGCACAAACCCAGATCACATTGATTGATGTAATTTTCTTTAATTGCAGGTCTATTGTTACAGAATTTTCAAATTTCTGTTATTGAATATGGCCGGGCGCCACAGTGGTGTAGTGGTTAGCGCTGTCGCCTCGCAGCAAGAAGGTCTGGGTTCGAGCCCCGTGGCCGGCGAGGGCCTTTCTGTGCGGAGTTTGCATGTTCTCCCCGTGTCCGCGTGGGTTTCCTCCGGGTGCTCCGGTTTCCCCCACAGTCCAAAGACATGCAGGTTAGGTTAACTGGTGACTCTAAATTGACCGTAGGTGTGAATGTGAGTGTGAATGGTTGTCTGTGTCTATGTGTCAGCCCTGTGATGACCCGGCGACTTGTTCAGGGTGTACCCCGCCTTTCGCCCGTAGTCAGCTGGGATAGGCTCCAGCTTGCCTGCGACCCTGTAGAAGGATAAAGCGGCTAGAGATAATGAGATGAGATGAATATGGCCCAAATTATATTGTACATCTCATACAGTGTGAAAAGTAATCTTAATAGGTTGTTGTATAAAGTAAAACAGTATTGTTTGAGCCCTTCAGACTTCATTTCTAAGACTTTTTGCCAGTTTTATTCTCCTGTGTTTGGCTTTTCACCTGGTTTCTCATGTTTTTGTCCATTGGGGTTTCCGTTTGTGCAGACTCTGTTTTGGTTTTTGAACCCTGGCTGGTTATTTCATTTCTGTTTGCCTGACATTCTGAACTAGATCAGATTAGATTAGATTAGATTAGATTAGATTAGATTAGATTAGATTAGATTAGATTAGATTAGATTAGATTAGATTAGATAAAACTTTATTGATCCCTTTATTGATTCCTTTTATCTGACTTATTTATTTAATAAAACTCATTATCCATTTTAACCAGAGGTGGACAGTAACAAAGTACATTTACTTGGGTACTGTACTTAAGTACACTTTGAGTATCTGTACTTTACTTGAGTATTATTTTTTTTGGAAACTTATGACTTTAGCTTCACTACATTTGAAAGACAAATATCGTACTTTTCACTCCACTACATTTCTGTCAAGTTCCTCATTACTTGCTATGATGAAGCAGCTTTGAAAGTGGATGTTTTTGGGGTTTTTTTTCTAAAATGTGATCGGTTTTTTTCACAGGTGACACTGAGACAGCCGATCAGTAATCACTACGGTTGTTTGAACACGATCAGTTGATGGCAGGAGGCAGTTCTTCTGGGGAACGCACGCACCCATGGCCATACCAAGAACCCATGTTTCAGGATTAAAGATTCGTTTCGTTTTAAATGTTTGCTTTGTTTGCTAAAAACAAACCACATCACAGCCTACAAAAACTCACCATCCAACCTGCGGAAGCATATTGAGGTCTGTAAACATTTCATTCCAAAAGAAAGCTTGCAATTAAGTTGCCTGTGCTTTTAGAGCTAGCGATAACATTGCAATAGCTATGCAGTCTGGTTAGTCAAATGACTTTCTATGGATTTGTCCACCAAGTTGCCATCGCCTTGTCAGCGGCTTACGTTTACACATAGCTAGTTAACTTGGACACTGTTAGTTAGCATGTAAAAACGGAGTTACATTAACATGAATAATAACTTATCTGAAGTCCTTTCGGAAATATGTTTTAGCATAATCTTGCCAAATAAACAGAATGTAGAAATCTTTCTAGTAACATTAGCTACCCAATATGAGTTTGAGTTTGAAAAGAGTTTGCTAGCATGTCAGGAGCTTCACTGACTAGCTAGCTTAAAGTTAAACCACCATGATGTCATAGCATGCGTTCATTTTGTGAATTCACATTTCTGTCTTTGGTAACGGTGTTAGGTTTTGTAAGCGTTGTGGCAACAATACGACGATGCGTCAACAGAAAATGTACATTTAATACTTAAGTATTTTTAAAAGCAAGTACTTCAGTACCTTAAGTTAAGTAAAAATTTGACTGGACAACTTTCACTTGTATCGGAGTAACATTTGACCAGTGGGATCTGTACTTTGACTGAAGTAATGAAGTTGGGTACTTTGTCCACCTCTGATTTTAACCTGTTCACATCTCCGCTATTCCGCTCAAGTCTGACACCGGACAGTAACTGAAGCTTAATAAAAATATTTCAGCCATGTTAACAGATTTGCGAACTAGTGAGATTTTGTTTGTTGTTTTTTTAACAAACAATACACTGTACACATAGTTCTTGAATCTAGATTTGTGGATTCACTACATGAATAGTTTCAATAATTTCCTATGCTAAGTGATGTCTTGGCCAAAGCTACTTCGAAGCACTGCTCTATAACAATATATATCACATTATACGAAGTGTTTCACAACCGGGGTAGGCTTCCTTAGCAACAGGATGTTTTCAAGGCCAGAGAAGGATGTGATGGCTGCACAGAGAGCGTTCCACACTGCTGTTTAAGTGCAGTTTAAATGCAGCAGTAGGTTTAACTGTCAAAACAAGTCTGCTCCCATTAGACATCAGAGTTTAATACAGCATAATGTGTTCAATTTTTTCTGCAATGCCTTGTAAGCCTCCAGTGCATAAAACAGGATGTGACTCATTTGATGAGGCTCTTGAGTACGTATTCACCAAAAAACAACAAATATGACTCAAAATGAAATTTTGATAGCTGTCTGATTCACTATACCTGTGTCAATCTGTAGTTAATGATGACTACATGACCTGAGAGTATGACTTAACAGGTCTCAAATATGCTAATTAGTGTCAGATTTCAGTCAATGTTCAATTTTAGTTTGTGTGGCTGAAACAAAAGAGAAGAGGAAATATATACAGTCGGCTTTTCTGTATACTGTACTGTGAGCGTTAGCGTTTCGTTCTTTCTCATCATAATGATACATCTGTGTGGCAATCTGCATGACTTACATAAAACCAAAAATAAACATTAAATCCAAGGTATATTCACAAGTTTTAATCCTCTAACTGACCGGAAATATGCAAAAATGACATCTTAGCAAAGGAAAATATCTTGAATATCTAGAATTTAACAGTTATTTGCCTCAGGCTCAGTGAATATCGGTGAATAATAACCGAGACAAAGTCTCGGTTATTATTCACCGATATTCACTGAGCCTGAGGAAAATGATTGTTTAAAAAAATCGTATTAAAAAAATTATTTATGTCAAACGTCAAAAGCAGCATGCAAATGTAATGTGTGCAGATTTGTGTCACTTATCTATGTCACTCACATAAAATAGAGGGCTCCGAGATGATGCTAAAAATAGTAACACTGCGCGTGTGTGGCCATCTTGGAAGTCACTCGCTCCAGAGCGCTCATAGAGTACACATCATAGAGTACACATTTAGCGATTCGTTTCCGCGTTAGAGGGCTTAGAAGCTTGGATTTTTTAAGAATTTAGACATCTGAAGTGATGGAGCACTACTGTGAAAGTTTGGATAAGCAGGCACGGGAGCGTTATGCTGAGAAGGTACGTTTCATTGGGAGTGTAGATCCATACACTGTCAGTGAGAAGGAATGGAAAGCTGACCCCAGCTTGTTGCCGCATGTGACATACATCGGTCTTGTGAACTATCTAGTGTTTCACCCAAGTCCATTTTGTGAACTAAAGGATTTCCAGAACTACAAGAGCATGGAAGCATACGATAGATTTGTGTCCGGTTGGGTCCGCGATGTGTCGGTGTTTACTGCTGAAGACGGAGAGACAAAAGTGATCAGAGGGAAAGTGTTACACTCGCAGAGTCTATCCCAGCCTAGTCTACACCCCTGGATAATATTTGACAAGAGACATGCTATTTTGTGTGCACATTGCAACTGCATTGCTGGACTTGGGGAATGTTGCTCCCATGTTGCTTCCCTGTTGTTTTATGCTGAAGCGGCCACGAGACTGAGGGAAAGAACGACGGTCACACAACAGCCGGCATACTGGATGCTACCGGTAACTATGAAATTAAAATAACTATTTTAGTAACTATTTTAGTAGCTATGAAATTCAAGACAATATTAACCTACCTGTCACAAAGTGATCAGAACAAATCCGGATACAGTCAAGTTGTCCTAAATTTGAGCGGTTAATGGCAGCCAGCCACTGTCGTCTCTTCCGCTCGCTTTTCTCCTGTGCTGCAATTCCCTGGTTAGTCACGACTTTAGGGAGTCTGTGGAAGCTTTTGCCACCCCTTTCCCCTCGGTTACTACAGCCAACAATGACACACGTATTCGGCATTGTCACCCCTTTTTGCTTCGCTGGACAACAACAATGCACTGACACAGTGACCTTTGACTTCCAATATGGCCGCCGCCGGGTGCGCGCTGACCTCGAAGCACTCTATACTTTGTTCTGAAATTGATAAAATAAATCAAAACTCCACCTTACCTTTGAATAGTTTTAGACCAAACTTCGTAGCATCTTTAGTGCTTTTAGGAACAGCATTTTCTTTCATCATTTGTAATTCTTCCTCACTTACAGTGACAAAGCGATCGGACGCCATTTTACTGAGTCATTCGAGGTGATTATCGAGAAATAGTCCGAATTTCTCAACCAATCAGCACATGATTATTCCTATTATAATACTATCATAAACAGTATATAATAAATGCATTACAGGCATTGAGCAGACACTCTTATCCAGAGTAACATACAACGAGACCCTGACATAACTACAGCAGCAGGCAGCCCAGGGAGCAGTTGGAGGTTAGGTGCCTTGTTCAAGGGCACATCAGTCATTCCTGCTAGTCCAGGGAATTAAACCAGCAACCTTTTGCTCTCAAAGCTGTTTCCCAAACCACTAAGCCATGGCTTCCCCCATTAAAACACTACTGAATATACAGTGGTGCTTGAAAGTTTGTGAACCCTTTAGAAATTTCTATATTTCTGCATAAATATGACCGAAAACATCATCAGATTTTCACACAAGTCCTAAAAGTAGATAAAGAGAACCCAGGTAAACAAATGAGACAAAAATATTATACTTGGTCATTTATTTATTGAGGAAAATGATCCAATATTACATATCTGTGAGTGGCAAAAGTATGTGAACCTCTAGGATTAGCAGCTAATTTGAAGATGAAATTAGAGTCAGGTGTTTTCAATCAATGGGATGACAATCAGGTGTGAGTGGGCACCCGGTTTTATTTAAAGAACAGGGATCTATCAAAGTCTGATCTTCACAACACATGTTTGTGGAAGTGTATCATGGCACGAGCAAAGGAGATTTCTGAGGACCTCAGAAAAAGCATTGTTGATGCTCATCAGGCTGGAAAAGGTTACAAAACCATCTCTAAAGAGTCTGGACTCCACCAATCCACAGTCAGACAGATTGTGTACAAATGGAGGAAATTCCTCCTCAGGAGTGGTCGACCAACAAAGATCACTCCAAAAGCAAGGCATGTAATAGTCAGCAAGGTCACAAAGGACCCCAGAGTAACTTCTAAGCAACTGAAGGCCTCTCTCACATGGGCTAATGTTAATGTTCATGAGTCCACCATCAGGAGAACACTGAACAACAATGGTGTGCATGGCAGGGTTGCAAGGAGAAAGCCACTGCTCTCCAAAAAGAACATTGCTGCTCATCTGCAGTTTGCTAAAGATCACGTGGACAAGCCAGAAGGCTATTGGAAAAATGTTTTGTGGACGGATGAGACCAAAATAGAACTTTTTGGTTTAAATGAGAAGCGTTATGTTTGGAGAAAGGAAAACACTGCATTCCAGCATAAGAACCTTATCCCATCTGTGAAACATGGTGGTGGTAGTATCATGGTTTGGGCCTGTTTTGCTGCATCTGGGCCAGGACGGCTTGCCATCATTGATGGAACAATGAATTCTGAATTATACCACCGAATTCTAAAGGAAAAATGTCAGGACATCTGTCCATGAACTTAATCTCAAGAGAAGGTGGGTCATGCAGCATGACAATGACACTAAGCACACAAGTCGTTCTACCAAAGACTGGTTAAAGAAAAATAAAGTTAATGTTTTGGAATGGCCAAGTCAAAGTCCTGACCTTAATCCAATGGAAATGTTGTGGAAGGACCTGAAGCGTGCAGTTCATGTGAGGAAACCCACCAACATCTCAGAGTTGAAGCTGTTCTGTACAAAGGAATGGGCTAAAATTCCTCCAAGCCGGTGTGCAGGACTGATCAACAGTTTCCGGAAATGTTTAGTTGCAGTTACTGCTGCACAAGGGGGTCACACCAGATACTGAAAGCAAAGGTTCATATACTATTGCCACTCACAGATATGTAATATTGGATCATTTTCCTCAATCAATAAATGACCAAGTATAATATTTTTTTGTCCAAAAGAACAAGAAAATATAACGCTTAAAGTGAGCAAAAACATCTTAAAATAGGTTTAATCATCCTATATTTGGATTATTGTCATCTTATAATAGGAAAAACTCTATCAGTTTGACTGTATTCAAGATATTTTCACTTGCTAAAATTTCAGTCATTTTTTGCAGTGTGTCAATTTTGCTGAATTTTAAAACACTCTGAAGCCAATTGAAGTTTCTGATTCCATAGTGGGCTCACTGTTTTGCAGAACCAAAGCTGTTCTTTCTTTGTTAGCAATATGAATACTCTCTTCACTGACTTTCCAACCATTTTATTCGATACAGAATCACTCTGCTAGCACTTCTCATCATAAACAGTAACACAACACAAACGCACACAGATATATTATTCAGCAAATGATATTCATAGCAATTAATTATTTTGGGGGGTGTGGTAGGCTGGGGGATATACATCATTCGAACAAATATAAAATAAATGTTTGAAAATGCTTAAAGGTCATAGGCAATGGTCGGAGGTGAAATGTAGAATATCAACTTTATTGTCTAGAAGAATGACTCAAAAAGCGAATTCAAGCTTCCTAGTGTCTAATTTGCACCCTAAAATTGAATAAAACGGTTAAAATATACTGTTTTGCCCAATTTCCGAAGGTTTGTTTACATCTCACTTATGCACACTTTCACCGCCAGGGGACCGTCGTTGTGACGTCATTTAAGCCAAACAGACTGGGAGCAGCTCTGTGTTTACTTGCAAAATAAGCACACGTGTACGGACTTTGGTTGTGAGAGGTTGTGTAAAATGTCTGAAAGCGATAGCGATTTTGAAGTAGGCAACTCTCCAAATTGAATATTGAGAGGTGAAACCATATATGTATGAACCTATGGCTGTTGCGAAGCAATCGGTGAATGTGGCTCACTGGTTTGACCGTGCGGCCTCGGAATCGGACAGCGACTCGGCCGACTCTGATCGTGGTGACCCTGGTCCTCAACAAAACTCTCACCCAAACGATTTATCCTGGTAATTATGATAAATTCCTACTTTCGTTGTAATACTAAATAAGAGCCCTTTTGAAGAATAATTAAACCGCCCTCCCTCGTGGATATATGTAACGATTACTTGACAGTGCGCCAGTAGGCCACATTAGCCTGCCATCCGCGGCATTATACTATTTATAGCCTACTCTAAGTGAGGAAATATCCCTTTGTCTCATTTCCACAGTGATTGTACAGGATCCCTCAGGATTCTTGACTTGTCAATTGCAAGCAAAAGTAAAAATGTTTACCTCCAATCGTCTCCTTTTTGCTTGAGCGTTGCTGCTCCGTTTCTTCTTTGACTGCTTGATTTTGTTTCATGCGCACAATCCACTCTCTCTGCTTCTCCTCTTCCAGAAAAAGCCATCCCTCTGGCTTCACGCGCACAATCCACTCTCTCCGCCTCGTCTCCTCTTCCGGAAAAAGCCAACCCTCTGGCTCCACGCGCACAATCCATTCTCTCCGCCTCTTCTCCTCTTCCGGAAAAAGCCAACCCTCTGGCTTCACGCGCACAATCCACTCTCTCCGCCTCGTCTCCTCTTCCGGAAAAAGCCAACCTTCTGGCTCCACGCGCACAATCCATTCTCTCCGCCTCTTCTCCTCTTCCGGAAAAGCCAACCCTCTGGCTTCACGCGCACAGTCCACTCTCTCTGCCTCGTCTCCTCTTCTGGAAACAGCCAACCCACTTGCTCCGCCTCTTCTCCTTTTTCAGAAAAAGCCAATCCTCTTACTCCACTTCCGGAAAAAGCCAATCCACTCTCTCTGCCTCTTCTCCTCTCTCGGAAAAAGGTAAAAACTTCTTCCTGAACCGGTCCCGTTGTTACAGTTCACTGCACAACAATAAGGCATGGTTTTTCTTTGGAAATTCCTGAATGCATGTCTGCACTCAAGCCGAATGGCAATGCAAGTAAATGGAAGTGGACTCAACTCAAGCGGTTTGTTTGGCTTAAATGACGTCATGCACTGAGTGGTCACGAAAATGGCTGAACAGAAATTCGCCACGATCCGCGCTAACTTATTTTAATGATTACTTATTAACAATACTTCTTGGGACCAGAAGAAAATTACAAAGGGTTTTTTAACATATAAAGTTTCAAATGTGCATAAAATTAAAACCGTTGCCTATGACCTTTAATATGACCATCCTGAGAACGCAGTGAAAGTTATGCAATCATAAATTTGTCCAAGCTCCATGAAGGACTTTGCTTCTTTTTCCTGTCCAAGTGTCCCACACAGCATGAGTTATGATAAGATTGTTAGCATGCATCATCTCATTGATTTCAACCATATTCCCTGCATCATTTCCTGAAACCCACCCCAGACCAAGGCCATCAGTCCTGGTATTTACAGAAACTTGCAGACAGGCATTACTGCGCTTCTCAACGACTTTTCTTCAGACATATTAGCATTTTTTGTGAACATAAAACACATTTTATGTTTCTCATTTTGCTCCACACTTTATAGTCTATAGATTAGATTAGATTAGATGGAACTTTATTGATCCCTTTGGGAGGGTTCCCTCAGGGAAATTAAAATTATATCACAACATGATGTCTTCTTAGAGTTAAAGCATCGGCTTTAGTGGCAGAGATGTTGGATACTGAGGACTTATTGACTAGAATATGCCTCTAAAAGGCATATAGAGATATTTATGGTTATTTCATTGTATTTAAATTGCTCAGTATATTTAAATTTACAGTAACGCCAGAATTATCTGCACACTTTACAATAACACAAACTTCTTTCTTTGCAAACTTACAAAATAAGTATATAAAGGAAACAATAATACAGTAGTCTTACCTTTCAGAACATACAAGGTAACATTATAGACTCACTGAAAGAATATTTAAGTTAAATTAATTAATTAAAACAAATTGTTTTGGGGACATCGTTGAAAAAAAGTAACATTTTTAATTGCTTCCTGTATCTAAAAATGCTGTGCTTCGCTGCTCTACAAATATGAGATGATATACTTCCAAAATTCTGTTTCACATCCATGACCATGGGGGGGGACAAAGAGCTTTTAATCCACAAGAGACAGATGGTTGTTGATCTACAAAAGTGAATCTGTTAATATAGAATTTGGCAGAATTGAACCCATAAACTCCTCTATAACTCTTCCCCCTTCTGCATCAAACTGTATAACTCCTCCTCCTTCTGCAGGATGGACAGATGATCAATCAAAAAATAATACCAATATTATGTGCACTATATGGCGAGTTGCCTAGTGGTTAGCGTGTCTGCCTCTTGATTGGGAGATCGCGAGTTCTGCTCGCAGTCAGGTCATCCCAAAGACCATCATAAAAATGGTACCTACTACCATCTGGCAAGGCACGCTGCAATACAGATGCGAGTAGGGAAGTCAAATCATGGTTACCAGAGGACCAGCCTCTCACTGTATAGGCAAGAGGTCAAGGGCTGTGGAAATGGAGATCGGCGCCACACCCACACACCTCAAAAAGCTGGTTAGTACTGGGACAGAAGGCTGCCTGGGAAGACCAGATGCTGGCATGGAAAGGACTTTTTTTTTTTTAAACGTGCAATATACTGAGTTGTCATGTGTAATATTTACTTTCACCATCAGGTTAGTCTCTGGCATAACTTACCTTAGTTCTATTGCTAGAATGCTAACTATCTAGGCACTGTTTTTGTTATTTGTTTGTCCTCCCCATCTTAATCTTGTAGTTTATCCCCTGATTTGATTTATTTGCTTTGCCACAGCAAGATATATGCACACACACAGGTGGCACGGTGGTGTAGTGGTTAGCGCTGTCGCCTCACAGCAAGAAGGTCTGGGTTCGAGCCCCGTGGCCAGCGAGGGCCTTTCTGTGCAGAGTTTGCATGTTCTCCCCGTGTCCGTGTGGGTTTCCTCCGGGTGCTCCGGTTTCCCCCACAGTCCAAAGACGTACAGGTTAGGTTAACTGGTGACTCTAAATTGACCGTAGGTGTGAGTGTGAATGGTTGTCTGTGTCTATGTGTCAGCCCTGTGATGACCTGGCAACTTGTCCAGGGTGGACCCCGCCTTTCGCCTGTAGTTAGCTGGGATAGGCTCCAGCTTGCCTGCGATCCTGTAGAACAGGATAAAGCGGCTAGAGATAATGAGATGAGATATACACACACACACACACACATTATGGCTGGGAAACCACTACAGCTTGTGCCAATTACAGTGGCCCCATTGTACCGAATCTGCATGTCTTTGGACTGTGGGGGAAAACGGAGCACCCGGAGGAAACCCACACAGACACAGGGAAGACATGCAAACTCCACACAGGAAGGCCCCTGTCGGCCACGAGGTTCGAACCCGGAACCTTCTTGCTGTGAGGCGACAGTGATAACCACTACACCAACGTGCCATCCCCTTATGTAACCTACAGTATTTCTATTGTTATTTAAATTGTTGTATTTTAACATATTGTATTGTTACTGAGCGATTTCTGGCACAAGAATTTCCTTTGGGATTAATAAAGTTTTATCTTATCTGAACTTATCTTTATATATATAAAATCAAGCCAAGCCAGAACACAGAACACATGAGCCTACTGCTCCCACTGTGGTTGTGAATCAATGATGCTTTGGGACTGTTTTACTGCTAGTGTTCCAGAAGATCTAGTAACTATTGATGGCAACATGAACTGTACCAGGGTATTTACAGGACATACGGTACTCTGTACTGAATGTTGAAAATAACATCAAAACTATTTCAGCCAAAAAAAGAAAAATCCACTCACTGCGTTGCACATGTTCAAGATTCATATCATTGTATGTTTTATCGTTGTCTGCTTATTTTCTTGAATGATTTTGCTTTGTATGGGTGATTACTTGCTGACAGCATCCTTGTTGATGTAAAACCATGATGATATGTCTGTCAGTGTGTCAGCATGATAGCCAATTTTAAACTTCTTTTCAACGCAAAGCGGTATTTCCAATTATCTTCCACGTTTCCTATTTTACACGACTAGCACATCAGGCCTGGATAATCATAGTTGAATAAAAAGTGCTGGTGATGGAGTTTAATAAATGCATGGAATAGCCAGTTTACTGCTTCACCAATAAACAAATTACAACAAACAAGTAGGCTAGATAATAGAGTATGCTTTAAACATTTCTGAATGGTTATTCGGCTGGTCGTGATAATCGATGGGAGGGCTAAAATTTAATATCGGTAAACAGATTTCCCATTGCATCATTTTCTACCTGATATGTAGCATTTGTGCTGTGAAAAGGTGTGTGTTTCAACAGCTTTTAGATTTGTAACATAATTCCATTAATGTAAGCCTAATTTTTCTAAAGTTATAAGATTGTCAAAGATCATTTTGATGAGGAAAGATTAACCAGACAGTTAGCCATATATATTGTTTATCGCTAATCACACAGAAATTCTTCATGTAAATCTTCCTGATATGTTTAACAATTACAGAGACAAGCCACACAAATATGACTATATATGAGAGAGAGAGAGAGAGAGAGAGAGAGAGAGAGAGAGAGAGAGAGAGAGAGAGGATATTACACGGTTGTGCGAAGATATGAAGTTTATCTTCGAGTGGTGAATGTATATATCACGATTGAGTGGAGCAACATGAGATAGACACATCCACAAAAAAATACACAAGTTAATCAAAAGAATTTTAATTTTGATCCGGTTCACCATTTTGACAACGCAGGTCCAGTCAGCAGGAAAACACTGGGAGTGACATCATCAGAGTGAAATATCGGGAATTATTACATACAGAATATACAGGATTTTTTTGATGGAATAAAACATGTGTTCTATTCCCTTCTAGCAGGTTTCATTCATTTGGTTTGATAGCATGCAATATTGTTAGCATATCGCTTATCCTATGTGTATTATGTCACTCTACCCAATGGAGAATGAGCGTTGAATATGGTTTACGATATTGCATGGTTGTCAAGGCAACATGACGTCACACATCAGAGACATAAAACTTCCGCGTTAGCGAGCAACTGTGACAATTTTTAAAGAAACATGGCCACCAGGTTCATCTCATCTCATTATCTGTAGCCGCTTTATCCTGTTCTACAGGGTCGCAGGCAATCTGGAGCCTATCCCAGCTGACTACGGGCGAAAGGCGGGGTACACCCTGGACAAGTCGCCAGGTCATCACAGGGCTGACACATAGACACAGACAACCATTCACACTCACATTCACACCTACGGTCAATTTAGAGTCACCAGTTAACCTAACCTGCATGTCTTTGGACTGTGGGGGAAACCGGAGCACCCGGAGGAAACCCACGTGGACACGGGGAGAACATGCAAACTCCGCACAGAAAGGCCCTCGCCGGCCACGGGGCTCGAACCCGGACCTTCTTGCTGTGAGGCGACAGCGCTAACCACTACACCACCGTGCCACCCACGGCCGCCAGGTTTGTTTTGTTAAATACAGAGGATTTTATGATCATTTTAAAAGAGAAATATGCGTTGAACACCAAAAAGGAATTAATAATAATAATAATAATAATAATCATAGCTGGTTTTCGTGGTATATCAGACATATTCCATTCAGCTAATCGTCTTCGACTCATTCAGTATCATGCTACCTGAATGGAATATATCTGATATATCACTCAACACCAGCCAATATTATTTAAATATGCCACTCAGATCCGCGACATGTTTCATATGAAAAATACGAGTTTTTCAACACAAGAAGATAAACTTCATATCTTCAAGCCAACATGTAATCTTCTTTTTATTGTATAGACACATTCACAAAAAAAAGTACCCAAATTTAACAAAACAATTCTTTGGTATCCTCCCAAGTGAGGATATTCAAAAATATGTCACGGTCGTGGTTCTCCAGGTCCCTGATGCAGTTTGTATGAAAAATACGAATGGTGTAAAACCCCATTTATACCAACTCGTTATGCTTTTCTACTGTCCTCATATGCACCAGTCAATCATTACTCCTCCCTTTAGACAATGCCTTCCATCCCTGCTGGGTTCCACCTCACTACTACTCATACTTCCACATATTGAGGCGTGTAATCAGAGTTGTAGGTTTGCCAAGTCTACAGGCGAGCCAAGAGCAGAGACAGAGAGAGAGAGGGAGAGAGAGCAAGTCTTGCATAATGTTTCTTAACAAATGTTGAACGTATTTTCAAACTCTGTCAGCAAATCCCATTTCCATGGTTACATGGTCTTGAGAGCACAGACTGTGTTTAATAACACCCTTTTACTTGGTTTCTTTTTTCATTTACGTTCTCATCATTTTTCGTTTAAGACTCTTTCCCTCTTGGTTTTCTTCTCAGCCAATACTGATAAAGAAGGGCACTTGCATAAAGCCAGTGATCAGGAATTGAGTCTCACGGTCTAGAAGATTTGCACTGATTTTATACACAGAACATTCTCGATACTGACAGATGTAAACACAACACTAAGTGTAAGACATTAGTGTAGTTATGAAGGACAATGGCATAAGATACACAGATACAGTACACAGAGATTATGTGTTTTGGGATATGAGTAAATCTATCTTTATAGATGACAAATCATGAAATACTATCCCTATTTCCAGAAAAGTTGGGATATTTTCCAAAATGCAAGAAAAACAAAAATCTGTGATTTGTTAAATTCACGTGAACTTTTATTTACCTGACAAAAGTGCAAAGAAAAGATTTTCAATAGTTTTACTGACTAACTTAATTGAAGTTTCTAAATATAAGTTAAAAAAAGTTAAAGTCCTTCCCGCACCATGTGGCGCATCGGGCAGCGCCGATCTCCGTTTCCGCAGCCCTCGGCCTCTCACATAGCTAGGGTTACAGTGGGGGGCTAGTCCTCTGGTAACCACAAGAGTTTAACTCCCCACTCACATCTGTATTGCAGCGTGCCTTGCCAGATGGTAGTAGGTACCATTTTTATGATGGTCTTTGGTATGACCCGACCGTGAATAGAACTCCCAATCTCCCAATCGAGAGGCGGACACGCTACCATAGGCCACTAGTCGGCCTAGTAGGCCACTAGTCGGCCTAGTAGGCCACTAGTCGGCCTAGTAGGCCACTAGTCGGCCTAGTAGGCCACTAGTCGGCCTAGTAGGCCACTAGTCGGCCTAGTATAAATATAAACAAAGAATTTGATGCCTACAACACACTCAAAAAAGTTGGGACAGAGGCAAAATAAGACTGAAAAGTTTACAGGACATTCAAACAACATCATTCTGGAAGATTCCACAATAAGCAGGTTAATTAGTAACATGATTGGTATAAAAGGAGCAACACCAAAGGCTCAGACCCCGTTTACACCTAGCCAGGTATCTATAAAAACGGATATTTATTTATGTGGTAAACGGAGGTTTCAGTCACTGAAAACGGCTGCTTTCGAAAACTCCGGGCAAAGTGGAGATTTGTGAAAACTCCGTTTTCATGCCTGCGTGTAAATAGTGGAAAACGGAGTTTTCTCTGTGTTATGGGGAAAACAGAGTTTTAGCATTGTGATCTGACGGTCCCTCCTCCTTGGCTTTCAGATCTCTGGTTGGCTTTCTGTTTGTTTGACATGTTTTTGACAGCCTTCCCTGGCTGTTTTTGAGCATTGTGTAAACGGAATTATTTTCTAGTACAGGGAGGAGAAGATACCTGTTTTCATAAATACCCGGCTACGTGTAAATGAAGTATCAGTCTTTGCCAGCAAGGATGGTTCGTGGCTCACTCCTTTGTGGCAAAATTTGTGAGAGAATTGTGAGTTAATTGAAAAAGAATGTTTCTCGACTCAAGATTTTAGGTCTTTCAAAATCTACAGCACACAATATTGTGAAAAGATTCAGGGAATTCAGAGGCATCTCAGTGCGTAAAGGGCAAAGTCTAAAACCACTGTTGAATGTGCATGACCTTCGAGCCCTCAGGCGGCACTGCCTGAGAAACCGTTATGCTAATGTGACAAATATAGCCACATGGGCTCAGGAGCACTTTGGAAAACCATCATCACTTAACACAGTCCGCTGCTGCATCCAGAAATGCAACCTGAAACTGTATTACTCAAGGAGGAAGCCATTCATCAATTCTATGCAGAAACGCCACTGATTTCTCTGGGCCCGAACTCATCTCAGATGGACTGAAAGACATTGGAAACGCATCCCATGGTCAGACGAGTCCACATTTCAACTTGTTTTTGGGAAAACTGGACGTCAAGTTCTCAGTGCCAAATGTGAACACGACCATCCAGTTTGTTATCAGAGGAAGGTGCAAAACCCAGCATCTGTGATTGTATGGGGGGCGTCAGTGCCCACTGACATAGGTGAGTTGCATGTGTGTGAAGGTACCATTGACGTGGAGGCATATATTGGGATTTTAGAGAGACAAATTCATTAAGGAGGAGATGTCTCTTCTCAGGAACTCCATGCTTATTTGAGCAGGACAGTTCGAGGCCTCATTCTGCATGGGCTACAACAGTGTGGCTTCATAGACACAGAGTGCATGTGCTGGACTGGCCTGCTGCCAGTCCAGATCTGTCTCCTGTTGAGAATGTATGGAGCATTATGAAGAGGAGAATCAGATAACGGTGACCATAGATTGTTGAGCAGCTGAAGTTCTGTATCAAGCAAGAATGGACAAAAATTCCAATTGCAAAACTGCTACAATTAATATTCTCAGATTTCATATGATTAAAAAGTATTATGAAAAGGAAAGGTGATGTAACAGAATGGTAATAATGGTTTTGTCAAGCTTTTTTTTTTAGTGTGTTGCAGGCATCAAATTCTAACTTCATTTATATTTGTTTATATTTACAAAATACAATTAAGTTGGTCACTAAAACTACTCAAAATCTTTTCTTTGTACTTCTGTCAGTTCAATAAAGGTTCACATGAATTAACAAATCAAATGTTTTTGTTTTTATTGCATTTTGGAAAATATTCTAAGTTTTCTGTAAATGGGGTTAGTACATTTCAACATACATTATTTCCTGACGTGCCAATCATCCATAAGATACTGCACTGATCTGCATGAGATTCTACAGTGTTATGCAAAAGTATTCATCCCCCTTGGTGTTTGTCCTGTTTTGTCACATTACAAGCTGGAATTTAAATGGATTTTGGGGAGGGTTAGCACCATTTGATTTACACAACATGACTACCACTTTAAAGGTGAAAATTGTTTGTTTGTTTGTTTTTAATTGTGACACAAACAACAATTAAGATAAAAAAAACAGAAATCTGGAGTGTGCATAGGTATTCACCCCCAAAGTCAATACTTTGTAGAGCCACCTTTTGCTGCAATTACAGCTGCAAGTCTCTTGGGGTAAGTCTCTATTAGCTTAGCACATCTAGCCACTGGGATTTTTGTCCATTCCTCAAGGCAAAACTGCTCCAACTCCTTCAAGTTAGATGGGTTGTGTTGGTGTACAACAATCTTCAAGTAATGCCACAGATTCTCAATTGGATTGAGATCTGGGCTTTGACTAGGCCATTCCAAGGCATTTAAATGTTTCCCTTTAAACCACTCCAGTGTAGCTTTAGGAGTATCTTTAGGGTCATTGTCCTGCTGGAATGTACACCTTCAATGTGGTCGCAAATCGCTGGCTGATGCAAACAGGTTTTCCTCCAGAATTGCTTTGTATTTAGTGCCATCCATCTTTCCTTCAATCCTGACCAGCTTTCCTGTCCCTGCAGTTGAAATACATCCCCACAACATGATGCTGCCACCACCATGCTTCACTGTAGGAATGGTGTTCTCAGGGTGTTGGGTTTGTACCACACATGGAGCTTCCCATGATGGCCAAAAAGATCAATTTTAATCTCATTTGACCAGAGAATGTTCTTCCATGTGTTTGGGGAGTCTGCCACATGCTGTTGGGCAAACTCCAAATGTGTTTTCTTAAGTAATGGCTTTTTTCTGGCCACTCCATAAAGCCCCGATCTGTGGAGTGTACGACTTAAAGTGGTCCTATGGACAGATATTCCCATCTCCGCTGCAGCTCCTTCAGTGTTATCATTGGTGCTTTTGTTGCATCTCTGATTAATGCCCTCCTTACCTGGTCTGTGAGTTTTGGCGGGCAGCCTTTTCTTCTCAGCTGTGTAGTGGTGCCATATTCTTTCCATTTTGCTATAATGGATTTAATGGTGCTCCCTGGGATATTCAAAGTTTGGGATTTTTTTATAACCCAACCCTGATCTATACTTCTCCACAACTTTGTCTCTGACCTGTTTGGAGGCTCTTTGGTTTTCATGTTGCTTGCTTAGTCGTGTTGCAGAGTCAGGGTCCTTCCAGAACAGGTGGATTTATACAGACATCATGTGATAGATCATGTGACACTTTGATTGCACACAGGTGGATCTTAATCAACTAATTATGTGATTTATGAACTGAATTGGTTGGAGCAGCTCTTATTTAGGGGTTTCATACGAAAGAGGGTGAATACCTATGCACACTCCAGATTTCTGTTTTTTCACAATTAAAAAAAAAAATTTGCATCTTTAAAGTGGTAGGCATGTTGTGTCAATCAAATGGTACTAACCCTCCGAAAATCCATTTTAACTGCAGCTTGTAATGCGACAAAACAGGACAAACATCAAGGGGGAAGAATACTTTTGCAAGAAACTGTATATCATTAATACCAAACCAGTCATTTAATTAAATAAATATTAAGTCTATTTTAAAATATTTTTACTTACTTCAAGTAAGTGTTCTTGAAGTAAGTAAAAATATTTTCCATTTTGCTATAATGGATTGAATTGTGTTCTACTGGCAGATAATGTTGTTTATGTTACTTTTGAGTTTATTCCTATCTGCCAATAGAATAAGACAATTTAAACTCAAAATGAGTTAACAGAAATTTGCTTAATGATTTTAAATTTATTATATAATAATCATCCAATGGAAAATATTAGACAATGTTTCCTTTAAATCGCTTGCTAAGGCCAAGTTTACATTAGACCGTATCTGTCTCGTTTTCTTCGCGGATGCACTGTCCGTTTACATTAAAACGCCTGGAAACGCCGGGAAACGGGAATCCGCCAGGGTCCACGTATTCAATCCAGATCGTGTCTGGTCCGGTGCTGTGTAAACATTGAGAATACACGGATACGCGGATACGCTGTGCTGAGCTCTAGCTGGCGTCGTCATTGGACAACGTCACTGTGACATCCACCTTCCTGATTCGCTGGTGTTGGTCATGTGACGCGACTGCTGAAAAACGGCGCGGACTTCCGCCTTGTATCACCTTTCATTAAAGAGTATAAAAGTATGAAAATACTGCAAATACTGATGCAAATACTGCCCATTGTGTAGTTATGATTGTCTTTAGGCTTGCCATCCTTCCACTTGCAAGTGGTAAGTGATATGCACTGGGATCACACGCACAGCGGCTCAGTCCCGAATCACTGCTCGTGCGCTATACTCGCGCGCTCTGTGAGCTCTGTGACACAATCACTACAGTGCAGAAACAGTGGTTTCTTCACTTCCTTTACTCCATGATCTAAACCTGAACCTTTATCATTTTCTACAGTGATGTACAAACCTGTCTTTAGAAAACTAGTTCCAAAAAAGTGAAGACTAAAGTCTGCTAGAAACAGTCTGTTATAATCAATTAAAAGCAGATGATATTCAGTTCTAGCAGATGTCTCAGCAAAGATATGATGGCACCAGTGTGCCTTTGGGGTCATTTGCTTATTCATTCATTTATGGCAGATATCATCATGCCCAGAACAACTGTGTCTGTTTCTAGTCAATACAATCACTAAAGCAATGAACACTACAGCTATTCAGCAACTGAACTGATTTAAACATGTACAGCATAATTGCTGGCTAGGATGAGGGAGGTAACAAGGAGGCAAGCAGCAGTGCAGATTTCTCTCTGAGAATTAGAAGAGCTCTTGGAGAGACCTCCACTAAGGACAACAGTCGACTATGATATGCAAATCTGCAACAAGAAACAGTTAATATGTCTGGATGAGTCGTACTTACTGGTAATGATGCCACAGCCTGTTTGTTTCAAAACTACTGTCCCCAAGGGGTCCATGACAACTGCTTTCTGTATTACATTTGAGCAACTAGCTTACATGCGTATCCAAGAGGATTACTGGTATCCATGAATGTGGATTGTGATACAGAGTCATCATATTTCTACACTGGTTATGTTTTGTCATGATTGAACTTTACTGCACTATTGCTCTTTACTATTGAACATCTACTGGACACACACACACCATCCATCATCTGTAGCTGCTTATCCTGTTATAGTGTCGCAGGCAAGCTGGAGCCTATCCCAGCGGTCTATGGGCAAGAGGCGGGGTACACCCTGGACAAGTCGCCAGGTTATCACAGGGCTGACACATAGAGACAAACAACCATTCACACTCACACCTATGGTCAATTTAGCCTAACCTGCATGTCTTTGGACTGTGGGGGAAACCAGAGCACCCGGAGGAAACCCACGCAGACACGGGGAGAACATGTGAACGCCACACAGAAAGGCCCTCACTGGCCGCGAACCCAGGACCTTCTTGCTGTGAGGCGACAGTGCTAACCTCTACACCACCGTGCCACCCACACACAAATTATATGGCATTGTTGAGCACAGACTTCTACCAAGGTCAAATGAAGCATCTTGCAATGCTAGTGAAAGTGAAACTAAATTTGTTGATCCACCCTATGAGTCTGATTGGCTCCAAAATGTAATGGGCTCTTCCTTGGCCCATGCTACACCCTTCCACCAAGTTTCATTGAAATTTGGTTGGTAGGTTTTGTGCAACCCTGCTCACAGTTAGACAAACAAACTGCACCGAAAACATAACCCCCTTGACAGAGGTAATAAATCCAGCAGGGTACTGGGGTGTGCAAATTGAGAAATTGGCTCATGTTGTTTAGAAGCATTTAGTTGCATGCACTTCATTTCACTGAGAGGTTCACCCACAATCCAGGGACATTAGTTCCTGATGGACAGCTTTGCTCAATTTACATCCCTGATGTAAGAAAAGGCCTAATTCTATCTTGTAGATCAGTGGTATTCAATTAAAATTTGTAAAGGTCTGGTAATACAAAATTCCTTTGAATACAAAGGTCTTATAATGTCTAACCATTAACAAATAATTTATATATTTAAAATAAGACCATTTGAAGTGATTATGTTTTGATATGCAGTGGTGCTTCATATTTCCACATTACAAAAAACAAAGATATCTTTGCAAGTGAATACATCTTGAAAATGCACAAATTTATCTCATATTTCTTATTATGAGATTATTATATTATAATATTAGATTGTCATATATATATATATATATATATATATCCATGTCATCCTCAAGCTCGGGTCCTCTACCAGAGGCCTGGGAGTTTGAGGGTTCTGCGCAGTATCTTCGATGTTCCTAGGACTGCGCTCTTCTGGACTGAGGCTTCAGATGTTGTTCCTGGGATTTGCTGGAGCCACTCTCCCAGTTTGGGGGTTACTGCCCCAAGTGCCCCCACTACCACGGGGACCACGCAACCCTTGACCTTCCACATCCGTTCCAGCTGCTCTTTCAACCCTTGATACTTCTCAAGTTTCTCATGTTCCTTCTTCCTGATGTTGGCGTCAGCTGGGATCGCCACATCTATCACCACCACCCTCTTCTGCTCTTTGTCCACCACCACTATGTCCGGTTGGTTAGCCAGGATCTGTTTGTCAGTCTGGAAGCTGAAGTCCCACAGAACCTTGGCCCTGTTGTTCTCAGCCACCTTCTGTGGTATGGCCCATTGGGACTTGGGCACTTCTATTCCATACTGGTTGCAGATGTTCCTGTATACTATCCCAGCCACTTGGTTGTGCCTCTCCATGTACGCTGATCCAGCTAGCATCTTACACCCTGCTACTATGTGCTGGACTGTTTCAGGGGCTTCTTTGCACAGTCTGCATCTTGGGTCTGATCTACTCTGGTAGATCCTGGCCTCTATGGCTCTTGTGCTTATGGCCTGTTCTTGTGCTGCCATGATTAGTGCCTCTGTGCTGTCTGTCAATTCTGCATTATCCAGCCACTGGTAGGATTTCTTGATATCAGCCACTTCCTCTATCTGACGGTGGTACATGCCATGTAGGGGTTTGTCTCTCCAGGTTGTCTGTTCCTCCTCCTCTGCGCTCTCATCAGGGTTCTGCTGCCTGAGACATTCACTTAGCAGTTCATCCTTTGGGGCCATCTTTCTGATGTATTCTCGGATTTTCGATGTTTCATCCTGGACCGTGGTCTTGACGCTCACTAGCCCTCGGCCTCCCTCTTTCCGCTTAGTGTATAGTCTCAGGGTGCTGGACTTGGGGTGGAACCCTCCATGCATGGTGAGGAGCTTTATATATATATATGAATGATTTAAATATTATTAAATCTCTTTTACATGCATTTAGTCATTTCAAGCTTTAAATTTTTAATTGCCAATGATATTTCAAGCTTGACAAATTAAACAGATTTAAATTAGATTTAAAATGGGCAGCAGGGTGGTATAGTGGTTAGTACTGTCGCCTCACAGTAAAAAGGTTCTGGGTTTGAGCCTAGTGGCCGATGGGGGTTTTTCTGTGTGGGTTTTTGCTCCACAGTTCAAAGACAATGCACTTAGGTTAACTGGCTGCTCTAAATTGTCCACAGGCGTGCATGTGTGTGTGTGTGTTTTGTAGCCCTCGGCCTCTCGCCTATATTGCATAGCTAGAGTTACAGTGGGGGGCTAGTCCTTTGGTAACTGCGAGAGTTTGACTCCCCACTCGCATCTGTATTGTAGCAGGCAGCACTTTTATGATGGTCTTTGGTATGACCCAACCGTGAGTACAACTCCCGATCTCCCGATCGAAAGGTAGACACGCTAACCACTAGGCCACTCACCGGGGCATAAAACAATGCTCCAATGAATATGACATGTGGATCAAGAAGAAGAAGTCTTTTTTTGTCACACGTACACTCAAGCACACAGTGAAATTTAACCTCTTCATTTAACCCATCTGAAGCAGTGAACACACACATGCACACACAAGTGAGCAATGAGCACACACACATACCCAGAGCAGTAGGCAGCGATGCTACAGTGACCAGGGAGCAGTTGTGGGTTAGGTGCCTTGCTCAAGGGCACTTCAGTCCAACCTCATGCCATGGCTGCCCCATGTTAACCTCACCGCACGTCTTTGGATTGTGGGAGAAATTGGAACACCCGGAGGAAACCCATGCAGACACGGGGAGAACATGCAAACTCCACACCGAAAGGCGGCCGCTGGGCTCGAATCCAGAACCTTCCTGCTGTGAGGCGACAGTGCTAATCACTACACCACCGTGCCAGGTCCATATGGCAGTGACCCCACATACATAAGTGGGACAAGCTGGAAGAAGTGAGTGAAATTCTATTTAAAAGTTCTAGAAATAGGTTTAATAATCCTACATATGGTTTATTGTAAGCTTATAGTAGGAAATACGAGATACATTTGACTACATTCAAGATATTTTCACTTGCTAAGATGTCAGTGTACTTTGGAGATGAGGCATGAATTTGAATTTGATGCAGGGAGAATAAACACATACTTCTCTGTCCATTCTTCTGCAAACTCTCCGTTTTCATATATATTTTTTTGACTGCAGGTCACAGTCAGTTTGCTAATCAGACCAGAGAGGATAAATAAAATGAAAAATCGATGAACACTGTCTGTGAAATGTCTTACCTTTCTGACTTCATGTCCCTTGCCTTGTAGCTTAGTCTCTCGTCTGATAAGCTACATTCAGTTTCTAATCTATATAAATGTATACAATTTCCTGCAACAGATGATCTGCTACAGAAGTCATGTTAGTTCATGTTTAGAAAGCCAGTCTCTGAACTGCGATCAGTTTTTATCCATATGTTGATCAATGTTGCTGCAATATTCCCCCCAAGTACTTGAGCTGATCCATTGATTTGGTCTATGGAAATACTTTGTTGGGAATGCATCCAGATCATGTGATTGTTATAGGTATTATAGATAGACTATGTCAGTATTGTTGTCTCAGCAGGCTATATTAGATACATACTAATATGAAATACAAATGTTTGCTTTCAGGTTGATCAAATGATGCTGCTAATAAGCCAAAGCCAAAAGCTTTGTGAAGATCAATCTCTGTGTCTGGATATTTTTTTTTAGACATATTAAGCTCCTTGATGAATAAGTATACATCAGAAATGCAGCAAATCTGAGCAGTGCAGAGTTTACAACCCCAATTCCAAAAAAAAAAGAAAGGATGCTGTGTAAACTGTAAATAAAAACTAAATGCGATAATTTGCAAATCATGGAAATCCTATATTTCATTGAAAATAGTACAAAGATAATATATAAAATGTTGAAACTGAGAAATTTTATTGTTTTTTGAAAAATATATGCTCATTTTGAATTTGATGTCAGCAACACATTTCAAAAAAGTTGGGACAGGGGCACGCTTACCACTGTGTTGCATCACCTCTACTTTTAACAACACTCTGTAAACGCTTGGGAACTGAGGAGACCAGTTGCTGTAGTTCTGAAAGAGAAATCTTGTCCCATTCTTGCCTGATATACAATTTCAATTGCTCAACAGTTCGGGGTCTCCTTTGTCATATTTTGCGCTTCATAATGCACCAAATGTTTTAAAGGGAAACAGGTCTGGACTGCAGGCAGGCCAGTTTAGCACCCAGACTCTCTTATTATGGAGCCATGCAGTTTTAATATGTGCAGAAAGCGGTTTGGCATTGTCTTGTTGAAAGAAGGAAGGCCTTCCCTGAAAAATATTTGTTTGGATGGCAGCATATTGCTCTGAAATGTGCATATCTCATTCGGCATTAATGATGCCTTCCCACATGTACAAGCTACCCATGTCATGTGCACTAATGCACCCTCATACCATCACAGATGCTGGCTTTTGAACTGTGCACTGATAACAAGCCGGATGGTTCCTCTCCTCTTTAGCCTGGAGGACGTGGTGTCCATGATTTCTAAAAAGAATTTCTACTTTTGATTCGTCAGACCTCGGGACAACTTTCCACTTCACCTCAGTCCATCGTAAAAGAGCTCGGGCCCAGAGAAGGTGGCAGGGTTTGTGGATATTGTTTATATCTGGTTTTAACTTGCATTTGTGGATGCAGTAATGAACTGTTTTCACAGATGATGGTTTTCTGAAGTGTTCCTGAGTCCATACAGTGATTTCCACTACAGACACGTGTCTGCTTTTAATGCAGTCTCTCCTGAGGGCCTGACGATCACAGGCATCCAATGTCAATTTTCAGCTTTGTCTCTTGCATACTTACACTACGTTCACACTGCAGGCTGAAGTGACTCAAATCCAATTTTTTCGCTCATATGTGACCTGTATCCGATCTTTTATTGACAATATGAACAACACAGATCCGATTTTTTCAAATCTGACCCAGGCCGTTTGGATATGTGGTCCTAATTCCGATTCCTATCTGATCTTTTCATATGCGGCTTCAGTCTGAACCGCCAGGTCGCATTCATCCGACTTACACGTCATCAACAAGCCACAAACGTCACTATTCTGCGCTGAAGTAGGCGGCGGGTCTCTCAAAAAAAGTTACACCAACAAAACCCTTGCCCTCTTCCTTCTCAACCTCCTCCTTAACATCAGGCTATTGTGCATGTTCTGGCTCTGTCGCAACAACAACTGCATCATCGCCAGGTACTCCATGCTGGCTACTGTCATACACAGGAAACTTTAGGTTACTTCCGTAAACACTGGCCATGCTCACTGCGTGTGACGTCGTCGTATCCTGCAATGCGCATGCGGAACACTTTTAGGTCGCTTTTCATTCATACTGAGGATCACATACAAGTCGCATATATTTGTTAATGTGAACGACCTCACAAAAAATCAGATTTCACAAAAAAATCGGAATTGAGCATTAAGCCTTGCAGTGTGAACGTAGTGAGAGATTTCTCCAGATTCTCTGAATCTTTTAATGATATTATGTACCATAGATGATGCGATCCCCAAATTGTTTGAAATTTTACATTGAGGAACGTTATTCTTAAATTGTTGCACTGTTTGCCCACGCAGTCTTTCATAGAGCGGTGAACCCCTCCCCATCTTTACTTCTGAGAGACTCCGCCTCTCTGGGATGCATTTTTTATACCCAATCATGTTACTGACCTGTTGCCAATTAATTAAATTAGGTTGTTGGGTTTTTTTTAGCATTACACAACTTTTTCAGTCTTTTATTGCCCCGTCCCAACTTTTCTGAATTGTGTTGCTGACATCAAATCCAAAGGGGCGGCACGGTGGTGTAGTGGTTAGCGCTGTCGCCTCACAGCAAGAAGGTCCTGGGTTCGAGCCCCGTGGCCGGCGAGGGCCTTTCTGTGTGGAGTTTGCATGTTCTCCCCGTGTCCGCGTGGGTTTCCTCCGGGTGCTCCGGTTTCCCCCACAGTCCAAAGACATGCAGGTTAGGTTAACTGGTGACTCTAAATTGACCGTAGGTGTGAATGTGAGTGTGAATGGTTGTCTGTGTGTCAGCCCTGTGATGACCTGGCGACTTGTCCAGGGTGTACCCCGCCTTTCGCCCGTAGTCAGCTGGGATAGGCTCCAGCTTGCTTGCGACCCTGTAGAAGGATAAAGCGGCTAGAGATAATGAGATGAGATGAGACATCAAATCCAAAATGAGCATATACTTAAAAAAAAAAACAATAAAATTTCTCAGTTTCAACATGCTGTCTTTGTATTATTTTCAATGAAATATAGGGTTTCCATGATTTGAAAATACACAGTGTTCCAACTTTTTTGGAATTGGGGTTGTATGTTCTTCACCAAACAAATGTGGTATAACAGGAAAAATGATACAACTGTTTTATTATGCGCACCATACTAAGATCAAAAGCAATCACTGTCAACGCACAGACCCCCTGCGAACCCCACAGTTTTCCAGAGATAACTGCACAATTTCTGTAGTCTTAGCTGTATAAAACACTAACTGCTCATACTGAAAGAAAAAAAAACTTAGAACATAGCCATTAAAATACAATGACAATAAAAACAGACCGTGGCATGAAATGCAATGCTGATAAAAAGGTCAGATCATGACTGGTAATTTTTCCAAACTGCATCCATCAAACCAACAAGCTTCTAAGTGTTACTTGGGATTTCCTCACCTACCTTTTTTATTACAGGAAAAATAAACTCGTTTCAGGTTTATTTGATATTAAGGGAGTATAAACACCATTGTTTTAGCATTTATGGGTGAAATGTTTTTTCTGTCAGTGTAAGAATTGGATACTGTTTTGTTCCTTGTAAAAGGTTTTTGTAATAATTAAGGTTAATTGATGCCATTCAAGTTTCTACAAGTTGGTAGCTAGCTTCTTAAAATCTGAATGGAAAGTGATGCTAAACAGAGAAATCTCAGTGCTCAGTCCAGAACATTTAGAACCAGAATTCATTCATCTTCAGTAAGATCAGGGATATGACACACTTTAAATCAGAGGCTCTTAACCTTTTCTACTGTAAGGCCCATCTATTCATTTTTGTAACGAGTCTGGGCCCATTAAAAAGATCCCCAATTATCTTGGCTCATCTATTCTATGAGAATCTAATAATCTATTGTAAAGTGTATTAATGGGATGCAACATCACTCCCTGTTACAGATGGGAGCCCAGGATTAAATAAATGCAATAAAAACAAACTTTTTTAATTGTAGGTATTATATTTAAAACTGTATGGATGTGCCAGAAGCCAAACCATGCGTGCAGGACATTCTCAGTCAAAAGGGATTAATGATCCAAAAGTGGAGTCTGGTCCATTAACACGAGAACTTGTTGTCATGTTTGTGTACAGCAAACAAGCAAATTATTAAAACCAAGAAGTACACTCAAAAGAAATGGATATAGAAACCACTCAATGGGATTAGACCCTTACACGCTAACAAAGAAGGATTTTTCCTATGAGTTGGAAAATTATCCATCCGTTGAGTTCCCCGACATCTCAAACTACCTGCTGCTGCAGACATCGTTCTACACGGACACACAGATGAAAACCTGGAAGAGCATAGACGAGTACAACTTTTTATATGTGGCTGGGTTAAAGATCTGGGGATCAGGACACTACAAGATAGATGGTGGTAGACGGATCTAAGTGCAGGAAGAGTGTTTATTAGAAAGCGTGATATTTACAAAAATAAAAGCAAAACAGAATCAAAAGGCAGAGTATTTAAACAGCGGTATAAACATGGCTCGAAACAAACATGATAATGATAATATATCCAAGATGGCGCCGCGGATGGTTGCCTCGGTACTTTGCGCTCTCATACTTTCTATGTTTTTGTGTATTTGTTGTGTTTTTTGCGCTCCTTCACTGGTCACATACTCCAGAGAAGAACTTATAAACATTGGAATAACCACCAGTAAAGTTTTTTCATCGGTTTTCACTGATCTGGAAAGTTTTCCAGAGCTACTTGTTGGAGGAGCAGCAGCTCTCTATGGTCTCCGCCGAGGACTCCAGGGGAAGCGAGCCGGCGTGCTCGTCAGACTGAGGCAGCGGGGGTTTCGCACTGCACTCCCATCTATTCACCTGGCTAACAAGATGGACGAACTGCTGCTACTCAACTCAATTAACACGAATTTTAACAGATCTGCTGCCTTGTGCTTCACCGAAACCCGGCTCGGTGAGCACATCCCGGACACTTCTCTCCACTTGCCTGGATTTCATCTGCACCGAGCGGACCGCGAAACGGAGCTCACGGGGAAAACGAGGGGAGGCAGAATCTGCTGTTACATTAACGAAGGTTGGTGTACTGATGTCACAGTTCTAAACAAATCATGCAGTCCTCATGTGGAGTCATTATTCATAAACTGCAAACCGTTTTATGCTCCGCGAGAGTTTTCCTCGTTTATTCTGGTTGGAGTTTGCATCCCCCCTCGGGCGTGTATTTTTTTTTTTTAGATTTTTTTTGGGCTTTTTTCACCTTTATTGGATAGGACAGTGTAGAGACAGGAAATGAGCGGGAGAGAGAGACAGGGAGGGATCAGGAAATGACCTCAGGCCGGAATCGAACCTGGGTCCCCGGATTTATGGTATATACAACAATAATAAACCCTGGTTCACTGCAAAACTGAGGCAACTTCGTCAGAACAAAGAAGAGGCCTACAAAAGTGGAGACAGAGTTCTGTATAATCAGACCAGAAACACACTGACAATGGAGGTGAAAGCAGCTAAGAGGAGCTATGCTGATAAGATTAAAAACAGCCTTTCAGCAAACAATCCAACATCAGTGTGGAGAGGCCTGCAGAACATTACTAAGGCCAAGTTTACATTAGACCGTATCTGTCTCGTTTCCTTCACGGATGCACTGTCCGTTTACATTAAAACGCCTGGAAACGCCGGGAAACGGGAATCCGCCAGGGTCCACATATTCAATCTAGATCGTGTCTGGTCCGGTGCTGTGTAAACATTGAGAATACGCGGATACGCTGTGCTGAGCTCTAGCTGGCGTCGTCATTGGACAACGTCACTGTGACATCCACCTTCCTGATTCGCTGGCGCTGGTCATGTGACGCGACTGCTGAAAAACGGCGCGGACTTCCGCCTTGTATCACCTTTCATTAAAGAGTATAAAAGTATGAAAATACTGCAAATACTGATGCAAATACTGCCCATTGTGTAGTTATGATTGTCTTTAGGCTTGCCATCCTTCCACTTGCAAGTGGTAAGTGATATGCACTGAGATCACACACACAGCGGCTCAGTCCCGAATCACTGCTCGTGCGCTATACTCACGTGCTCTGTGAGCTGCGCAGGGCCGGAGTGCGCACCCTCCAGAGGGCACTCGCTGTTCAGGGCGGAGTGATTTGGAGCGCAGGATGCCTGCGGAGCCGAACGTATCCGTGTATTGGTGTTGCTGTGTGCACGCGAATCGTGTATTGGTGTTGCTGTGTGCACGCTAATCGTTTTAAAAACGTTAATCTGATGATCCGCTGATACGGTCTAATGTAAACCCCACCTAACTATAAGAGACCATCCACCAACACTGCAGTGAACCATCAACTGGCTGACAAGCTGAATGTGTTTTACTGCAGATTCGACACATTCACACCTCTCCCCCCTTCAGTCATTAAAGACCCATTTACGCTCCCTGCCATTCTGCCACCCCCTGCCTCTGACCCCCCCACCAGCACTCAAGATCTGTGAAGAGGATGTCTGTCAGCTTTTCCACAGACAGAAGATCAGGAAGGCACCTGGCCCAGATGGTGTGTCACCCTCTTGTCTGAAGGTCTGTGCTGACCAGCTGGCTCCCATCTTCACCCAGATCTTTAATAGATCCCTGGAGCTGTGTGAAGTCCCCTCATGCTTCAAACGCTCCACAATAATCCCGGTTCCTAAGAAAACCAATATCACAGGACTGAATGACTACAGGCCTGTTGCCCTCACATCTGTAGTCATGAAGTCCTTCAAGAGACTGGTGCTGTCATACCTGAAGGACATCACAGACCCCCTGCTGGACCCCCTGCAGTTTGCCTACCAGGCAAACAGGTCAGTGGATGATGCAATAAATATGGGTCTACACTACATCCTGCAATACCTTGACACTGCAGGGACGTATGCCAGGATCCTGTTCGTGGACTTCAGTTTGGCATTCAACACCATTGTTCCAGACATCCTCCACACCAAGCTCACCCAGCTCACTGTGCCCTCCTCCACCTGTCAGTGGATTACAAACTTCCTGACTGACAGGAAGCAGCAGGTGAGGATGGGGAGCATCATATCCAGCACTCGGGCTATCAGCACTGGCACCCCCCCCCCCCCCCAGGGTGTGTGCTCTCCCCACTGCTTTTCTCCCTTTATACCAACGACTGCACCTCAAGAGACCCGTCTGTTAAACTCCTGAAATTTGCGGACGATACAACGGTCATTGGCCCCATCCGAGATGGTGACGAGTCTGCATACAGACGGGAGGTTGAACGACTGGTCTGGTGGTGCGGTCAGAACAATCTGGAACTGAACATGCTCAAAACTGTGGAGATGACAGTGGACTTTAGGAGGAGCCCCCCCACTCTGCTGCCCATCACCATCACCAACAACACTGTGACTGCTGTTGAAAGCTTCAGGTTTCTGGGTTCCACAATCTCTCGGGACTTGAAGTGGGAGACCAACACAGTCACTATCATCAAAAAGGCTCAGCAGAGGTTGTACTTTCTGCGCCATCTCAGGAAGCTCAACCTGCCTAAGGAGCTGCTGACACAATTCTACTCTGCCATCATTCAGTCTGTTCTTTGCTCTTCCATCACTGTTTGGTTTGGATCAGTCACCAAACAGGAGAAGAACAGACTGCAACAGACAATAAGGTCTGCAGAGAAAATTATTGGTGTCAACCTGCCCTCCATCCAAGACCTATACTTGTCCAGAGTCAGGAAACGGGCAGGTAACATCTCTGCGGACCCATCACACCCTGGTCACAATCTGTTTAATCTTCTCCCCTCAGGGAGGTGATATAGATCACTGTATGCAAAAACAACTAGACACAAGAACATTTTTTTCCCTCAGGCTGTCTCTGTGATGAACAGCTAAAATCCAGATTCATATATCAGTAATATCACTTGCAAAATATCTGCACACTCATACTGTCATTCTGTGCTCACTGATACTTATATTTATATTTATACTTATTTATATTTACTATTTCATCTTTGCACTATGCACCATATTGCACCAAAAGGGAAAATCCTTTCTGTGATGAACAGCTAAAATCCAGATTCATATATCAGTAATATCACTTGTAAAATATTTGCAAACTCATACCGTCATTCTGTGCACACTGTATATTTATATTTATCTATTTCAAACTTGACTTACTTGGATTACTTTGCACTATGCACCTATTGCACCATTTTTGTTTGTTTGTTTGTTTTGTATATATGCTTTTTATCTGTTTTGTACCATGAGAGCTAAGTGAAACTGGAGTCAAATTCCTCGTGTGTGTCCACATACCTGGCAATAAAAGTGATTCTCATTCTGATTTGCAAAGCCTCCATGAAAACGGCATCCATATCTGTGCATGCTGATTTGCGCTCAAATCAGTACCAGGTGTTTCCCATAACGACTGGGTCCCAAGTGCGCACACAACGCACTCCATGAGCATGCGCAGCCGCTCGAGCTGCACCAGACTCAAGTGTGCAAAGGCGTGACAGTCAAGTGTTTGCCTACTGTGTGAACACGACTTTTAGCTCACGTGTATATCACCATCAAAATGCCTAATTTTTCATCAATACCCCATTGCAAAGCATCACGAGCTGTAGTGTGACCGTAGCTTAACGGGCATATTCTGGACCAATTTCGGGGTTTTTTTTATATGAAAGAATGTCCCTTTACACACTCATCCAGAAGGGTAATTTTGCACAAGGCCATCTGTCTACAACAGAAAAAAATAAAATAACAAAACACGTCTGGAAAAATCCCAAGGGAGTCTGGAGCCAGAATCGTGACGTTACCTGCGGAAGCACCAGCAGGCTGCGAGAGCTTGCACGGTTTCAGTGCACAGCCTGTGTAGACCAAGCGCTCCCATTTCTCTCTCATTGTCTGGTCTTTTGGGAAACGATGAGTACTAATCCCATCAAGATTGGTGTTGCTACACCCTCCTATGATACATCTGTTAACCATTTTAATAATTATGTGATAACATTGAAGAAATTTGCAGAAAACCACCAGGTCGTTTTCTCATAAACAAACCAGCGCTGGCGTAGGATTCAGAGGGAGGCGTTCCGCAGATGACATCACGAAAATCAATGTTTCCCGGGAAATTCAAATGCAAAGTTTTTTCAGAGGTGGACCAATTCACCTCAAATGGATTGATTTCAACTGAATTTTTCTGGTATTCCGCAAGGTAAAAAAAATTGCAGAGAATGCAGAATCTGACAGATATTTGACCAAAGTTTAATATAAAATAGGACAATTACATTGATCTTACTCTTGAATTTAACCGTGATATGCACTTTAATGAGGTGGATGTGATGTCGGATGCAACCCAGCAATTGTACCCTCCTGTGAGTAAAAATTAGCTTCAACTTGGAAAAAAAAATCACAACCCACTAGAGGGTGCTTTGCAGCCCACGAATGGGCCGTGGCCCAGTGGTTGAGAAACACTGCTTTAAATTATATTTGCAAATACACACGGCTTTCTATCCTTTTCTAATTTCAGAGCTAAAAAAAGGAAAAGGAACTACAAGTGGAACAGTATGAAAAATCCAGAATCCAATAGCACGTGTTTTGTACATCATTGGTTTTTATTTATATATAATAAACATTTATTCAAAGAGGGATGTGCCATAACACTGTAGTGGAAGTGCAAGAGTTAATTAGTAAACAGCTAGAATTTTTTTCTCTATTCTCTATTTTAAGAAACACGACATATGGAAATTTTTTTAAGTCATTACCTATATGGTATAATCATTCATTCATTTTCATCTACAAGCACTTTACCCTGGTCATGGCTGCAGTGGATCCAGAGACTTTCCCCAGGAATATACCTTTCCTAGGAATAGGCCTTCCCTCTTACACACACATGCATACACATAAGAGTAGTTTCCTCCACAAAGACACAGGGACAGGATGCAGAACTGTGCACAGATTTGAAGCTGTGAATCAACACAATGAACTACACTACTATACCACCCTGTGTGTTTGTCTCCATTTCAAATTTTACACTTTACCTAAACTCGGAGTAAAACATAATATTCATAAAGCCTAATATTACAGTTTTCAGTATGTCATAGTAGATCTGCTCATACACAGAACGAAGGGTTCTGCTAGGGTTATTTTCATAGCTAAGGGTTTGTCCTTAAAGACTTCTGCGTGGGATCCTCTTTAAAGTCAAACAAAACCCAAAAAATAAACTCCTTTATACTGACAAATAATATCCATACAAGACATGGTCGACTATTCATTTCTTCATTTTTGTACCCATATACGGTGTACAGATTGTTTTTCTTTTTAAAGACAACCCGATTCCAAAAAAGTTGGGACAAAGTACAAATTGTAAATAAAAACGGAATGCAATGATGTGGAAGTTTCAAAATTCCATATTTTATTCAGAATAGAACATAGATGACATATCAAATGTTTAAACTGAGAAAATGTATCATTTAAAGAGAAAAATTAGGTGATTTTAAATTTCATGACAACAACACATCTCAAAAAAGTTGGGACAAGGCCATGTTTACCACTGTGAGACATCCGCTTTTCTCTTTACAACAGTCTGTAAATGTCTGGGGACTGAGGAGACAAGTTGCTCAAGTTTAGGGATAGGAATGTTAACCCATTCTTGTCTAATGTAGGATTCTAGTTGCTCAACTGTTTTAGGTCTTTTTTGTCCTATCTTCGGTTTTATGATGCGCCAAATGTTTTCTATGGGTGAAAAATCTGGACTGCAGGCTGGCCAGTTCAGTACCCGGACCCTTCTTCTACGCAGCCATGATGCTGTAATTGATGCAGTATGTGGTTTGGCATTGTCATGTTGGAAAATGCAAGGTCTTCCCTGAAAGAGACGTCGTCTGGATGGGAGCATATGTTGCTCTAGAACCTGGATATACCTTTCAGCATTGATGGTGTCTTTCCAGATGTGTAAGCTGCCCATGCCACACGCACTAATGCAACCCCATACCATCAGAGATGCAGGTTTCTGAACTGAGTGCCGATAACAACTTGGGTCGTCCTTCTCCTCTTTAGTCCAAATGACACGGCGTCCCTGATTTCCATAAAGAACTTCAAATTTTGATTCGTCTGACCACAGAACAGTTTTCCACTTTGCCACAGTCCATCTTAAATGAGCCTTGGCCCAGAGAAGATGTCTGCGCTTCTGGATCATGTTTAGATATGGCTTCTTCTTTGAACTATAAAGTTTTAGCTGGCAACGGCGGATGGCACGGTGAATTGTGTTCACAGATAATGTTCTCTGGAAATATTCCTGCGCCCATTTTGTGATTTCCAATACAGAAGCATGCCTGTATGTGATGCAGTGCCGTCTAAGGGCCCGAAGATCACGGGCACCCAGTATGGTTTTCCGGCCTTGACCCTTATGCACAGAGATTCTTCCAGATTCTCTGAATCTTTTGATGATATTATGCACTGTAGATGATGATATGTTCAAACTCTTTGCAATTTTACACTGTCGAACTCCTTTCTGATATTGCTCCACTATTTGTCGGCGCAGAATTAGGGGGATTGGTGATCCTCTTCCCATCTTTACTTCTGAGAGCCGCTGCCACTCCAAGATGCTCTTTTTATACCCAGTCATGTTAATGACCTATTGCCAATTGACCTAATGAGTTGCAATTTGGTCCTCCAGCTGTTCCTTTTTTGTACCTTTAACTTTTCCAGCCTCTTATTGCCCCTGTCTCAACTTTTTTGAGATGTGTTGCTGTCATGAAATTTCAAATGAGCCAGTATTTGGCATGAAATTTCAAAATGTCTCACTTTCGACATTTGATATGTTGTCTATGTTCTACTGTGAATACAATATCAGTTTTTGAGATTTGTAAATTATTGCATTCCGTTTTTATTTACAATTTGTTCTTTGTCCCAACTTTTTTGGAATCTGGGTTGTAAAACATCCCTGGACACTACCATCTTACTTTTTCTGAGGTTCAAATTTCTGCTCTGAGTGTAACTTATGTGAGAAAATCCAAGATTGTGATGTAGCTTACACACCACATGACTTACCTAGGCTTAGATCTGGTGGATTCATCACTTCTAAATTACTGTAAATAACCATGAAGATGCCCAAGTGTCAAGCGTTTGGATATAAAAATAAGCCCGAACATCGCAAAGGGAAATCGTTTTTTGCCATCCCCAATCCTATAAAGGAGATTACTTGGAAGGAGCAAGCAGCAAAATGGCTGCATTTCATCATTTCCTGTATCACTGGAATCACTTTCATTGTTTATTTCTTCCTCCTCGGGCTCATATTCTAGTTCAAACATATATGGTTGAATCGCTTTTTGTTCAGGAACATTTTCCATGTTTGCACAGCAAAACTACAAAAATAAATGATAGAAAATTTCTGAGTTGATGGCTCTGTGTTACTAAGGTAAACGGTGTACTAGTGTGCAAGCAACATCACAAGCAGATATCCGGTTTCAGTGCAAATGGCCATGCCCAGGTAAGCCGATTTTTAGCAATATCACAACTTTTAAAATTGGAAAAATGTTGTTATAAAGTTTTATTTTGAATTAAAATGTGCAGGGGCACATCAGGGCACTTACCGTGATCGACAAATGGAGTTTATTTTTTGCATTTTGTTTGCCTTTATAAGAGAAATCATCTGTTGTGGGGCGGCACGGTGGTGTAGTGGTTAGCACTGTCGCCTCACAGCAAGAAGGTCCGGGTTCGAGCCCCATGGCCGGCGAGGGCCTTTCTGTGCGGAGTTTGCATGTTCTCCCCGTGTCCGCGTGGGTTTCCTCCGGGTGCTCCGGTTTCCCCCACAGTCCAAAGACATGCAGGTTAGGTTAACTGGTGACTCTAAAATTGACCGTAGGTGTGAATGTGAGTGTGAATGGTTGTCTGTGTCTATGTGTCAGCCCTGTGATGACCTGGCAACTTGTCCAGGGTGTACCCCGCCTTTCGCCCATAGTCAGCTGGGATAGGCTCCAGCTTGCCTGCGACCCTGTAGAACAGGATAAAGCGGCTACAGATAATGAGATGAGATGAGATCATCTGTTGTGGAATAAATAAGCACTTCTTGTTTATCTCTAAAGCAGCCTTTAATTACACACATTTTGCCTGTTTCACAGTTAACCTCTGTAAAGTTTTCCATTACGAGTGAGCTGCTTTTCACAGAGTAAAGCTCTAACACCACTGTGTAGAGTGCACCAATGCTATGAGATTAGGATTGCTACATGGCAGGACTAATCTCTCACGAGGATTACACCACTGTTATGGACACTGTACACCTCACTCACTACAACTCTCCATGACATGAAGTAGCCAATACAATGTCCTCACTGTTGAAACAAAGATACTACAGGTGTAAAAATTGAAAAAATGATAAAATAAAATAATAATAATAATAATAATAATGAAAAAAAAAGGCAAAATTACCTCCTCACTGATGTCAGTGAATCCTATGACCAGGACTAGCCAAGATCAAGTCATTCACGAATAGTAAGTGGATCGAGTCCAAAAGAAAGTGACACCAAGTAAAGACTAAGATTAAAAACCATCAAATCCTTTCCGAGGCCAAGCCTTTATTTCAACTACCTGGTTTCAGTTGCACATTGGACCAATGATTAGCCTGTTTTCTAGAGGAAGCAATCACTTCTTGTCCAGAAAATGTCTTGAGACCAGTCTCGAGTCCTACAGTCCCAACTGAGGCCTACCTACAAAACCAAAAATGAATCAGTACCCTACCTGAAAGCATTTATCAATCTCCACTCTGCAACAAAATCCCTTTGTGCCACGAGCATGCCTTGAATCGACCCACTATGCCTCAAGATATAAAGAAGCCATGCATCAAGACTCGTCTCTGTCCTGGTACCCAGATAGTGGAATGAAATCCCTCTGGCTGTCCAAGCATCCAAGTCAGTATCTGTCTTCAGACAAAAACTAAACACCTACATTGTCTTGCAAAAGTATTCATCCCCCTTGGTGTTTGTCCTGCATTACAAGCTGGAATTAAAATGGATTTTTGGAGGGTTAGCACCATTTGATTTACACAAAATGCCTACCACTTTAAAGGTGCAAATTTTTGTTTTATTGTGACACAAACAATAATTAAGATAAAAAAACAGAAATCTGGAGTGTGCATAGGTATTCACCCACCAAAGTCAATACTTTATAGAGCCACCTTTTGCTGCAATTACAGCTGCAAGTCTCTTGGGGTATGTCTCTATTAGCTTAGCACATCTAGCCACTGGGATTTTTGCCCATTCCTCAAGGCAAAACTTCTCCAACTCCTTCAAGTTAGGGTTGTGTTGGTGTACAGCGATCTTCAAGTTATGCCACAGATTCACAACTGGATTGAAGCCTGGGCTTTGATTAGGCCATTCCAAGACATTTAAATGTTTCCTTTTAAACCACTCCAGTGTAGCTTTAGCAGTATGTTTAGGGTCATTGTCCTGCAGGAACGTGAACCTTCGTCCCAGTCTCAAACCGCAGGCCAACGCAAACGGGTTTTCCTCCAGAACTGCCCTGTATTTAGTGCCATGCATCTTTCCTTCAGTCCTGACCAGCTTTCCTGTCCCTGCAGTTGAAATACATCCCCACAGCATGATGCTGCCACCACCATGCTTCACTGTAGGAATGGTGTTCTCAGGGTGTTGGGTTTGCGTCACACATGGCATTTCCCATGATGGCCAAAAAGTTCAGTTTTAGTCTCATTTGACCAGAGAATCTTCTTCCATGTGTTTGGGGAGTCTGCCACATGCTATTGGGCAAACTCCAAATGTGTTTTCTTAATCAATGGCTTTTTTCTGGCCACTGTTCCATAAAGCCCCACTCTGTGGAGTGTACGGCTTAAAGCGGTCCTATGGACAGATACTCCCATCTCCTCTGTGGATCTTTGCAGCTCCTTCAGTGTTATCTTTGGTGTCTTTGTTGCATCTCTGATTAATGCCCTCCTTGCCCGGTCTGTGAGTTTTGGTGGGTGGCCTTCTCTTGGCAGGTTTGTAGTGGTGCAATATTCTTTCCATTTTGCTATTGTGAAGTTATCCCACATTTGTTTAATTTCATAGTGACCTCTTGTGGTAGCAATCCCCCCTGTAGGTTATTTGGGGCGGATGTAGTAACCTGCCGGATCTTCTTTTGAAAGTATGCCATTGTTTTGACTGGTGAAGCTGAGCTGGTGAGTTAAGAGATGTATACAATGTGATTACAATTTATGTTGAATACTATAGTTATGTTAATGTATGCGGATTGTACAGTAGGTAACATGTCCGTGTCATTAATATTGTGGCTTTGTTTCATTTTGTGTCATTTCAGTTGATTACCTGGCGAACAGCACAGTTACTGTTCAGGTGTATGCTTATGGAAAAATAAACACGTGGAAGACAGTAATCGGATGTCCCAGCTTGAGTGAGACACTGTTTCATCAGTTAAGAACACCCTTTATGGTGGGAGTTATTAAATTAATGTAGTTAGTTTGATAAAACCGTACAGCTATAATGGATTTAATGGTGTGCCATGGGATATTCAAAGTTTGATTTTTTATAACCCAACCCTGATCTATACTTCTCCACAACTTTGTCTCTGACCTGTTTGGAGGCTCCTTAGTTTTCATGTTGCTTGCTTAGTAGTGTTGCAGAGTCAGGGTCCTTCCAGAACAGGTTGATTTATACAGACATCATGTGACAGATCATGTGACACTTTGATTGCATACAGGTGGAGCTTAATCAACTAATTATGTGACCTTATGAAGTGAATCGGTTGGAGCAGCTCTTATTTAGGGGTTTCATACGAAAGGGGGTGAATACTTATGCACACTCCAGATTTCTGTTTTTTCATCTTAATTATTGTTTGTGTCACAATAAAACAACAATGTGCACCTTTAAAGCGGTAGGCATGTTGTGTAAATCAAATGGTGCTAACCGTCCAAACATCCATTTTAATTCCAGCTTGTAATGCGACAAAACAGAACAAACACCAATGGGGATAAATACTTTTGCAAGACACTGTACCTCTTCACACTTAAATGAGTACTGTTTTTGTTGCTGGACTCCTCTCCAACAATTTTTACAAAACAGTATACTTAGAGCCTTAGCTATATGTCCTAGCACGAGAACAGGTTTTGGATGAAGACCAGAAAGCGCCGTCAAATGCTGGAAATGTAAATGTAAGAGTCAAACCAAAGAGATTGGGTCTTTTGAGCACACCATGTTGATATGTGGACCTGTTACAGATTTTTTTTTTTTTATACCTCACAATGCAATGTACAGGTATCAAGCACCGTCCAGCTGGAACATTCAGAATGCAATAACATGGTACAATGACCAAGTTGAGTCTGAGACATTAATAGAAACATGCGTCACACTCCAACAGCTGCGTACTCAGGCATGAAAGATGAGAATAACAGTCGTTATGAATATGAATGAAATGTTGATGCAGTGGAATAAAAATCAAATCCTATCACTGTGCATATCTACAGTGGATCTAGACATAATCATTGGCCACTTTATTAGGAACACCTGTGCAATTACAATTCAGGCAATTACTGGATAGCCAATCATGTGACAGCAATCATATGTAATCTATAAAGTCATGCGGCTCCAGATCAAGTGCTTCAATTAATGTTCCCATCAAACATCAGAATGGGGTAAAAATTAATCTGACTTTGACAGTGGCATGGTTTAAGAATTTCAGAAACTGATCTCCTGTAATGTGCATGCACAACAATCTCTAGGACGTACGCAGACTGATGAAAAACAAACAAACAGAAAATAGCCAGTAGGCTGCAGCTCTGCAGCTGGAATTTTGCCATTGATGTGACAAGTCAGAGGAGTGTGTGTGTGTGTGTGTGTGTGTGTGTGTGTGTGTGTGTGTGTGTGTGTGTGTGTGTGTGTGTGTGATATATATTATACACACACACACACTGCCCACTGTAATCAATCTGGCCATTCTCCTCTCATTTACATGGATTTTCTGCCAACAAAACGCTGGATAAATTTTGTTTTTCGCATCGTTCTTGAAAGTCTCTATAGACTGATGTGCTTGAAAATCCTAGGAGCTCAGCAGTTTATGAAATACTTAACCCATCTGCAAATAAAAACGATGCCTTGGTTAAAATCAGAGAGATCACTTTATCCCCAATGTTGATGTTTAATGTCTACATTAACTTGTATGTGCATGATCTTATGCATTGTACTACTGCCACATTATTGGCTGATTTGAGAACTGTATAAATGAGCAGGGGAACAGATTGACAGTGCCCCCCCACACACACACACACACACATAAGTGCATCTCAAACAATTAGAATATCGTGAAATAGTTTAATATTTTCCATCAGTTATTTAAGAAAGTGAAATTTTTTAGACTCATTACACATAAACTGAAATGGTTCAAGGATTATTTTTTGATAATTATGGCCTACAGTGCAAAAAAAAACCCTCAAAATATGAGAATATTTCATTTCAAGTTTGAGTAAAACAGAATAACTACCAGGTATCTCTCGGTCTAGTTCAGTACACACAGCCACAATCATGGGGAAGACTGCTGACTTGACAGTTGTCCAGAAGATGATCATCGACACCCTCCACAAGGAGGGTAAGCCACAGAAGGTCATTGCTGAAAGGGCTGGCTGGAAAAGGTGCACAAGCAACAGGCATGATTGCAGCCTTGAGAGAAATGTAAAGAAAAGTTGATTCAAGAACTTGGGAGAGCTTCACAAGGAGTGGACTGAGGCTGGTGTCAGTGCATCAAGAGCCACCACGCACAGACGTCTTCAGGAAAGGGGCTACAACTGTCACATTCCTCATATCAAGCCACTCCTGAACCAGAGACAACATCAGAAGCATCTTACCTGGGCTAAGGAGAGAAAGAACTGGACTGCTGCTCAGTGGTCCAAAGTCCTCTTTTCAAATGAAAGTAAATTTTGCATTTCAATTAGAAATCATGGTTCTAGAGTCTGGAGGAAGACTGGAGAGGCACAGAATCCACAGTGTTTGAAGTCCAGGGTAAAGTTTCTGCAGTCTGTGATGATTTAGGGTCCCATGTCATCTCCTGGTGTTGGTCCACTGTGTTTTATCAAGTACGAAGTCAACACAGTCGTCTACCAGGAGATTTTAGAGCACTTCATGCTTCCATCCGCTGACAAGCTTTATGGAGTTGCCGATTTCCTTTTCCAGCAGGACTGAGCACCTGCCCACAGTGCCAAAACTACTACCAAATGGTTTGCTGACCATGATATTACTGTGCTTGATTGGCTAGCCAACTCGCCTGACCTTAACCACATTGAGAATCTATGTGGTATTGTCAAAAGGAAGATGAGAAACACCCAACCCAAAAATACAGATGAGCTGAAGGCCGCTATCAAAGCAAACTGGGCTTCAGTAACACCTCAGCAGTGCCACAGGCTGATTGCCTCCATGCCATGCTGCACTGATGCAGTAACTCGTGGTAAAAGAGCCCCAACCAAGTACTGAGTGTATAAATGAACTCACTTTTCAGAAGTTGGACATTTCTATATTATAAATCCTTTTTTGATTGATCTTAGGAAATATTCTAATAATTTGAGATACTGGATTTCTGATTTTCATGAGCTATAAGCCATAATCATCAAAATTAAAACCAAAAAAGCTAGAAATATTTCACTTCATGTGTAATAAATATAGACTATATGAAAGTTTACCTCATCTCATCTCATTATCTCTAGCCGCTTTATCCTGTTCTACAGGATATTAAAATACATACTAATGAAACTATCAAGAAGCATATCTGTGTTGAGTAAAGCTAAACATGTCCTGAACTATAATTCACTCCACATTCTTTACTGTTCCCTGGTTTTACCATACTTAAATTACTGCTCAGTGGTGTGGGGAAATATGTATAAATGTTCACTTCATGCAATAACTATACTTCAAAAAAGAGCTATAAGAATAATTCATAGTGCTGGTTACCGAGATCATACTAATTCACTATTCTTAAATTCAAAATGTTTAAAATTCAGGGATATTATAGAATATAAAACTGCCTTAGTAATGTACAAAGTAAGGAATTATAAAGTACCAAGGAATATCCAAATAATGTTCTCGGATAGAAAGGGGGGCTATAATTTTAGGGGGAAATTGAAGTTTAAAATTCGCAGTGCTAGGACAACGTTAAAAATGTTCAGTATCTCTATTTGTGGAGTAAAGCTATGGAACAGTTTGAATGTGGAGCTCATGAAATGTACAACTATGAACCAGTTCAAATAAAGGTATAAGGAACAGATCTTTATGAGGTATAGGGAGGAGGAATTACAATAACATGCTATTGATAATCTCATCTCATCATCTCTAGCCGCTTTATCCTGTTCTACAGGGTCGCAGGCAAGCTGGAGCCTATCCCAGCTGACTACGGGCGAAAGGCGGGGTACACCCTGGACAAGTCGCCAGGTCATCACAGGGCTGACACATAGACACAGACAACCATTCACACTCACATTCACACCTACGGTCAATTTAGAGTCACCAGTTAACCTAACCTGCATGTCTTTGGACTGTGGGGGAAACCGGAGCACCCGGAGGAAACCCACGCGGACACGGGGAGAACATGCAAACTCCGCACAGAAAGGCCCTCGCCGGCCACGGGGCTCGAACCCGGACCTTCTTGCTGTGAGGCGACAGCGCTAACCACTACACCACCGTGCCGTCCGCTATTGATAATATAAGTGTATATATGTGGGTATGGGTACACTGTGTGTGTGTATATATATATCTCATCTCATTATCTCTAGCCGCTTTATCCTGTTCTACAGGGTCGCAGGCAAGCTGGAGCCTATCCCAGCTGACTACGGGCGAAAGGCGGGGTACACCCTGGACAAGTCGCCAGGTCATCACAGGGCTGACACATAGACACAGACAACCATTCACACTCACACCTACGGTCAATTTAGAGTCACCAGTTAACCTAACCTGCATGTCTTTGGACTGTGGGGGAAACCGGAGCACCCGGAGGAAACCCACGCGGACACGGGGAGAACATGCAAACTCCACACAGAAAGGCCCTCGCCGGCCACGGGGTTGAACCCGGACCTTCTTGCTGTGAGGCGACAGCGCTAACCACTACACCACCGTGCCGCCCGTGTGTGTGTGTGAGGGGGGGGCAAGGTCCCTGGAGGTGTGTGTGTGTGTGTGTGTGTGTGTAGGGGCAAGGTCCCTGGAGGAGTAGTACCTTTCTGGTTGCCAATCGTCATCATGGCATCCCAGACTGGTCTCCCCATACCAGCGGCATGCGATGCGGAATATAGGACCAACTTGGCAGCAAGCGGTCCCTCTATCTAGCCTCTCACATGCCGAAGACTGTCCGCATGGCTCTTAGTGCCGCCCCTAGTGTTGCAGAACGCGGCGGACCTATGGGAGTAAACCCAGACAGAAAATCCCGGGAGTACTTGCGTCACCCCGGTTTTTCACAGCAATTTGAAAACTTGATGATGATATCCAATACTTGCACCACGGTTCAAGCCCGTGCTCTAACTTCACCCAGTACTGTGCCTGTCGATGCCTGTCAGATGTCTCATGACGACAGTGCCCCAAACCCCCAGGGGAGGTTGCTGTCTGATCGCCAGCCCGGGAAAGGTCTTATGCACCCTGGTAAAACACTCATCATAGGGCAGCTCAATTGTCGAACTCTCTCGACTATGTCATCCAAGGAGGAACTGAATTTCCTTATGTGCCACTATAACACACCCATAGTGTGCATCCAAGAACATCGTTTAGTCCATAACGACGAGTCCTCGGACATTGTAACCCATAATCTAGGCGCAGTGATGCTGTTTACCATCTCGGCTTCCCGTAATGCCCAAGGCGCAGCCATTCATGGAATAGGGATAGCTATACTTTCATATTTCTTACCACTACTTTCTACTATCAGGAAGGTCTCGGAACGAATTATTATCGCTGTTTTCAAAGGCAATCCAAGGCTCAGTGTTGTGTCATGCTACTCGCTTCATAACATTTCCCCCGAAGAGGAAGTCACGCAGTTTTACCGCTCTTTGCGTGAGGCAGTTGCCTCTATACCAGCGCATGCTTTCCTTGCGATTGGGGGCGACTTCAATGCCCATGTCGCGGCACGACATTCATATTACATGAGTGAAAATCGGAACGGGGAGCTACTGACCGAATTTGCTCGCGAGCAGAGTCTCATCATTGCTAACACTTGTTTCCAAAAGCCCAGGTGTAAACTCTGGACTCATAGGTCCCCGAGAGGTGATCTCTCTCAAATCGACTTCATTCTATGTCGTAAGCGCTGGCAAAACAGCCTTAGAGACTCTCAAGCACACTCATCATCCAATCCTGTTGGCAGCGATCACAGAATTGTTACTGTGTCTACCAAATTGAGTGTTCGTTCAACCAGGCGCAATGAAACGGCTCAACTGGTCTTCCTTGATTTCTGACCCAAATCTCGCCTCCTTCGTCGATGCTTTAATATCCGAAGAATTCCGAAGCCTTCCTGAAGAAGACCAATCTTATTCGTCCTTCGTGGGAGTCTGTAATAAAGTGGGGTCGTCCCTTCTACCCAAAGAACATCCCAAAAAGTCACCACTTTCCGATTGCCCTGCGGTGGCGGAGGCGCGCCATGTCGCTATTAAAGCCAGCATTCAGCTTACTCAAGCTGCCCAGGCATCCCTTTGTTCTACGTACGTTATGCAGGAAGAATTAAGAATTCGAGCCATCCTCGACCGGTTCGACTCCAGTAACACCTTGACGGACACAAAAAGTGCGTGGAACCTAGTGAAGACGTTATCCAACAAATCTCCAAACCCAGTATTCATCCAAGGCGAAGATCGTTTGAAGCTCTGGAAGGACCATTTTCAACGTGTGTTATCACCTGATAGCCCTACGCCAGAAAGGCCAATTGAGATCATCCAAATCTTTGAACTCAATGAGCAAATCTTCACTGGGCCGTTCGACCGTAATGAAGTTAACTCTGCTGTTGATGAGATGAAATCTGGTCGTGCTCCTGGGATGGATGGTCTCCCTATTGAGCTATGGAAGCTCCCAAACATCTGCAACTTCCTCTTCACGTTCTGCAATGAAACCCTTGCAGGCAACAGGCCCAAGGAATGGGGTCTAACAGGCATCGTCCCTGTCCCTAAGAAAGGCAACCTGACGTTGCCTGACAACTACAGGGGAATTAGTCTAGCTCAGATTGCCTCTAAAGTGTATAACCGACTGTTATGGCCCTTTTCCACTACCCTTTTTCAGCTCACTTCAGCTCACTTCAGCCCGACACGGCTCGCATTTCAACTACCTCAGAGCAGCACGACTCAGCTCGCTTCAGCCCTACTTAGCACCCAAAACTCGCACGGTTTTGGAGTAGGGCTGAAGCGAGCCAAACCGAGCCGAGTGGGGCTAGGGGCGTGAGGAGACACTCCCCTGTGCACTGATTGGTGAGGAGGAGTGTCCTCACATGCCCACACACACCCCGCGAGCACGCTGGGATCTGTAAACACCGTAAACCCGGAAGAAGAATAATTACGAATTACGAGAATTTCTGAAGCCTTATGCGCCTTGCCTCATCTATACGCTCTTGCCAGTATCTGTTGGCGTTGTCGGTGACAACAAGCCACAGCACCAAGACCAGCAACACTAACGACTCCATGTCCTCCATGTTTATTGTTTACTATCCGGGTCGTGAGACTACCGCTTAAAAGGTCACTGATGTCCCTGTTTGCGCCGCCTAACGACATCACGTGACGTCCACCCACTTTCGCTAACTCCACCCAATGTGTCCACCCACTTCCAGCCAGCACGGTTCAGCACGGTTGTAGTCGAAATGCAACTCCAACAGCCCCACTCAGCTCGACTCAGCCCAACTCAGCACGGCACGGCTCAGCCCGACTCAGCCGCGTTGGTAGTGGAAAAGCGGCATTAGTCAATAGGTTGAGGCCGGTAATTGATAACTTCTTGCGCCCAAACCAAAATGGCTTCCGTCAACTGTGTTCTACTAGCGCTCACATCTTAGCCCTCAGGCGCATTATCGAAGAGCTCATGAACCACCATAAAGAAGGTGTGATAGTCTTTTTGGACTTTAAGAAGGCTTTTGATTCCATCAGACGCGACACAATGTTTTCCATTCTACAAGCATATGGCGTCCCCCCTAGCATGGTCAAGGCAATCAGGACAATGTATATCGATAACACTGCCGTGGTTATAACTCCTGACGGTGTAACTGAGGAGTTTTCTATCAACTCGGGCGTCCTTCAAGGAGACCCCCTAGCTCCTCTGCTCTTCATCATTGTTCTTGATTACGCCTTGCGTTTAGCCCTTCGCATGGATGATGGGCTCACTCTTAAACGCCGTAGAAGTTCTCGCCACCCTGCTGTCCATCTATCCGATCTCGACTTCGCTGATGACATTGCTCTTCTCGAGGACTCTGTGAATTCGGGCGAGGATCTTCTCTACCGAGTAGAACTGTCTGCTAAATCAGTTGGCCTTCAGTTGAACGCATGCAAAACCAAATGGATGCATATAAATTCCTCTACGGACCAATCTCTCCACGCACTTGACAACTCTACTATCGAGAAGGTGGACGACTTCAAATACCTTGGCAGTTGGATGAACACTGCTCATGACATCAACTCCAGAAAGGCCAAAGCCTGGGGCACCCTAAATTCTCTAATCAAGGTGTGGGCTGCCCCGCTGTCTAGAGACACAAAGGTCATAGTGTTCAAGGCCTCAGTCGAATCCATTCTTCTCTACGGATCCGAGTCTTGGTCTCTAACGAGAGCACAAAGAGCAAACCTTGGATGGCACGTACACCCGCATGCTCCGCAGAGTGTTCAACGTCAGCTGGCAGGACCATTGGACAAACGACCGCCTGTACGGTTCCCTACCACGCTTCTCGACCATAATCGCCAAACGCCGTCTGGCATTGTGCAGCCATGTGTTTCGTCACGATCAACCTGCCGCACAAGTTCTCTTGTGGGAGCCTGAGGCGAAGCGCAAAGTCGGTCGACCATGTACCACTCTGAAAACGGTCCTCGAGCGAGAGACGGGGTTGAAGGAAGATCAACTCAGAGCAGCTATGCTCGACCGGCGGGTCTGGGATAGGATATCTTATCAAGTCACCGGCTCGCCGGATGACAGATGATGATGAGTGTGTGTGTGTATAGTGCATAACTGTATATAATATATAAGTATAATATGCATAATTATGATATGGGTGTCTGTGTACGTATGGATGTGTATAGTTATAGGTATGTGTATATGTATGTACTGTATATATGTATTGTATGTGTGTATATATGCATAGCATAAGTATTTGTATATATATGATTTGATTTGGGCGATATTATACCATGTTGGTATGTCTTGGTATGTTGGTATGTTTTTTTTTGTTGTTGATTTTGCTTTCTTTTGTATATATAGTTTATTATGGTGGAAAGTGACGTTTGATTAACGGTGGTATAGAAGGTTAGGATTTGATAAGTTATTTACTTCTTCCTAATCCTTTCCGAACATTATTATGTTATTGCCTTGTGGCTACGCTATTCTGTTTATGACGATGTTTTGAGGATTGCATTTTTATTTTTTGTTTGTTTTTATATCTTCTTTACTGTTCTGAATTAATCAATCAATCAATCAAAAGCTGGAGCCTATCCCAGCTGACTACGGGCGAAAGGCGGGGTACACCCTGGACAAGTCGCCAGGTTATCACAGGGCTGATACATAGACAACCATTCACACTCATGGTCAATTTAGAGTCACCAGTTAACCTAACCTGCATGTCTTTGGACTGTGGGGGAAACCGGAGCACCCAGAGGAAACCCACGCGGACACGGGGAGAACATGCAAACTCCGCACAGAAAGGCCCTCGCCGGCCACGGGGCTCGAACCCGGACCTTCTTGCTGTGAGGCGACAGCACTAACCACTACACCACCGTGCCGCCCTGAAAGTTTACCTCTTTAAATTGCAAAAAAAAGAACTTTTTCCATGATATTCTAATTGTTTTGAGAGGCAGTAGTGTGTGTGTGTGTGTATAAAATACACACACACACACACACACACACACACACAGTGCCCTCCACGATTATTGCCACCCCTGAAAAAACGAGAAAAATCCAGCGTTTAATTGAAATAAATTTATTCAGAGAAAAACTAATTCCTCATCAAGAAATAATTATTTTCAACAAAAACACATGTATCACTATTATTGGCACCCTTAGAAATTATAGTGAATACAATGGAACTGAAGCATGTTTCCCATTTAAATTGTACATTCTTAAGTTGATTGGAGTGCGTAGGAACTTTCAAGCTGGAATCCATGACTTCCTGATTAACTGGGGGACAAATATGAGGTGACACAGAGGCCAAATTCCCTTAGTCATCCATCAACATGGGAAAGATAAGAAATACACAAACCAAATGAGGGAGAAGTGTGTTGACCTTCATAAGTCAGGGAATTGTTATAAAAAATAACTACTCACCTGAAAATGTCCATTTCTACTGTTAGGGCAATAATAATAATAATAATAATAATAATAATAATAATCCATTATCTGTAGCCGCTTATCCTGTTCTACAGGGTTGCAGCCAAGCTGGAGTCTATCCTAGTTGACTATGGGCGAGAGGCAGGGTACACCCTGGACAAGTCGCAAGATCATCACAGGGCTGACACAGAAACAACCATTCACACTCACACCTACGGTCAATTTAGAGCCACCAGTTAGCCTAATCTGCATGTCTTTGGACTGTGGGGGAAACCGGAGCACCCGGAGGAAACCCACGCGGATACGGGGAGAACATGCAAACTCCACACAGAAAGGCCCCTGTCGGCCGCTGGGCTTGAACCCAGAACCTTCTTGCTGTGAGGCGACAGTGCTAACCACTCTACCACCGTGCTGCATAATAATAATAATAATAATAATTATTATTATTATTATTATTATTATTATTATTATTATTAAAACAATAAAAGGGGACACCAACTGGAACTGTTACAAACTCTCCTGGAAAAGGAGCCAAGTTTATTTTGCCCCCATGTACAGTGAGGAGGAGGCTAAGAGAGAATTTTAAAAGTCTCCAAGGATCACTGTTGGTGAATTACAAGAAAAATTAAAATCTTGAGGTTTCCAAGTCTCCAAAACCACCATCAGAAGCCACCTCCATGCCAACAGATTATTTGGAAGGTGCAAGAAAAAAGCCTTTTCTATCAGTTAACCACAAACATAAGAGCCTGGAGTTTGCGAAACGCTACTCCAACTTTGACTGGAACCGTGTTCTCTGGTCTAATGGAACAAAAATGGAGCTTTTTGGCAATAAACACTCGAGGTGGGTTTGGTGTAAAAAGAAGGATGGCTGTAATGAAAAGAACTCGACCCCAACTGTAAAATATGGTGGAAGTTCTATGAGGTTTTGTTGTTGTTTGTCCTCCAAAGGCCTGGAAACCTTGTTAGGATCCATGGCATCATGGACTCCATGAAACACCAGGACATTTTAAATCAGAATCTGGCTGCTTCTGTCAGGAAACTAAAACTGGGTTGTCACTGGATCTTCCAGCAGGACAGTGATCCGAAGTATATGTCCAAATCAACACTAAAATGGTTCACTGAGCAAAGAATCAAGCTACTGCCATGGCCATCTCAGTCCCCTGACCTGAACCCCATTGTAAACCTGTGGGCTGAGCTGAAGAGGAGAGAACACAAAAGAGGGCCTCGGACCCTGGATGATCTGGAGAAATTGTGTAAAGAGGAATGGGCTCAGATGCCCTGCTCTGTATCTCCAACCTTAAAATGTTATAGGAGAGACTCAGTGCTGTTTTACTGGCAAAGGAGGGTGTACAAAGTATTAAATGTAGATGTGCCAAATAATAGTGGCACATGTTTTTCTTGAAAATAATTATTTCTTGATGAGGGATTTGTTTTTCTCTGAATTAATTTATTTCAATTAAAAGTTGGATTTTTCTCATTTTTTTCAGTCTGAGATGATTAGATTAGATTAGATTAGATTAGATTAGATTAGATTAGATTAGATTAGATTAGATTAGATATAACTTTATTGAACCCTTTGGGAGGGTTCCCTCAGGGAAATTAAAATTCCAGCAGCATCATTACAGGATAAACAGAGAATAGAAAATAGAGAAAACTTCTAGATAAATTAAATGACGCTCCTTCACCAAAAGGTGGATTTTTTTTCCCTAACTCTTTTTACGCATCTTTACAAGGGGTGCCAATAATTGTGGAGGATCCCTGTGATGACCCGGCGACTTGTCCAAGGTGTACCCCGCCTTTCGCCCATAGTCAGCTGGGATAGGCTCCAGCTTGCCTGCGACCCTGTAGGACAGGATAAAGCGGCTAGAGATAATGAGATGAGATGAGATGAGATATATATATGGAGAGTGAGAGAGAGAGGCTATTACACGGTGGTGTGAAGATATGAAGTTTATCTTCAAGTGGTGAATATATGTCACGAGTGAGCGAAGCAAACAAGTGACATATTTTTCAACACGAGAAGATAAATTTCATATCTTCGTGCCACTGTGTAATGTTCTTTATATTATATGGACATATCCACAAAACATACACAAGTTAATCAAAAGAATTTTAATTTTGCCCTGCGATGACCTGGTGACTTGTCCAGGGTGTACCCCGCCTCTCGCCCATAGTCAGCTGGGATAGGCTCCTGCGACCCTGTAGAACAGGATAAAGCGGCTACAGATAATGAGATGAGATGAGATGAATTTTAATTTTGAACCAGTTCGCCATTTCAACGCACGTCGAGTCAGTGGGAAAACACTGGGAGTGACGTCATCGGAGTGAAATATCGAGAATTATTATACATACTGGCCACTTTTTCCATGGAATAAAAACATGTATTCTATTCCCTTCTAGCAGGTTTACTGATGGCATGCAATATTGTTATCATATCGCTTTATCCTCCATGTATTACACCACTCTCCGAAATGAAGAATGAGCATGCAATATTGTTATAATATTGCACGTTGTCAAGACAACATGACGTCACATGTCAGAGCTCATGCGAAGATCCAATGACAAAACTCTTTCTGCTGCGCATGCGCACAATCATTTCTTTGTTGGCCGGGAGAGAGAGAAGACGGGGTTAATTCGGTGCTCGGATTAAGTACTAAATAAATGAACTGAAAACTGAAATTAAAGATGTGCTGAATACCCAAAAGGCTACCAAAACTTCACTGGATATTGTTCACGCATATTTACAAGAGAAAAACATACATCGAAAAACTAGAAAAGAGAGCAATAGTGGAAATACTGTCAAAGTTCTACTTGGAGGTGAGGAAAAGTGACAGAGACTTTTACAAGAGGACTTCACTTGTGGACTTCACTCAGCAAAAGCCTTTTGTTTTGAACAACTGCAATGTAACAATTAACTATGACCAAAAGTAACTTTGAACTTGAACTGTCAACCTGGATGTAGCTTGTTGGGTTGTTGTTCAGGCTTTTTGGACCCGTATCATTTTTATTGTTAGAACTTTGACTTTGTACATTGGCTTGACAGAACATGGAATTACATTCGATCAGAATCAGTATTCAGTATTGGTAAGTTACCCTCCTGTTCTTAACTTTTTGTAAAATCTATAATTGTTCCATTGAATGTGTATGTATAATAATAATAATAATAATGGCTGTTTTTTTTGTGGTATATCAGATATATTCCATTCAGCTACTCATCTTCGGCTCAATCAGTATCATGCTAGCTGAATGGAATATATCTGATATACCACTCAAAGCCAGCCAAAATTATTTAAATATGTCACTCAGATCCATGATGCATTTTGTATGAAAAATGCAAGTTTTTCAACACAAGAAGATAAACTTCACATCTTCAAACCAACGTGTGATTTTCTTTTTATTATATCGACACATTCACAAACAAAAAGTGGCCAAATTTATCAAAACAATCCATCAATAGCCTCACAAGTGACATATAGTGATTTATGTCATGGTTTTGGTTCTCCATGTCCCGGATGGAGCTCGTATGAAGATACAAGTGCCATATTTCCCAGTAAAGCACTCGTGTGTGTGTGTGTGTGTGTGTGTGTGTGTGTGTGTGTGTGTGTGTGTGTATGCATATATATATATATATATATATATATATATATATATATATATATATATACACAGTAGTGCTTGAAAGTTTGTGAACCCATTAGAATTTTCTATATTTCTGCATAAATATGACCTAAAACATCATCAGACTTTCACACAAGTCCTAAAAGTAGATAAAGAGAACCCAGTTAAACAAATGAGACAAAAATATTATACTTGATAATTTATTTATTGAGGAAAATGATCCAATATTACACATCTGTGAGTGGCAAAAGTATGTGAACCTTTGCTTTCAGTATCTGGTGTGACCCCCTTGTGCAGCAGTAACTGCAACTAAACGTTTCCGGTAACTGTTGATCAGTCCTGCACACCGGCTTGGAGGAATTTTAGCCCATTCCTCCATACAGAACAGCTTCAACTCTGGGATGTTGGTGGGTTTCCTCACATGAACTGTTCACTTCAGGTCCTTCCACAACATTTCCATTGGATTAAGGTCAGGACTTTGACTTGGCCATTCCAAAACATTCACTTTATTCTTCTTTAACCATTCTTTGGTAGAACGACTTGTGTGCTTAGGGTCGTTGTCTTGCTGCATGACCCACCTTCTCTTGAGATTCAGTTCATGGACAGATGTCCTGACATTTTCCTTTAGAATTCGCTGGTATAATTAAGAATTCATTGTTCCATCAATGATGGCAAGCCGTCCTGGCCCAGATGCAGCAAAACAGACCCAAACCATGATACTACCATCACCATGTTTCACAGATGGGATAAGGTTCTTATGCTGGAATGCAGTGTTTTCCTTTCTCCAAACACAATGCTTCTCATTTAAACCAAAACTTTCTATTTTGGTCTCATCTGTCCACAAAATTTTTTTTCCAATAGCCTTCTGGCTTGTCCACGTGATCTTTAGCAAACTGCAGACAAGCAGCAATGTTCTTTTTGGAGAGCAGTGGCTTTCTCCTTGCAACCCTGCCATGCACACCATTGCTGTTCAATGTTCTCCTGATGGTGGACTCATGAACATTAACATTAGCCAATGTGAGAGAGGCCTTCAGTTGCTTAGAAGTTACCCTGGGGTCCTTTCTGACCTCACCGACTATTACACGCCTTGCTCTTGGAGTGATCTTTGTTGGTCGACCACTCCTGGGGAGGGTAACAATGGTCTTGAATTTCCTCCATTTGTACACAATCTGTCTGACTGTGGATTGGTGGAGTCCAAACTCTTTAGAGATGGTTTTGTAACCTTTTCCAGCCTGATGAGCATCAACAACGCTTTTTCTGAGGTCCTCATAAATCTCCTTTGTTCGTGCCATGATACACTCCCATAAGCATGTGTTGTGAAGATCAGACTTTGATAGATCCCTGTTCTTTAAATAAAACAGGGTTCCCACTCACACCTGATGGTCATCCCATTGATTGAAAACACCTGACTCAAATTTCACCTTCAAATTAACTGCTAATCCTAGAGGTTCACATACTTTTGCCACTCACAGATATGTAATATTGGATCATTTTCCTCAATAAATAAATGAGCAAGTATAATATTTTTTTCTCATTTGTTTAACTGGGTTCTCTTTCTCTACTTTTCAGATTTGTGTGAAAATCTGATGTTGTTTTAGGTCATATTTATGCAGAAATATAGAAAATTCTAAAGGGTTCACAAACTTTCAAGCACCACTGTATATATATATATATATATATATATATATATATATATATATATATATATATATATATATATATATATATATGGGTCCGTCTCAAAAACTGGTCTCTCATTTGGGACATTATGGTCAAAAAATACATTTTCTAATTTTACTTTTTTCTTTGCATTTACCTAACACTCAATGTTTCTTTTGTCATGTTTAATAAGAATAAAGATAGCATCTTGCTTCATCTGGCCTCCACTGTGGAATTTTTTTTTATTGCAATTCAAATGCTTTTGTAAAATTAATTTATATATAAAATAACTACATCATGAAGAATTAAAGCCCCTCCTTCACAGATGGGTGAAAATATTGAATAAATTTCCTCTTTTTGATTGCTTGGGTTAAAAATGCCAAGTTATGATGACTGAATTGATTATTCGCTTAAATATGAATAACATGATACATTTTGGGTTTTTGATATGGCGAAATAAACGATCAAGACAACGGATGGATGGCACAGTGGTGTAGTGGTTAGCACTGTCACCTCACAGCAAGAAGGTTCTGGGTTCAAGCCCAGTGGCTGACGAGGGCCTTTCTGCATGGAGTTTGCATGTTCTCCCCTTGTTTCTCGGCATGGGTTTCCTCCGGGTGCTCCGGTTTCCCCCACAGTCCAAAGACATGCAGGTTAGGCTAATTGGTGGCTCTAAATTGACCGTAGGTGTGAATGTCAGTGTGAATGGTTGTCTGTGTCTATGTGTCAGCCCTGTGATGACCTGGCGACTTGTCCAGGGTGTACCCCGCCTTTCGCCCGTAGTCAGCTGGGATAGGCTCCAGCTTGCCTGCGACCCTGTAGAACAGGATAAAGCGGCTAGAGATAATGAGATGAGACCCCCACAGTACCCAGTTTCTGAGCCAGACCCATATATATATATATATATATATATATGACACATACTGTTATATATAAATAAGTATATAGACCAAATATCTCAATTGTTGTTTTTCCAGCAATTTGATTAAGATTCCAATCAATCAGAATTAAGGCCTCTATTGCCTGACAGTTTACTGAGCCTTGGTGCTAAAGATAGTAAAACACTCAGAGATGATCAGCATGCTCTCTTCATAATACACACACTCTATCACTTTACCATCCCACTCTCATCCTGTCTCTCTTCCTGGCCTAACTCATTATTTGAGCCTCTTATGGATTATGAGGCATTTAGTCCTCTCTAATACGCAGCTTACTCCTTCATTTATCAAACCGATGGCTTGTCAGCTAACCTGGTTCCTTAATTAACTATGATAAGTCTACTGAGCATTAAAGACTCTACAGGTAGCTTGGGTCACTTACAGTAAACCGCAGTGAGAGTGTACAGAGAGAGGTTCGTCCTGGCTCCACATTTTTCACACATGGAACTACTGAAATTGTGTAAATGCAATGTATTTAACACTTCCTGATATTTTCCTATTCAATAAGGGTTATGAACCTTTCAGTGGTGTGATATTTAGAGGGATTGTATTTCCTCTTTCCTGAAAGAAAAGTTTGAACATAACAGGACATAATACTTTATTTAAATCAGTTATTCTTGCCACAAAAATTGTCCTTTTTTTTTCAATTACACTAGAGTGTTAAGTAAATATTTCCTTAGTGTTAAAAAAATTACACATTTTTAAATCCACTGTATACACAGACACCATAGTGCATGCATAGTTTTCCCTTCAGCAACTTCCTGCTCTTTCTTTTCAGGAGGTTTCTCACTTCTTTCAGCATAAAATGTGCCCCTATCATTCTGCAAACCCCACTGCAATTAACATTAAAATCATTTTAATATTTCTGTGCCTGGTCTTTCAGAAACAAATTTTAAAATATATGAAATTATTAAGAGTGATTTACACTAAATGGGCGGCACAGTGGTGTAGTGGTTAGCGCTGTCGCCTCACAGCAAGAAGGTTCTGGGTTTGAGCCCAGTGGCCGACGGGGGCCTTTTTGTGTGGAGTTTGCATGTTCTCCCTGTGTCTGCGTGGGTTTCCTCCGGGTGCTTCAGTTTCCCCCACAAAGACATGCAGGTTAGGTTAACTGGTGACTCTAAATTGACCGTAGGTGTGAATGTGAGTGAGAATGGTTGTCTGTGTCTATGTGTCAGCCCTGTGATGACCTGGTGACTTGTCCAGGGTGTACCCCGCCTTTCACCCGTAGTCAGCTGGGATAGGCTCCAGCTTGCCCATGACCCTGTACAGGATAAGCAGCTACAGATAATGGATGGATGGATTTACACTAACTGAACATAGTTCTGAGATGCTATAAAATGCTACTTGCACTTAATGATGTGGATCAGTAATTAAACATCATTTTTTCCCCTGAATGCTGTTCATCTCATCTCATCTCATCTCATTATCTCTAGCCGCTTTATCCTGTTCTACAGGGTCGCAGGCAAGCTGGAGCCTATCCCAGCTGACTACGGGCAAAAGGCGGGGTACACCCTGGACAAGTTGCCAAGTCATCACAGGGCTGACACATAGACACAGACAACCATTCACACTCACATTCACACCTACGGTCAATTTAGAGTCACCAGTTAACCTAACCTGCATGTCTTTGGACTGTGGGGGAAACCGGAGCACCCGGAGGAAACCCACACGGACACGGGGAGAACATGCAAACTCCACACAGAAAGGCACTCGCCGGCCAAGGGGCTCGAACCTAGACCTTCTTACTGTGAGGCGACAGCGCTAACTACTACACCACCGTGCCGCCCAATGCTGTTCATTTTAAAGAAAATTAGTCATCGCCTGAATATGATATAATTTCACTCTTACTTCTCTGTTGTCTCATAAAGTAAACAAAATTAATATTAAAATAAAGAAAAAGAAATAATGTTCTGAAGTACAAACAGTCTGGTGTTATATTTCTAACATCAAAAGCTGAAAGAAAAAATTAATAATTTCTGGCATTTTTTAAGCAGCAGATGCTTATGCTTATATATACACACAGTTATTAAACAAACAGCTAATAATTGCTATTTTTTTCTAATCATGAAATCTATTAGCACACAAAATTTGTTTTCTATGGACACGCATGTTGCATTGTGTTTGGTTGATTAAAATACTGATTAACTGTGATTAAACTTCATTACGTGTAGGCTACAATGAATCATCAAACCCAAACTAATTGTGAACCAAGACTGCTATTTGTTGAAAATAGACAGCACCTAATTACATCCATCTGGACCAACATTAGCAGTTTCAGAAGTGCCTGACCTGCACTATTTTCTCATATAATGTGTGTTTGTCATTAATTTTATATAATTTCAGCGGTTGAATCTGTTATGCTGGGTTTTTTTTCGGATTTTAATTGCACATTTAACTGCAATATTAGCACTTCCCAAAGACACAGCAATATCTACAGTGCCCTCCAGAATTATTGGCACCCCTTGTAATGATTAGTAAAAAGGGTTAGGAAAAAAAATCCACATTTTGGTGACGTAGCTTCATCTCATATTGACAAGAAAAAAAGAAAAGAAAAATCCAACCTTTAATTGAAATTTTTTTCAGAGAAAAACGTATACTTCATCAAGAAATAACAAAACCAAAAAAAAAAAAAACCATGATTTTTTACTCTCTTGCCCTTGTGCAAACTTCTCAGGAGCTGCAGCAGCCTGGAGTAACAGCGTGCATCCTCTGATGGCTAGTCTAGGTTTATTTCGGTGTGTGCGCGCGCCCGTGTGTGTGTGTGTGTGTGTGTGTGTGTGTGTGTGTGTGTGTGTGTGTGTGTGTGTGTGTGTGTACGCAGTGCGGGCGTCCGTGGGTGTGTGATTAAGTGAAGGATTCTAGTCAACAAGAGACTGTGTTCATGCAGTAGAGAGACATCAGACCTGACTGCAAGAGATGTATTGTATCAACTGAATATTGTGCTGTTCCCTCTTCTTCAGGACATATGACATCAGTTTACATGAAGTTTGACTCCTTTTATTTGCAAAAGTCAATCATTCAGACAGATTCTCAGCTTCGTCCAACTCTAATGCTCATTAGAGCACTGAATTCATCTACAACTGGAAAAACTAGACACAAAAAGAAAGCTTTTTGTTGGCAATATGTGCAGATCAGATGTCAGGATCAGTTCGAGCCAAATCAGTAACTTCACAGGCATTTAGATCTGGTGTTGTTTTGACCGAAACATCTTGTGCAAGATCAAAGCCAGTGACGACATCTCATCAAATCGAAATCTGCAGTGTAAATAGGACTAATAATGCTTTTAACATTTTTGAATGATCACAGGTCGACTATTCAACAGACTATTCTCGGGCTTGTCAATGAGCCCATCCAACTGGCGCAGGAAACACACCTGCACAAATTTCAAAACAAGAAGCCAACTCTATTTCTTTAACTGTCAGTACATGGCTCACCGCAATGCTAAAAGCTGCTCTGATTCATCACTCATTATGTCATTACACTGCTTGTCATTTCATAAAGGATGCACAGTCACAAAATAATAAAAGACAAATGAAGCTGATTTGATTCAAGCATATTCCTCGTCTGATGTCTCTCTCTCAGGCAACAGACTGAGACACTGTTGAATCTGCTGCCTGGACATTTCAGAGTATTCTCTGTAATCATTCATGAATTCTTGGCAATTCTCCGTTGGATATGCACAATCACATGGCCTTGTCCAGTATTTGTCTGGGGACCGGTCATTAAAAGTGCAAGTAAGTAAGTCAGCTTGTTGAACTTGGAGTAAAATAGTGAAATTCCTTCTTTACATAATGTCTGGAATCACTTAACTTAATAGATGATTGGCATCACAATCCTGTTTTATTGTAAATGCCACCAGAGTACTTAGCATAGATCGGATATTGTTTGAATATATACTTATTCATCTCTTCATGCCTTTTCCATGATGCTAATGAGTGATCAAAAACTTATATACCTCGTGAGCTAAGCTGGCATCATAGCTCCAGTAGTAAAATCAGCGAAAGTCTTTTGGCAAATTAACTGCATACACGCCCGTTTAAATTATAATTTAATTTTATGTCATTACCTAAATCAATACAGTCTGCAAAAAAATATTCATGCATCAATATATCAATCTGTAGAAAAGTTCACAAGACACCATGCAACAGGCTGCTGTTCACATTCAGGCCATGAATGTTATCACTGAAAATAAAAGCTCTTACAGGAGACACGATCAAACAGCAGTATGTGGACAGAAATCTAATTCTTAGATGTTAATGCACAGGTTGCCAACCCTGGACCTGGAGTTCCCCTTGTCCTGCACATTTTTATTATTTTCCATGGTCTAACACACCCACTTAAACTCGCGATGGGCTGTTAATTAGCTGATTAGCTGAAATGATTGTGTTAGAGCAGGAACAACACTAAAATGTGTAGGACAAAAGAGACTCCAGGACCAGGGTTGGAACACATCTGTTAATGCACTGAAATAACACAAAATCCATTCTTCATATCAGATAGAAAGATAGACAGATGTCCAGTACTGTGCAAAAAAAAAAAAAGTCGTCTTAGGCACATGTAAAGAAATGATGTAGAGCAAATAAGCCTTCAGAATGAATGAAATTAAATGTTTCTATATTTTTAAAAATACTATAAAGAGCAGTAAACAGTAATAAATGAAATAAAGTGAATATTTGGTCTGACAGCACTTTGCTGTAAAGAAAAAATAGTCGTCAATACTGACATCCATCCATCCATTATCTCTAGCCACTTATCCTGTACAGGGTCGCAGGCAAGCTGGAGCCTATCCCAGCTGACTACGGGCGAAAGGCGGGGTACACCCTGGACAAGTCGCCAGATCATCACAGGGGTGACACATAGAGACAAACAACCATTCACACTCACGGTCAGTTTAGAGCCACCAATTAGCCTAACCTGCATGTCTTTGGACTGTGGGGGAAACCGGAGCATCCGGAGGAAACCCACACAGACACGGGGAGAACATGCAAACTCCATGCAGAAAGGCCCCTGTCAGCCACTGGGCTTGAACCCAGAACCTTCTTGCTCTGAGGCGACAGTGCTAACCACTACACCACCATGCCGCCTGCTACTGATATATCCATTTCCATTTTTTCTGTAAACTAATGTTACTATCCATCCATCCATTATCTGTAGGCGCTTATCCTGTCCTACAGAGTCACAGGCAAGCTGGAGCCTATCCCAGCTGACTATGGGTGAGAGGCGGGGTACACCCTGGACAAGTCGCCAGGTCATCACAGGACTGACACATAGACACAGACAACCATTCACACTCACATTCACACCTACGGTCAATTTAGAGTCACCAGTTAACCTAACCTGCATGTCTTTGGACTGTGGGGGAAACCGGAGGAAACCCACGCGGACACAGGGAGACTCCGCATGCAAACTCCACACAGAAAGGCCCTCATCGGCCGCTAGGCTTGAACCCAGGACCTTCTTGCTGTGGGGCGACAGTGCTGACCACTACACTACTGTGCTGCCCCTAATGTTACTAATATTTGGAAATGTAAAGTGTTTTTGTACTGACTTGAAATATATTACAAAATTTGTACAAAAAATAAAAATAAAAAAATAGGGTGCCTCAGACTTTTGCACATATATTATATATGCATATATATATATATATATATATATATATATATATATATATATATATATATATATACATACACACACACACACACACACACACACACACACACACACAGTATATGACCAGTTATATAACAAGGAAGCAACATTCTGTTCTCAACAAAAGTTTGCAGCAGCCTTTAAAGAATCAGACATGTGGAGGTGTGAATACTGAATACTGAACACTGAAGAAAACCAGCCTTGCTCTGGATTACTGGTCTTCTGCGAGTCAAACATCAAAGTTGCTGGAAACAGAAACATAACACAGTGACTGTTGCCCCTGTACCCTGATCTCCCGCCCCTGAACCCAGATCTCCTGCACCCTGATCTCCCACCCCTGTACCCTGATCTCCCGCCTCTGTACCCTGATCTCCTGCACCCTGATCTCCCACCCCTGTACCCTGATCTCCTGCTCCTATACCCTGATCTCCTGTACCCTGATCTCCCACCCCGTATCCTGATCTCCCACCCTGTACCATGAGCTCCTGCACCCTGATCTCCCACCCCTGTGCCCTGATCTCCTGCACCCTGATCTCCTGTACCCTGATCTCCTGCCCCTGTACCCTCATCTCCTGCCCCTGTACCCTCATCTCCTGTACCCTGATCTCCTGCACCCTGATCTCCCACTCCTGTACCCTCAACTCCTGTACCCTGATCTCCTGCTCCTGTACCCTGAATCTCCTGTACCCTGATCTCCCACTCCTGTACCCTCATCTCCTGTACCCTGATCTTGCACCCCGTACCCTGATGTCCTGCACCCTGATCTCCCGCTCCTGTACCCTCATCTCCTGTACCCTGATCTCCCGCTCCTGTACCCTCGTCTCCTGTACCCTGATCTCCCGCTCCTGTATCCTCATCTCCTGTACTCTGATCTTCCACCCCTGTACCCTAATGTCCTGCACCCTGATCTCCTGCACCCTGATCTCCTGCTCCTGTACACTCATCTCCTGTACCCTGATCTCCCGCTCCTGTACCCTCATCTCCTGTACCCTGATCTCCTGCTCCTGTACCCTCATCTCCTGCACCCTGATCTCCCACTCCTGTACCCTCATCTCCTGTACTCTGATCTTCCACTCCTGTACCCTCATCTCCTGCACCCTGATCTCCCGCTCCTGTACCCTCATCTCCTGTACCCTCATCTCCTGCACCCTGATCTCCCGCTCCTGTACCCTCATCTCCTGTACCCTCATCTCCTGCACCCTGATCTCCCGCTCCTGTACCCTCATCTCCTGTACCCTCATCTCCTGCACCCTGATCTTCCGCTCCTGTACCCTCATCTCCTGTACCCTGATCTCCCGCTCCTGTACCCTCATCTCCTGTACCCTGATCTCCCGCTCCTGTACCCTCATCTCCTGTACTCTGATCTCCCGCTCCTGTACCCTCATCTCCTGTACTCTGATCTCCCGCTCCTGTTCCCTCATCTCCTGTACCCTCATCTCCCGCTCTTGTACCCTCATCTCCTGTACTCTGATCTCCCGCTCCTGTATCCTCATCTCCTGTACCCTCATCTCCCGCTCCTGTACCCACATCTCCTGTACCCTCATCTCCTGTACTCTGATCTCCCACTCCTGTACCCTCATCTCCTGTACTCTGATCTCCCGCTCCTGTACCCACATCTCCTGTACCCTCATCTCCCGCTCTTGTACCCTCATCTCCTGTACTCTGATCTCCTGCTCCTGTATCCTCATCTCCTGTACCCTCATCTCCCGCTCCTGTATCCTCATCTCCTGTACCCTCATCTCCCGCTCCTGTACCCACATCTCCTGTACCCTCATCTCCTGTACTCTGATCTCCCACTCCTGTACCCTCATCTCCTGTACTCTGATCTCCCGCTCCTGTACCCACATCTCCTGTACCCTCATCTCCCGCTCTTGTACCCTCATCTCCTGTACCCTCATCTCCTGCACCCTGATCTTCCGCTCCTGTACCCTCATCTCCTGTACCCTGATCTCCCGCTCCTGTACCCTCATCTCCTGTACCCTGATCTCCCGCTCCTGTACCCTCATCTCCTGTACTCTGATCTCCCGCTCCTGTACCCTCATCTCCTGTACTCTGATCTCCCGCTCCTGTTCCCTCATCTCCTGTACCCTCATCTCCCGCTCTTGTACCCTCATCTCCTGTACTCTGATCTCCCGCTCCTGTATCCTCATCTCCTGTACCCTCATCTCCCGCTCCTGTACCCACATCTCCTGTACCCTCATCTCCTGTACTCTGATCTCCCACTCCTGTACCCTCATCTCCTGTACTCTGATCTCCCGCTCCTGTACCCACATCTCCTGTACCCTCATCTCCCGCTCTTGTACCCTCATCTCCTGTACTCTGATCTCCTGCTCCTGTATCCTCATCTCCTGTACCCTCATCTCCCGCTCCTGTATCCTCATCTCCTGTACCCTCATCTCCCGCTCCTGTACCCACATCTCCTGTACCCTCATCTCCTGTACTCTGATCTCCCACTCCTGTACCCTCATCTCCTGTACTCTGATCTCCCGCTCCTGTACCCACATCTCCTGTACCCTCATCTCCCGCTCTTGTACCCTCATCTCCTGTACTCTGATCTCCTGCTCCTGTATCCTCATCTCCTGTACCCTCATCTCCCGCTCCTGTATCCTCATCTCCTGTACCCTCATCTCCCGCTCCTGTACCCACATCTCCTGTACCCTGATCTCCCGCCCTGCTGCTGCAGCTCACCTGTTTATCCAGTGTCTCCTTGCACCCAGTGGACACTTTAGGCGCCGGGACTCGTTCACATGTGCAGCCCTCCAAGAGATAGATGCCTGAGGGTCGAGCACTGTGTTCAGAGTCGAAGTAGAAGAGCACATTTTGGTAGAGGGCGAAAAACTTCTCGTGCCATTTGCTGTTTTCCGTCGTCTTCTTGCTGAGGTAGCCGCGCTTGGTGCCCTCTTTGCGCGCCACCACGGACAGATACAGAGCGTGTCCCTCATTGTAGCGAACGCTCTTCTGCATTTTCCCTCTGGGTTCTGCTCCGATCTCACCTGCTCTTCAGCACCATACCCGTCACGATGCTTTGGACCGGTGATGATTTATTATTATTATTATTATTATTATTATTATTTAAACCCTCCCCTCCAGGTGTGTGCGTGCGCGCGCACTGAACAAGAGAAGTTTGCCGAAGCTCAAGCGGCTCGCGCTCGCCTCCGTATGAAACCTCTCTGCTCTCCTCGGACCCGGAGCTATCCAAAAGAGTTTGCGCTCTGATCCATGTCAGAACTTTGCAGTGACGTGTTTCAAGAGTGCGTGCGCTGCAGCCCAGATAAACCCAGAGCCAGCGCAGCTTTCACCACCGGCTTTAATCTGCTTTGACAGCTCCTTAAAGAGACAGCTTCTGTTCAGCGCTGCAGCACGCGCTCTCTCGCTGGGAAGGCGCGCCACGCCTCTGATTGGCTGAGAGGCCAGAGGGCGGGGCGAAAAGCACATTGCGTATCCACTGGGACGCGCAGAGCTACAAGAGAAGTAATGCACTTGTGACTTACTGCACTCACTGCTGCTGGAGATGGTTCCACAGGGATACCTGAAAGATCTGCACATCTAAAAAGCACTTTGTGCCCAAGAGCCTCTCTGGAACTTCTCACCTCAATATGGTCAACATCTCATCTCATCTCATTATCTCTAGCCGCTTTATCCTTCTACAGGGTCGCAGGCAAGCTGGAGCCTATCCCAGCTGACTACGGGCAAAAGGCGGGGTACACCCTGGACAAGTCACCAGGTCATCACAGGGCTGACACATAGACACAGACAACCATTCACACTCACACCTACGGTCAATTTAGAGCCACCAGTTAACCTAACCTGCATGTCTTTGGACTGTGGGGGAAACCGGAGCACCCGGAGGAAACCCACGTGGACAACATGCAAACTCCACACAGAAAGGCCCTCGCCGGCCCCGGGGCTCGAACCCAGGACCTTCTTGCTGTGAGGCGACAGCGCTAACCACTACACCACCATGCCGCCCTCTAAGAACTCATTCTCATTCATCTCATCTCATTATCTCTAGCCGCTTTATCCTGTTCTACAGGGTCGCAGGCAAGCTGGAGCCTATCCCAGCTGACTACGGGCGAAAGGCGGGGTACACCCTGGACAAGTCGCCAGGTCATCACAGGGCTGACACATAGACACAGACAACCATTCACACTCACATTCACACCTACGGTCAATTTAGAGTCACCAGTTAACCTAACCTGCATGTCTTTGGACTGTGGGGGAAACCAGAGCACCCGGAGGAAACCCACGCGGACAACATGCAAACTCCGCACAGAAAGGCCCACATCGGCCGCGGGGCTCGAACCCGGACCTTCTTGCTGTAAGGCGGCAGCACTAACTACTGCACCACCGTGCCGCCTCTCTAAGAACTGCTGCAGTAATCATCAAGTCTCATACTGCTGATACTGAACATCCTTAAATGTCGAAGTCTAAAGTCCTTCCCGCACCACATGGCGTGTTTGGTGGCACCAATCTCCGTTTCGTAGCCCTCGGCCTCTCACTTATTACATAGCTAGGGTTACAGTGGGCGACGAGTCCTGTGGTAACCATGAGAGTTTGACTCCCCACTCACATCTGTATTGCAGCGTGCCTTGCCAGACGGCAGTAGGTACCATTTTTATGATGGTCTTTGGTATGACCCGACCGTGAGTAGAACTTACAATCTCCCGATCGAGAGGCGGACACGCAACCACTAGGCCAACTTGCAGTTCCTTAAATGTGTCAGAGTAATACTTTATAATACCTCTTTCTGGTGTCACCCAGAACAGGGTTTCATTTTGAGTCCAGTTCCTCTTAAGGTTTTTTCTTTATGTCCTCACGCCAAGATCAGACTAGTCAAGTCAAGTTTATTTGTATAGCGCTTTTAACAATAGACATTGTCACAAAGCAGCTTTACAGAATTTGAATGACTTTAAACATAAGCTAATTTTATCCCTAATTTATCCCCAGTGAGCAAGCCTGTGGCGACGGTGGCAAGGAAAAACTCCCTCAGACGACACGGTATGTGTGGCTTTCATGATGGTCACCATGTCAGATAGTAGTAGTAGTTTCATATGGTGTCACACCTCCAGATGAGCATCTCTAAGCCAGTTGTTAAAGGTGTCGCGTCCATAGTGGCGTAGCCCCCTGGCACTGCAACACTAGGTGGTCAGTGTCTTGTGGGGATTGCTGACATTTAAGGCATATAGGGGACTCTATGTAGCCCCAACGATGCAAACTGATGGCTGTTCTGGCATGTCTTGATCTAAGCCTGTTTAATAGAGTCCACTGTCTTCTAGTTTGGTTGAGGAAGCCTGGTAGTGGATTGGTGGGGTCCTCTATTAGTTCCCCACCTCTGGGAATATTTTGGTTCCATTCCTCTCTCCAGGAAGTTTTGATGTTGAAGGTTTCCTTCTTGGTCTTATTGAAGGGTTTTCTTGATTTTAATCTTGATGTAGTAGGTGCTGCTTCTATTATTTGTTTGAGCTGTATGGCACTTTCTGTACCATGTCAGATTAGGCAATCATAGTGACAAATTCCTGCTGTGTCTTGGTCGGGGGGGAACGACACAGGACAGGTAACATGACAAGTATGACCAATTATCAGTTATGTCCTTGACTGTTGTCAGGGAGGAAGGTCGAGAAATGGTCAATCATTGCTATCAAGGAACATATAAAAGTTGTGCTAAATTTTTCATCGGGGTGTTGTAGGGCGTCCCAGATACCACATCACTGTTCTTTGATTATGTCACACTACAAGGCAGATGTGTTGTTCCAGACGTTCATGTTTGGGCCCAACCATGGAAACTTGTCAAGCACAACAAAACTACTTCAGAATCAGGCTGAATTCATATCGTCGGATCTTAGCATCAGGGTGTTTTTTTCCTGTCACCTCTGGATTGTTCATTAAGGGTCAAAATCTACATCCATATGTCTATTGTTAAAGGAGAACCGAAGTCATTTTTAAACTTGCTTTATTTCTTAATTAACGTGTTATTCAATTGTGTGGCGGCACGGTGGTGTAGTGGTTAGCGCTGTCGCCTCACAGCAAGAAGGTCCGGGTTCGAGCCCCGTGGCCGGTGAGGGCCTTTCTGTGCGGAGTTTGCATGTTCTCCCCGTGTCCGCGTGGGTTTCCTCCGGGTGCTCCGGTTTCCCCCACAGTCCAAAGACATGCAGGTTAGGTTAACTGGTGACTCTAAATTGACCGTAGGTGTGAATGTGAGTGTGAATGGTTGTCTGTGTCTATGTGTCAGCCCTGTGATGACCTGGCGACTTGTCCAGGGTGTACCCCGCCTTTCGCCCGTAGTCAGCTGGGATAGGCTCCAGCTTGCCTGCGACCCTGTAGAAGGATAAAGCGGCTAGAGATAATGAGATGAAATGAGATTCAATTGCGTTTTTGGTTTTAGTAACCTTATATCGTGACTCGTATTGGCAACTAATTGTAATTAAATATTATACTTATCGGCCTATTCGGTTTTTAGCCGTGTTGAATTTAGTTCGTTTGGTCCACAGCAGGCGTCGCTTACCCGTGCGATCTTCACGAGACTTGTGCGAGACTTCGAAACCTGAAGTGTCAGCCAGGTGTCAGTGCTGCCGTTTTGAAAACTGTTTTCCAAATGAAATATTGCACCAAAACGAATTTAAATGACGATTACTGCTTACGTTTGTCAAACTTTCCTGATTGCTATCAAAACAAACAAAACTTCTGGCTTGATTACATCAGCATTCGAAAGAGGGCGCGCGCGTCTTTTGATGTTGGTCACTTTGATTTCCGCTGTACGTTTTACTTCCGTCCTACGATGTCTCGCACAGGTCTCAACGCATCTCGTTTACAGCCATTGCTTTGACATATGGACTGATATATTACATAGTGTGTTTCACTCATAGCTTGCTATAGCAGTGACAAAATAGCTATCAAAAACGCATTCCTATATTTAATAAAATGAGATAAATAGAATTTCGATAGGCGGCACGGTGGTGTAGTGGTTAGCGCTGTCGCCTCACAGCAAGAAGGTCCGGGTTCGAGCCCCGTGGCCGGCGAGGGCCTTTCTGTGCGGAGTTTGCATGTTCTCCCTGTGTCCGCGTGGGTTTCCTCCGGGTGCTCCGGTTTCCCCCACAGTCCAAAGACATGCAGGTTAGGTTAACTGGAGACTCTACATTGACCGTAGGTGTGAATGTGAATGGTTGTCTGTGTCTATGTGTCAGCCCTGTGATGACCTGGCGACTTGTCCAGGGTGTACCCCGCCTTTCACCCGTAGTCAGCTGGGATAGGCTCCAGCTTGCCCACGACCCTGTAGAACAGGATAAAGCAGCTAGAGATAATGAGATGAGATGAGAATTTCGATAATAAAAAATTTGCCTTCAGTTTGCCTTTAAAAGACATGCTTGGAAAGACTCCACCCACCATATGACCACCTTTGTAGGGTGTGAACATAACGATGAACATTATCAACATCTATCTTGGTATACATCATTTGACCATTATGATACTTTTGATCACAACAGACATCACATCTGTGAAACCTACTGTAGTACATTAAATGTAAATTCAATTTCCATGTAGAAATGATGGTGTGTAAATGGTTGCACTTGAGTGTACAATAAAGTACATGTTAATATCACTTTAATGTCATGTTACGTATGTAAACTTCATGTTTCATGCCGGATTATCTTCCTGTGTGATGTAAGCTATAAAATGGGACTAAATACAGTCTGAAGCATTCATTCAATTGTTCCTCTTCAGTAGCCATGTTATCCTAGTCAGGGTAAAGGGTGGATATGGAGCTTATCCTACTTCGGATCAAACCCAGGTGAAAGCCACAAGGAGAACATGCAACACTCCATAAGGGCAGTAACCCGAGGTCAGGATCAAACCTGGGATCTGAAACAGCTGAGTGGAATTACATTTTCACACAGCTGTATTTATTAGTAACTAACATCATACTGTATATGATTCAATTGTAAACTTGACCTACAGTGAACTCAGGAGTGTCTCTCAAGTTGGTCCCCTTAATAATAACGACGACGACTATTTAACAGGATCTTTTGTAGTAACTAAGAATGAATTTACAAATGTTTAGAAAAATGTACCATGAACAGCTGGTCAGAATGCTCTGTACGCTGGTCCAATAAGCCCAGTTTGTACATCAAAATTCATAACAGTATTGGGTTAACACTAGTGCTAGCAGATTAATATAGTCTTGTCTCCTTTGTTTAATCATTAAACCTGCAATCAGTAAACTGAATGAAATGGACAAGACGACACACTCCTTTACTCATTAAGCCTCGGCAAACACTAGCACACTGGAGGTCTAATCTCTTCGCGTTATCAGTGTGAGGTGGAAAAGTACCATAATTCATTCAAGATGAATATGCAATACACCCCAAACTTCTCTAAAAGTGCTTAGAAATCTGAAAATCTGAAAAGTAAAACGTGATAATCAGCAATAAACGGTGAGAGATGCCACCGATGTCACGTGCGAGAAAAGAGAGAAAAATTAGTTGACTTGCATTTCTCAGTGAAACCCAGTTTCACACAGTATTTTTCCCCCAGTGCAAGTTTCTCATTTTTGTTTTTTTTCCATATTAACACGGGCGGCACGGTGGTGTAGTGGTTAGCGCTGTCGCCTCACAGCAAGAAGGTCCGGGTTCGAGCCCCGTGGCCGGCGAGGGCCTTTCTGTGTGGAGTTTGCATGTTCTCCCCGTGTCCGCGTGGGTTTCCTCCGGGTGCTCCGGTTTCCCCCACAGTCCAAAGACATGCAGGTTAGGTTAACTGGTGACTCTAAATTGACCGTAGGTGTGAATGTGAGTGTGAATGGTTGTCTGTGTCTATGTGTCAGCCCTGTGATGACCTGGCGACTTGTCCAGGGTGTACCCCGCCTTTCGCCCGTAGTCAGCTGGGATAGGCTCCAGCTTACCTGCGACCCTACAGAACAGGATAAAGTAGCTACAGATAATGAGATGAGATGAGACATATTAACACAAAGTCGTCACAAAGTGCTTTCCTAATTTATCTATCCGTCTTCGGCTTATTTGGCAACAAAAATTTGAACAGATGCACAGCACACCTGTGTCCAGCTGGCAAATAAAATGTATTTCAGGCAAACTTCCCCCAGAAAGCCACTACATAAGATAAGCAAAGATAAACTTTATTCATTCCTCGGTGGTGAAATTTACAAATTTACATAGGCAGCAAGGATGGAGTGCGCTTCATGTGCTCAGTCCATCCGTTTACAGACAAATAATTATAAGGCACTTCAGCTCTCACCTTGCGCCATGCCAGTAGCATGGCATTTACATGCTGGGGTTTATGTTATAACAACGGCAGGAAATGCTAGGAAATCATGCTCAATACTTTGTTAATGCCCAGCTCTTGTGGCTGTTTCTCCTCTCTTAAAAAAAAAAAAAAAGTGCCCAAGTCACATTAAAGGTAGACTGCCTTTCAGATTTTTCAAGTATAGGTCATAAAAACAATTTTCCCCGACACCCAATTATTTTTGTTTAGTGGATCGAAAGGTACTGAAATCGAATCACAGACTTCCAATTTTATTTAGTTTTTTTTTTTCTTAATAGAACAATTAATAAATTTAGGGCCACATGGCCCTAAATTCTCCGCTATTTTTTTCCTGCTTCACCATGACACAATTCAAGGTACTATGCCATGCATCACGTGGTGGGCTTTCCCCGTTTGCACAAGGCATTGTGGGATACAAATTTGAAACAGGAGAGAAAAATGGAGGATGCGAGTGTGTGAATGAAACATGAAAAACTGACTACAGTAACAGAAAGCGAGAAAAAAAGACGTTACGTTGCGAAGGAAAGGAAACGCAGGACCAAACTAATAAATATCAGCGGTCAGCGAGCACCTCAGTGTGATCAGCTGTTCGTTTAGCGACAGAACGATGGAACTGTCAGTGCACGGTCAAAGGTAAACCTGCACATGTGCACATGGACTTCCTCTGTCTGCTTGGCTGCGAGAAGCGAGCGATTTCTTGCACATTATTTGCTCGGGAATCCCCTCAAATGAAATAACTTCCCAGCCACAGAATGGCCTGATATTTTGTGAGATATTACAGAAATAAACATGTATCACAATGACCAAATTTCAGAGGGAACTAAATTTCACCGATTTTATGAAATCGAAAGGCCGTCTAGCTTTAAACAGTCGTGCCATGTCTCCAACATAATGTAAAAAAACCAAAAGCAAAATAATAATAGGTTGTGAGTTCACGTAGACACTTGCATCTAATTTCAGACTTTAAAAAGAAAAAAAAAAACAGTAAAAAGAGAAACCAGGAGTGTACAAAGCAGATTTCTGATTTAATAATTTTGGTTCATTACACAACAGCAATACACATCTATACTGTTCTGGATACATTTTCAGATTTTTCTCAGTGCCTATAATATACTATAACCTATAATATAGCACTGGGAATCTGGAAAAGATACTTTCTGGAGTGATCATGACCCATAAAAGGTACAGACATAAAAAGGGAATCAGATACAAAGCTCATCTGATCTTGTGTGTAGACTTGCATAAAGTGTGGTTTATAAGTTTATTGTGTGTAGACTTGCATAAAGTTTTTTGTGTGTAGACTTGCATAAAGACTTGTGGTTTATAAAGACTACCTCAGCAACACGCACGCACACACACACACACAGGTGCGCACACACACACACACACACACTCACACGTACAGGTGCACACACACTTTATTAATTTCTGACTTTTTTCCAGTCAAGTAATGAATCCTTGTCAGTGATTTTCCAAGCGTCAGTAAGCAGCTTCACAGTTTTCCTAGAAAAAGACAGAAAAAAGTCCAGCATGTTTAATTTTGTTTGCCCCTTTTGTGCAGCAGCTCATATCACATGTTGTTCAGCATATGAAATGACCCTCATTATGTTCACTTATGAACATGAGATATTTTTTATTTTTTTAATTTTGCACCTCTTTTATACTCTGCTCTTAGTAAACCCGGGCACTTAGATGATAACTAAGATAATAATGGCTCTAATGGGAAGTGCATACAACTCTCCCTACTGGCCTACACACCCAGTAAAGTGATAATGATCTATGGAAAGCAGCGTGCGCTACCGCAGCAGCAGAACACAGTCAGTTCTTCACTGACATTATGATTTAGCTCTTCACAGCAATTATCCAATTTGCATTTAGATAATTCAATCACACTGTGATAACACATATTACAGTGAGATGTATGATGGTCAAATGCTTCTGCGTGAGATTAACACAAAAGCAAACAAAGCACACATGCCAGTGCACATCTCCATATATTAGATGGTTTGAAATTACAGGCAATTTGCATATACGGTTAGTTCAGTTTTTACAAGTACACTGGATAGTTGAGACTGAGGCGGCTGATGATCTGTGTAGTTCGCATGTAGTGATATTACCTCCACCATCCTGTGTATTAGTTTATCGCTGTACTTGTCATTCTGTTGGAATCACAGGTTTGTGGTGCTGCCTGCTTACTCATGCTTTCGTCTTGCACTTGTTGCACTGCATTGCTATATTGTCTTGTAAATGACTAACGTTTGAACATACAAGCTCACAGAAAGGTTTCTATGTTAAAAAATAACCATGTATTAAATGTGTGTGTGTGTGTGTGTGTGTGTGTGTGTGTGTGTACATGTTTTTAAATACTACTGAGGACCAAATGAGGACCAAATGTCCCCACAAGGATAGTAAAATCTGACAATTTCGATCTTGTGGGGACATTCGGATGGTCCCCACAAGGAAAATGCTGTTTTGTTCTTTTTTTTTAAACAAAAATTGAAAGAAAAAAAGAGCCAAAAAGTTTCCTTTTCATCACTGAGGTTAAGGTTAGGGTTAGGTTGAGGTGCAGGCACAGCATTAATTAACTACAATAATAATTACGTCAATGGAATGTCCTCACAAGGATAGTGACACAAACAAGAGTGTGTGTGTGTGTGTGTGTGTGTGTGTGTGTGTGTGTGTGTGTGTGTGGGGTGGGGGGGATCTCTGATATTATATTGTCATCATTCTCTCAAATACTGTATTTAGGTCTGTTTGATGTCTGAGTTTTATTTTCAAGTTGTTCCCCCCCCCCACTGAATCACAAATTGATTACACAGTTTATACCCCATATCTGCTGTATACAGTGCCTTGCAAAAGTATTCATCCCCCTTGGTGTTTTGTCGCATTACAAGCTGGAATTAAAATGGATTTTTGGAGGGTTAGCACCATTTGATTTACACAACATGCCTACAACTTTAAAAGGTGAAAATTGTTGTTTTATTGTGACACAAACAATAATTAAGATGAAAAAACAGAAATGTGGAGTGTGCATAGGTATTCACCCCCTTTCATATGAAACCCCTAAATAAGAGCTGGTCCAACCAATTCACTTCATAAGTCACATACTTAGTTGATTAAGATCCATCTGTGTGCAATCAAAGTGTCACACGATGTCTGTATAAATCAACCTGTTCTGGAAGGACCCTGACTCTGCAACACTACTAAACAAGCAACATGAAAACCAAGGAGCCTCCAAACAGGTCAGAGACAAAGTTGTGGAGAAGTATAGATCAGGGTTGGGTTATAAACAATATCCCAAACTTTGAATATCCCAGGGAGCACCATTAAATCCATTATAGCAAAATGGAAAGAATGTGGCACCACTACAAACCTGACAAGAGAATGCCACCCACCAAAACTCACACACCAGGCAAGGCGAGCATTAATCAGAGATACAACAAAGACACCAACGATAACACTGAAAGAGCTGCAAAGATCCACAGTGGAGATGGGAGTATCTGTCCATAGGACCACTTTAAGCTATACACTCCACAGAGTGGGGCTTTATGGAAGAGTGGCTAGAAAAAAGCCATTGCTTAAGAAAACATGTTTGAAGTTTGCCCAACAGCATGTGGCAGACTCCCCAAACACATGGAAGAAGATTCTCTGGTCAAATGAGACTAAAATTGAACTTTTTGGCTATCATGGGAAATGCCATGTGTGGTACAAACCCAACACCCTGAGAACACCATTCCTACAGTGAAACATGGTAGTGGCAGCATCATGCCGTGGGGATGTTTTTCATCTGCAGGAACAGGAAAGCTGGTCAGGATTGAAGGAAAGATGGATGGCACTAAATACAGGGTAATTCTGGAGGAAAACCTGTTTGACTCGGCCAGAGGTTTGAGACTGGGACAAAGGTTCACGGTCCAGCAGGACAATGAATCTAAACATACTGCTAAAGCTACACTGGAGTGGTTTAAAAGGAAACATTTAAATGTCTTGGAATGGTCTAGTCAAAGCCCAGACCTCAATCCAACTGAGAATCTGTGGCACAACTTGAAGATTGCTGTACACCAACGCAACCCATCTAACTTGAAGGAGTTGGAGCAGTTTTGCCTTGAGGAATGGGCAAAAATCCCAGTGGCTAGATGTGTTAAGCTAATAGAGACATACCCCAAGAGACTTGCAGCTGTAATTGCAGCAAAAGGTGGCTCTACAAAGTACTGACTTGGGGGGGTGAATACCTATGCACACTCCAGATTTCTGTCTTTTCATCTTAATTATTGTTTGTGTCACAATAAAACAACAATTTGCACCTTTAAAAGCGGTAGGCATATTGTGTAAATCAAATGGTGCTAACCCTCCAAAAATCCATTTTAATTCCAGCTTGTAATGCGACAAAACAGGACAAACACCAAGGGGGATGAATACTTTTGCAAGACACTGTATGAGATGTTTGCAAAGAATAAAAACGGGTTCCTCGGTTCATTGTTCTGTTTATTTTACGGATTTATTTTTTTTTAATCAATGCTTGTTAATTCTTACCCTCAACACTAGCCAGCGATTTGGATGAAGTCCTTCAGAAATAATCCAGTTTTCAGTTGTAGTCACGTGTTTGCAAAGCTTTCTTGACGGGCCTCATTTATCAAGCTCTTAACAGAGTTGTGTGTAAATGTTTTCAGAGGCCAAACAACCTTAAATATTCTCATCAGATTTACAAAAGTTTTGTTCATTCTCTTTGTACTTGAGTACATATGTTGATGAATGCTAACAATTACCTGTAAATTACCAAAAGTGTTCATGGCACAGTCGATCTGTGTTTATGATGCCTAGAAAACTTAAAAAAAAAACACACACACCGCTCTTGCAGGAGTTTAGTTCAGCCTTTGCAACGTGTCAGCTACCAGAGGCACAGATTCGTTTTCCTTCTTTTATAGGGCGCCATTTCTTTTGTCCTAATAGAGTATAGGGTTACTCTTCATAATTTATGGATTTCTTTTTGACTGCTTTCTTTTCAGTCATTAATATTGATGTACAGAATTCAGCTATTTAAACATGACAATTTAATCTGCATAGAAATTTGCAGCGGCGGCACGGTGGTGTAGTGGTTAGCGCTGTCGCCTCACAGCAAGAAGGTCCTGGGTTCGAGCCCCATGGCCGGCGAGGGCCTTTCTGTGTGGAGTTTGCATGTTCTCCCCGTGTCCGCGTGGGTTTCCTCCGGGTGCTCCGGTTTCCCCCACAGTCCAAAGACATGCAGGTTAGGTTAACTGGTGACTCTAAATTGACCGTAGATGTGAATGTGAGTGTGAATGGTTGTCTGTGTCTATGTGTCAGCCCTGTGATGACCTGGCGACTTGTCCAGGGTGTACCCCGCCTTTCGCCCGTAGTCAGCTGGGATAGGCTCCAGCTTGCCTGCGACCCTGTAGAAGGATAAAGCGGCTAGAGATAATGAGATGAGATGAGAGAAATTTGCAGCAATTATCCAAGTTGAAGTCTATCAGTAAAGTTTCACACATCGGAGAGTCTCTTTATACGTTAAATTTACACAAACTCAGGAGCTCTTGTGATACGAACGTTTTTTTTTCTGAACTAACTGGTTTTCATGAATTCCACATTGTGATGCTCAAACTTTGGTCCACTCCTTCATTATGTCCCGCCTAGATTATTGCGACTCCCTTCTCATTGGCCTCCCTACTAAATCCCTTCAAAGACTAGAATACATTCAGAACTCTGCAGCGAGACTCATCACCCATCCCAAACGATCTGCTCATATCCCCCCCATTCTTTCTCAGCTTCACTGGCTACCTGTTCGGTCCCGAATTAAGTATAAAATCCTACTACTCGCCTTCAAAGCCCTCCATAGCCTTGCTCCTCCTTCCGTCCGTGACCTTCTGACCCCTTACACTCCATCCCGCTCTCTCTCATCCTCTAGCCATAATCTCCTTGCTGACCCCTACACCAGACTCTTTACCCTGGGTGGCAGGTCCTTCACTGCCATGGCCCCCAAGCTCTACAATTCCCTTCCTCAACCCCTCCGTGACTGCTTTTCCCTTCCTTTCTTCAAAATCACATCTCAAAACCTCTGTTTCATGAACACTTCTCCTCCACCACCCCTGCATAAACTCACCACTCTTTACCAACTTTTTGTGTGTGTGTGTGTGGGTTGTTTTCTTTGCTTTGTTTTCTTGACCTATGTAAAGTGACTGAGTTTGAGAAATGTGCTATATAAATGTAACTTATTATTATTAATGCTCCTGTGAGTAATTTACAATTAAATCCGCTCATATCCAGCTTGATAAATGAGGCCCATTAAATGTAGAAAGCACTCACTTTTATCTGCAGAGCGAAATATACCTTTCTGTGACACTGTAAAACTTGAAACAGGAATTATTGTAACGGTTCAATCAATAGTTTTGCTCGATGGCTTTTGCACACAGCTACTTTATTCATAGTATATACACCATTTTTGAACATTGCATAAGTTTTCACAGCCCACGTTATGTACCTGCGGCTGTTGACGATGGCCTCCAGCTCTTTGGACTTGAGCGCTGCAGATGTAAGGATGCTCTGGGGGATGTCAGCCAGCCGCGCCACGTTTAGCCCATAGCTCCGAGCAGCTGCTCCCTCCGTCAGCTGATAGAGGAAAGTGATGAACTCTGGCTGCACCTCCTCCTCTGCAGGGTACAAAGACGAGTTGAAAAAAAGTGTTACATCAGAGGGAAACACTCCAGAAACAAGCAGCACAGCAAGAGCAAATCCTTCCGAGGCAAATATAATCCACAGTGTAAATTTATATGTATTTACACTGCCAGTGACAGAGTAAATAATTCGTGTTAGTTTAAATGATGGACAGGACACAAAATATATACAGTTGTGGTCAGAAGTTTACATACACTAATCATGGGCATGAATGTCATGGTGAGTTTGGGCTGTTAACGATTTCCTTGAACTGTTCTTTTTCCAGGGTTGAATGATCGTACAGCATACATCTTTAACGACTTCAAAAAACAAGAATTGAGTGCGCAAATTTGAATTTATTTTGGATTTTCTCATCCACACAGGGTCAAAACTATACACACACAGGCTCAAATGTATACATACACGCCCACTAATATTTGGTTAAATGTCCCTTAGCAAGTTGCACCTCAACCAGACGCTTTGGGTAGCAATCAACAAGCTTCTGGCATAATTCTGGCTGAATATTTGACCACTCTTCTTGACAGAATTGGTAGAGTTCATTTAAATTGTTTGATTTCCTGGCATGGATCCGGCTTTTAAGAGTAGTCCACAAATTTTCAATAGGTGAGGTCAGGGCTTTGGGAAGGCCATCCCAGAAGCTTAATATTAGCCTGCTTTATCCATTCCAAAACCAGTTTTGATGTGTGTTTGGGATCATTGTCCTGTTGGAACACCCAATTGTGTCCAAGTTTCAACCACCTAGCTGTTGATTTGAGGTGAAGTTGAAGAATTTGGAGGTAGTCCTCCTCCTTCATTATTCCATCCACTTTGTGCAATTCACCAGTACCACTGGTAGCAAAACAGCCCCAGAGCATGATGCTACCACCACCATGCTTGACAGCTGGTACAGTGTTCTTAGGTTTGAAAGCCTTACCTTTACTCCTCCAAACATATCTCTTGTCAATGTGGCCAAATAGCTCAATTTTTGTCTCATCTGACCATAAAACTTTTCTCCAGAAGGCACTTGGCTTGTCCATATGGGCAGGTGAAAATTTCAGTTGAGCTTGAAGGTGTTGATTTTGGAGCAGGGGCTTCTTTCTTGGTCGGCACCTTCTTAGTCCACGGCAATATAAAACTCACTTCACTGTGGACAGTGACACTGGTGTTCCAGCAATTTCCAGTTCATGGCAGGCTTGAGCCTTGGTGGTTCCTGGGTTGTTCCTGAACATCCTAATCAATTTCCTCTCATCTGAGGGTGACAGTTTGGGTCTTCTTCTAGACCTTGCCAAAGTGGTGATACATCTAAATAACTTGTACTTATGTACAATTGTTTGAACTGTTGATCTTGGAATCTGCAGTTGTTTAGAAATGGCTCCAAGAGACCTTCCCAACTTGTGTAAATCTTACAATTCTCCTTCTTAGATCTTCACTGAGTTCCTTGGACTTTCCCACGGTTCTGAGTATTGGTCAATCCAATGAGTGCTGTCAAACAAATCCTTTTTATGCTGGCAAAGAGAAACTACCAATCATGATCACGAATGAGAGGTTAATAGGTCTTGGCCTTGTCAAGTTAAAAGACATTGCAGAACCTTCAGCACCACTTATTAACAGATTTAAGTGAATGTATGTATACATTTGAGCCTGTATGTATAATTTTGACCCTGTGTGGATTAGAGAAAATCTAAAATAAATTCAAATTTGTGCACTCAATTCTTGTTTTTTGAAGTCATTAAAGATGTATGCTGTACAATCATTCCACCCTGGAAAAAGAACAGTTCAAGGAAATCATTAACAGCCCAAAATTACCATGACATTCATGCCCATGATGAGTGTATGTAAACTTCTGATCACAACTGTATATGGTTTACGGTTATTTAGCACAAAAGTTTTTTAGCACAAGTTCTAAATTCTCTTTGCACAACTCTAAGTTCTTTAACACAAGATCCAAGAACACGTAATCTTTATTATGAATACTTACTGATCATGTTTAAAGATGTTTGATGGATTTTTTTTATGAAAGTTGCCAAGATTCCGATCGAAAACGAGCGACTGTATTTCCACACGCCGCCATCTTGAAACCGCCGTGTCTGATGTCGCCCGTATGTTGGTCACCAATCCTCTCTCCAAATTATTTAACACAGTACGTACCCTGACACAGTACACCGCTACAGCCAACTTCCAGGTTTGTTTTGTCTTTATTAAAGTGCTCAGCTTAAATTATATCATATTTATTATTTACAGTTTGCTAATTTGATAAAGAATGAAAAGTCATTTTTATTCTCATTGAAATTGGTCTTTTTTCAGTTAAATACTTTGTAGCTTTATTAGTCAAATGCATATGAAAAGAGTAATGTGTGATATCAAATGGACTTTTAATAATTTGAGCAAGTTTTTAGAAACAGATTCCGCTCTTGGCAAAACACATGTTGTCAAGCAGGGCAAGAGACATAATCCCCTGGTAAATTAATTCAGGAAACGCATAATTGACAGTCAGTTGAATCTGTGATATCAGCAGGAGTGACTGAAGTCATCTATGAAGGTGCCCAAAATTCAAGGTTTGTTATGAAATTCCAGCTTCCAGTCCCTAAGCAATCATAATAAACCCCTTCCTATATCAAGATGAGTATTTTTTTTAATTATTGTGACCATAATCCAGAGTTGTGCTAAAGAATTAGAGTTGTGCTAAGAGAATTTAGAACTTGTGCTGAAAGACTTGTGCTTATATATATATATATATATATATATATATATATATAGATAGATAGATAGATAGATAGATAGATAGATAGATAGATAGATAGATAGATAGATAGATAGATAGATAGATAGATAGATAGAAGTTTGGACTCCACCAATCCACAGTCAGACAGATTGTATACAAATGGAGGAAATTCAAGACCATTGTTACCCTCCCCAGGAGTAGTCAACCAACAAAGATCACTCCAAGAGCAAGGCATGTAATAGTCGGCGAGGTCACAAAAGACCCCAGCGTAACTTCTAAGCAACTGAAGGCCTCTTTCGCATTGGCTAATGTTCATGAGTCCACCATCAGGAGAACACTGAACAACAATGGTGTGCATGGCAGGGTTGCAAGGAGAAAGCCATCGCTCTCCATAAAGAACATTGCTGCTCGTCTGCAGTTTGCTAAAGATCACATGGACAAGTCAGAAGGCTATTGAGGTATTTCACTCACGTGACCAAGTCATGTGACGCTGCCATTTTGGACGGCACGGCTCGAATCAGTTTGAATGTGAGGAAGGCGACAAACGAAAAACATAAAAGAAAAAGGAGCGAGATGCAGAAAACACCTTCACTATCCAGCGACGTAGGGCATTTACAGGGCGAGCAGAGGGAGAGGGATTTGCAAAAATTGAGGTTAGCAGGCTTAGAGAACGACGTTTACCTGCTTCCACCAGGATTGTTCACTGACGTACGGAAGCACATGAAGCCCTCATCTTTACCTGACTTCGGCCCACATGATCTGCATACCTATGTCGTTAAAAACCCATCGCCATACAAAGGTATTGATCTGAAAGCATATAAGAGTTTGGATGCCTACAAATATTTTGTGTCAGGCTGGGTAACATGCCTACATCAGTGGGTCGTCCCTGGAGCCGGTGGTCGCCATCTGATTACAGCTAAGGTTTGTTCACATTTTCATTTACTTTCGGTCCTCAGGATAAACAAAATGTTATTAAATGTCATTGAAATAACTTCTTAGTCTGTTGAGACATGGCCCGTTATAAATTTGCTGTTACCAGGCAATGACCAAGAACTGTATTATTAGGGTCGGTGTAGTTGTAGCAGTGTATTAGCAACTAGCTGTTAGCACTAGCTAATGTCAACAACATCGTAGCTGGTATGTTACTGTAGCAATATTTACGTTTAGTCATTTGGATGACTGTTAAAACCTTTCAGTCTCAAGTTTTTCCTTTACTGGATTTACTAGTTTACTGAGCTAGTGCGCTCTCCGGCCAAGCCGGGAGCCATCGCGCGCTCTCCGGCCAAGCCGGGAGCCATCGCGCGCTCTCCGGCCAAGCCGGGAGCCATCGCGCGCTCTCCGGCCAAGCCGGGAGCCATCGCGCGCTCTCCGGCCAAGCCGGGAGCCATCGCGCGCTCTCCGGCCAAGCCGGGAGCCATCGCGCGCTCTCCGGCCAAGCCGGGAGCCATCGCGCGCTCTCCGGCCAAGCCGGGAGCCATCGCGCGCTCTCCGGCCAAGCCGGGAGCCATCGCGCGCTCTCCGGCCAAGCCGGGAGCCATCGCGCGCTCTCCGGCCAAGCCGGGAGCCATCGCGCGCTCTCCGGCCAAGCCGGGAGCCATCGCGCGCTCTCCGGCCAAGCCGGGAGCCATCGCGCGCTCTCCGGCCAAGCCGGGAGCCATCGCGCGCTCGCCGGCCAAGCCGGGAGCCATCGCGCGCTAGCTCAGTAAACTAGTAAATCCAGTAAAGGAAAAACTTGAGACTGAAAGGTTTTAACAGTCATCCAAATGACTGAACGTAAATATTGCTACAGTAACATACTAGCTACTGTTGTTGACATTAGCTAGCTTGCCGTCCAAAATGGTGGACACCGGGGCGTCACGTGACCCTGTGACGTCAGGTGAAATACCTAAATCGGAAAAATGTTTTGTGGATGGATGAGACCAAAATAGAACATTTTGGTTTAAATGAGAAATGTTATGTTTGGAAAAAAGAAAAGACTGCATTCCAGCATAAGAACCTTATCCCAGCTATGAAACATGGTGGTGGTAGTATCATGGTTTGGGCCTGTTTTGCTGCATCTGGTCCAGGACGGCTTGCCATCATTGATGGAACAATGAATTCTGAATTATACCACCGAATTCTAAAGGAAGATGTCAGGACATCTGTCCATGAACTGAATCTCAAGAGAAGGTGGGTCATGCAGCAAGACAACGACCCTAAGCACACAAGTCGTTCTACCAAAGAATGGTTAAAGAAGAATAAAGTTGATGTTTTGGAATGGCCAAGTCAAAGTCCTGACCTTAATCCAATTGAAATGTTGTGGAAGGACCTGAAGCGAGCAGTTCATGCGAGGAAACCCACCAACATCCCAAAGTTGAAGCTGTTATGTACGGAGGAATGGGCTAAAATTCCTCCAAGCCGGTGTGCAGGACTGATCAACAGTTACCGCAAACATTTAGTTGCAGTTATTGCTGCACAAGGGGGTCACACCAGATACTGAAAGCAAAGGTTCACATACTTTTGCCACTCACAGATATGTAATATTGGATCATTTTGCTCAATAAGTAAATGACCAAGTATGATATTTTTTTCTCATTTTTTTTAACTGGGTTCTCTTTATTTTTAGGACTTGTGTGAAAATCTGATATTTTGGGTCATATTTATGCAGAAATATAGAAAATTCTAAAGGGTTCACAAACTTTCAAGCACCACTATATAAAAAAACACAACAGCTACCAACCCACGAGGGTGAAGATCACCACGTGCTGTGGCACAGGGCAGCAAAACGCCATCCACCCTGTTCCTCATGCATGAGCTCACAGACGCACTATTGTTGCTGTGATTGATAGAGGAGAGAGAATATGCCCCTCTCAGCTAATTCTGTTCCCTTGGACTCACAGCCATGGATGGCTGCAGCATTTTCAGAATTCAAACTCGTGATATCTGGGCAAGAGAGCAACTTTTTTTTTTTTTTAAACCCTGTTGTGCCACTCAGGAGCCCAAAATGCTATCGCTACTTAATTGCATATACATACTTCATATGATTTAGATCTTTTAGTTCCCTGGGTAGAATGCTAGTTCTGGAGCATTGTCATGACATTTTGTCTCAAAATACAACTTACCAGAATGATCTTTACTAGACATTTTAGCTTCATTTAAAGGTCCCATGGCATCGTTTTTTCATTAACTGTGCGGTGGTCTCTAGTATGAATGAATGCCCTGTGAGCCGGTTTTGGTGAAAAAAATGCTGTGGTTCTCCTGTTTCAGGCTGTTCTAGTTTGGTGGAGGAGCGGGTGGCAGGAGAGCAACAGGATTTCAGCTCTTATCATTAATATTCATGACATGTAAACGTGTTACCTCTGATTGGCTAACAGCACTGTGACGCTACCTCCAGTGGGTCAGAACAAGCGGATGTGGGTGTCTTACTATGGCGAGAGAGAAGGAACAAACCGCGAAGGGAAAAATACAGCGCGCTGACGTCATTAAGGTGCGACGCGAGGAAATAAAATAAATTCAACAAATGTTTGGGTTTTTACTGAACAAACAAACAAATAACATGAACGAGTGACTTAAAAAAAAGAATGTGGGTGTCTTTGTAAAAACTGTTTTGATTGGCTATTATAACAGAGCATGCTGCATGCTTTTTGGTTTTGTAGCGCAGAGTACCTGGCTAACTGCAGGAAGAGGTTAGCTGCACAGCTAATGTAGCCATTGCAAGGCTAACGTGGCACCGATTTTAAAACACGGCAAAACGACTTAACAGTTATACACTTACTTGTTCGGTGTTTGTTGCTGATGCGGCAGGGATGCTTGGTACGGACCCAGGCTTCAGTGACAGTTGATGTGCAAAACCTGCCCTGTACTGTCCCAAGTTGTGGAAACATTCCTCAGGAAAATGCTTCCGACAAACATACACCGTCTTAGGTAGACTTGATGGCGTATTATTGAAGTAAATAAAATTAAGCCACTGCGTCTTCAAGGGCTCTCCCGTCGTTAGTAAAAACAGACTCCTTTCTGTGTTGTCACATCCATGTACAGCGCAACTTCCATGTTTGGTGGCAACTTTTGAGCTGGGCGGGCAATCCATACAGTGGGTGGGAATCCAGAGGGGGGCGTGGGGATCATCTCCCTTGCTGACGTAGTAAAGGGAAAAGCCTATCAACGTGCCATTTTGACGCGCCATTCTCAAATGTTGACAAAGGGTGGGCATAGTTTGGTTTACACATTATGAAATTTCTAGCCACTGGGGTGACTTAAGAAGGTCAGAGGAACTCATTTTAACGTTAAAAAACCTCAGAAAGTGAAAATTTCATGCCATGGGACCTTTAAGGAATACTGAAAGTCACCTCGAAGGTGTTATCTAATCCAAGTGGTCAACTGTACACACAAACAAACAAACAAATAAATCCCACCCCAAATCAGAAAAGGTTGGGACGGTATGGAAAATGCAAACAAAAAGAAAAAAGAAAGCAGTGATTTCTAAATTTGCTTTGACTTGTATTTCATTGCAGACAGTATGAACCCAAGATATTTAACGTTTTGTCTGGTAAACCTCATTTCATTTGTTAATATACATCCATTCCTGTGTTTCAGGCCTGCACCACATTCCAAAGAAACATTGGGACAGGGCTAATTTAGGGTTAGTAATGAGGTAAAACAATTAAATAATGAAAAAGTGATTTGAAACCAGTGATGTCAACAGGTGATTGTAATCACAAATTGGTACAAAATCAGTATCCAGGAAGGCCTAGTGTTTGAGGAACAAAGATGGGCCGAGGATCTCCAGTTTGTCAACAAATGTGTGAGAAAATTATTTAAATGTTTAAAAACAATGTTCCTCAAAGAAAGAGAGGAAGCAGTGGAGATTTTACCCTCTACACTGCAAAATATCATTAGATGATTCAAGGAATCTGGAAGAATTTATCTGCGTAAAGTGCAAGGGCTCAAGCCTAAGCTGAACACCTGTGATCTCGATCCCTCAGACAGTACTGCATCAAGAACCATCATTCATCTATCGCTGATATAACCACATGGGCTTGGGATTACTTCAAACTTTTGTCAAGTACTACAATACGGAGTTACATCCACAAATGCCAGTTAAAACTTTACTGTACAAAAGGGAAAGCCTTATGTTAATTGTGTCCAGACACACAGTCAATTTCTCTGGGCTCAGTGGCATCTGGGACAGATCATCACACAGTGGAAACATCTTTTGTGGTCAGATGAATCAGTATTCCAGGTCTTTTTTTGTAAGAAATGGACGCTCTGGACCAAAGAGGAAAAGGACCATCCAGACTGTTACCAGCGACAAGGCCAAAAGCCAGAGCTTGTCATGGTATGGGGTTGTGTCAGTGCCCTTGGTAAAGGTAACTTACACTTCTGTGATGGCAGCATTAATGCAGAAAAGTACTTGTGGATTTTGGAGCAACATATGCTGCCTTCAAGGTGACCTTTTTTCCAGGAATATTTCAACAAGACAATGCAAAACCACATTCTGCACACATTACAAAGGCATGGCTGTAGAAGAAGAGGGTGTCTGTCCCCAATAGAGAATGTGTGGTGAATTTTGAAATGAACAATGTGATAATGACGACCCCGTACTGTCGCACACCTAAAGACCTGTTTGCAGGAAGAATGGGACAAAATAACACCTGAAACACTTCATCACTTGGTGTCTTCAGTCCCTAAACATCTTTTAAGTGTTATGAGAAGGAATGGCAACATTATAAAAGTGGTAAATGCTTTATCGTCCCAACTTTTTTGAAATGTGTTGCAAGCATTAAAATTGAAAATGTGTTTATTTTTGAAAAAAAAAAAACTAATGAGGTAAAATATCAAATAATGTGCTGTTGTACTGTTTTGAGTGCAATACGGGTCAAAGATTATTTACAAATCATTGTTTTCAGTTTTAATTTCATCATACCGTCCCAACTTTTTCTGATTTTGGGTCGTATATTAAAGCTGTGTGTTACTCAGTTCCACACATTGATCAACATTTTAACTTAATTCACACAGTGTCTGTAAAAGCGCACGACTATCATTTGTGAAAAGTTCCCCCCAACAGACCCGCCCATCTCATGATTTGCCTTTTAAAGAAAGAGGGAAGAGCTGAGCAGGTGTCTTTCAGCTGAAGTCAAAAATAATTTCAGGGTCAGGAAAACATAGACAGAAACTTAGAAGGATGTCAATATTATCTACTGTGAATCACAATTCCTCTAAAAGGTCTTCAAAATATGATCCAGAAACAGTTTTCAATATTACACGCTGCTCCTCTGTAAGTATGTTACAAAGCATGTGTTAAACATCCTACTCAAGCAGGAAGTAAATTCATGAATTTTCTATCAAACTGTGAGATTACAATGATGAACACTGTCCTCTTCTCCAGTTCCACCACTGTAAGAAATGCTGTGCTATAGATAGTTTTCACGACGTCACAGAGTCGGGGATTCCCTAGTGGCGGCCATCTTGCGGGTCAAGCTTACCGTACGGGTCACTGAGCACACATTGTAAGGCGCGAGTACAAAGTCTTCAAAAGAACCCAAGCAGGCTATTTAAAGCTAACAATGGTGCACACCTGTTGTATTCATGGCTGTCGTAATAGGTCAGATGATGAAGTTAAGCGGAGCTTTTATGGAATTCCCACTGTACGGGAGCACGAAGGCGAGCAAACAAAGAAGCTCAGCATACAAAGGAGAAATCTATGGCTTGCGAGAATCAACCGCAAGGATTATCAGCCTTCCAAACACAGTAAAGTCTGCTCCAATCATTTTATAAGTGGTAAGTTGTTTAAATAAACAATCAATTGTGTTTAAGTTTGTTTTTCGAAACCAAAACATCATGTGAACAATCTCTGGAGAATGCCTAACTGGAACCGCTGAGTGTACGTTTACATTGTAATGTACACTTAATATCGCTCGTTTGTCACGTTTCTATTTGAAACTGGTCACTTCACTCACGCAAGGGTCATTTTTGAAAAACATTTTAGGTCTATTCTGTATGAATAGACCTAAAATAGACCTGAAATAGTTTAAATTGTTAAGCCCTGCATAGTCACTTGAAAATGCATCTTTGTCCACTTCGTAGGGGTCAATTCCCCCAATCAAGGCCAGTTTGGCTGCATACCGTTGTCGTGAGATGTCGTCTAATGTATCTATATACTTCCGTTTGCTTGATTTTGCCGACATTGATCTTTATTTTAGAAAACTGACTATATAACTTCATAAATTCATCCGAGATAACATAGCCGGTAATGGCGATGGTCCGTTTTGTTTGCCCCACAAGATGGTGGCTGGAGGGCGTTCCCCGGAATGCTGTGATGTCAGTGAAAACTATCTATAAAAGAACTTGAAATACAACTGTGACTCACATGAGACTGACCATTCATTATGAACAATAACAATCTTATATCTATCAATTTCTTGAATATTTTCTCATTGTTTTACTATCCTTGAGAGGACCTTTGTCTGACATACACTAAATGGCCAAAAGTTTACGGACACTGGAGCATCACACATACTCTTATAATAACCTCCACTCTTCTGGAAAGGCTTTCCACTAAATTTTGGAGCATGGCTTGAGGATTTGTGCTCATTCAGCTTGGGGTCTGGTACTAATGTCATGCCAGATGGTCTGTGGTGCAGTCAGTGTTCCAGTTCATACCAAAGGTGTTCAGTAGGGTTGAGGTCATGGCTCTGTGCGGACCACTTGAGTTCTTACCCTCCAACTTTGGCAAACCATGTCTTCATGGAGCTTGCTTTGTAAACAGTATTGGAACATGTTTGGGCGTTCACGTTCAAGTGAAGGAAAATTGTAATGCTACAGACATTCTATACAACTGTGTGCTTTCAAATTTGTGGCAACAGTTTGGGGAAGAACCATATATGGGTGCGATGGTCAGGTGTCCACAAACTTTTGGCCAAAAAGTGTTGTGCCTACATTTAAATTAGCCAAAATGTCCCCACAAGGTCAAACCTGTCCATTATTCCCCCCTTCTCTCTCTCTCTCTCTCTCTCTCTCACACACACACACACACACACACACACACACACACACACACACACACACACACCTCCAGCTGCAGTCTCTGGGTCGTTGAGCAGGAAGGCCATGTGGTAGTTTCCAACATGACATGGGTAGAGTTTCTCAAGCTCACACAGTGGAGGGTAGTGGGTCACAAATAGGGTCAGACACCTCACCTGAAACACAGTCAATAACATATAAAATATTCATAAATAAATCAATCAAATAATTGTTATTCCACAAAATCGAATCGTACATGAGCTGATAGCCGACGAGGCACGTAATGCCGAGTCGGCTATAAGCCATGTACGACGAGATTGAGTGGAATACCTTTTATTCTATCCACATTCACTGGATTTTGAGAAACAGAGCATTTTTGTTTTTTTGCAAATTTGATAAATAAAAACTTTATACAAAATGTCTGACAAAGTAATTTCTGCTTAGAATGTAAACAAACCAGTGAAATGACAGGAGCAATTTGTGAAAAATACTATAATAATGATTCTTGAAGGAAAAAAAAAAGACACGTTCTTACTATCAAATACTTTTATTCCATATTTTGTTGCTTTTTTTGTATTTTCTGGGGGCTTTGTTTTTGAGTAGAGTTTTTATTTCATCCTCGATTGGGTCAGCAACATGCTCCGCCATTTTGTTTTTCCTCTACTCATGGTATATGAGCTGACATCCTAGTAGTAGAGTAGCCAATCAGAGCGTGTAATTGCTCATATCCAGTGAATGTGGATAGAATAAATCACTGATATCTTGGAAAGGGAAAAAAAAAGGATCAGACACTCAGTTTTTGAAAATTGTTTGCTGATCACCACAATGTTGGATACCAAACTCCATTAACAGAAGTTAATATTCATGCCTCTGTAAATGAATAGCTATAATCTAAGGAAAGAAAAGCATTATTACACAGAGCACAAGAATAGATCACTATTGCCTGAGAGGAAAAATATATAGCGATTTTTTAAAAAATAAGCACATGATTAAAATATTTTGAATCTGGCTACGGTGTATCAAAATTGGAGAGGATGTTGAGAGGATGCAAAACATCTGCTGAGTAAACCTGGCATTTCAATTTTACTGATTACATTTATTGTCTTGACATTTAGTCCAATAATCTGCTTCCTGCAGAACGGGAAAGAGCACATATGTTCATCTACAATGGATACATCAACACACCCCTGTTAAAACTGCAGAGTTTTTGAGATACAAAAAAGTTAAATCAAAATAAACCATGTCAGATATTTTTCCACCTTTAATGTGATATAGCAGGCAATAAAATTCAAGTGAAAACAAATAGGACATTTTTAGGGTTTAAAAAAAGAAGAAAAAAGGAGCATCTGACTGTGCTTAGAATTAACCAATTACATACATACATACATACATACATACATACACACATATAAAATGTGTGTGCGCGTATATACACATACACACACTTGTGTGTGTGTATATATATATATATATATATATATATATATATATATATATATACACATACACACACACATACACACACACACACACAGTAATTATTTTTATAATTAGAAAGTATCCTTCTTTTGTTTTTAGAAATACCATAAAAAGACTTCTGCACAGGACTAATTTTTTTTTACTATTAATAAAACCCCGATTCCAAAAAAGTTAGAATTAACCAATTACATACATACATACATACACACACACACATATAAAATGTGTGTGCGCGTATATACACATACACACACTTTGTGTGTGTGTGTATATATATATACACACATACACACACTTTGTGTGTGTGTATATATATATACACACATACACACACTTTGTGTGTGTGTGTGTGTGTGTGTGTGTGTGTGTGTGTGTGTGTGTGTGTATATATATATATATATATATATATATATATATATATATATATATATATATACACACACACACACACACACACACACATACACACACACAGTAATTATTTTTATAATTAGAAAGTATCCTTCTTTTGTTTTTAGAAATACCATAAAAAGACTTCTGCACAGGACTAATTTTTTTTTACTATTAATAAAACCCCGATTCCAAAAAAGTTGGGACAAAGTACAAATTGTAAATAAAAACGGAATGCAATAATTTACAAATCTCAAAAACTGATATTGTATTCACAATAGAACATAGACAACATATCAAATGTCGAAAGTGAGACATTTTGAAATTTCATGCCAAATATTGGCTCATTTGAAATTTCATGACAGCAACACATCTCAAAAAAGTTGGGACAGGGGCAATAAGAGGCTGGAAAAGTTAAAGGTACAAAAAAGGAACAGCTGGAGGACCAAATTGCAACTCATTAGGTCAATTGGCAATAGGTCATTAACATGACTGGGTATAAAAAGAGCATCTTGGAGTGGCAGCGGCTCTTAGAAGTAAAGATGGGAAGAGGATCACCAATCCCCCTAATTCTGCGCCGACAAATAGTGGAGCAATATCAGAAAGGAGTTCAACAGTGTAAAATTGCAAAGAGTTTGAACATGTCATCATCTACAGTGCATAATATCATCAAAAGGTTCAGAGAATCTGGAAGAATCTCTGTGCGTAAGGGTCAAGACCGGAAAACCATACTGGGTGCCCGTGATCTTCGGGCCCTTAGACGGCACTGCATCACATACAGGCATGCTTCTGTATTGGAAATCATAAAATGGGCTCAGGAATATTTCCAGAGAACATTATCTGTGAACACAATTCACCGTGCCATCTTCCGTTGCCAGCTAAAACTCTATAGTTCAAAGAAGAAGCCGTATCTAAACATGATCCAGAAGCACAGACGTCTTCTCTGGGCCAAGACTCATTTAAAATGGACTGTGGCAAAGTGGAAAACTGTTCTGTGGTCAGACGAATCAAAATTTGAAGTTCTTTATGGAAAACAGGGACGCCGTGTCATTCGGACTAAAGAGGAGAAGGATGACCCAAGTTGTTATCGGCGCTCAGTTCAGAAGCCTGCATCTCTGATGGTATGGGGTCGCATTAGTGCGTGTGGCATGGGCAGCTTACACATCTGGAAAGACACCATCAATGCTGAAAGGTATATCCAGGTTCTAGAGCAACATATGCTCCCATCCAGACGACGTCTCTTTCAGGGAAGACCTTGCATTTTCCAACATGACAATGCCAAACCACATACTGCATCAATTACAGCATCATGGCTGCGTAGAAGAAGGGTCCGGGTACTGAACTGGCCAGCCTGCAGTCCAGATCTTTCACCCATAGAAAACATTTGGCGCATCATAAAACAGAAGATACGACAAAAAAGACCTAAGACAGTTGAGCAACTAGAATCCTACATTAGACAAGAATGGGTTAACATTCCTATCCCTAAACTTGAGCAACTTGTCTCCTCAGTCCCCAGACGTTTACAGACTGTTGTAAAGAGAAAAGGGGATGTCTCACAGTGGGAAACATGGCCTTGTCCCAACTTTTTTGAGATGTGTTGTTGTCATGAAATTTAAAAATCACCTAATTTTTCTCTTTAAATGATACATTTTCTCAGTTTAAACATTTGATGTCATCTATGTTCTATTCTGAATAAAATATGGAATTTTGAAACTTCCACATCATTGCATTCCGTTTTTATTTACAATTTGTACTTTGTCCCAGCTTTTTTGGAATCGGGGTTGTATATGTATATATCACGGGCGATTGCTCTAAGACAACGAGGGAGACTCAGCCTCCTCTAAAAATGACGAACATCATGTAGGATGAATTGCGCTACGCTTATGTTATAGCCGACCATATAACATTGCTATTTCAGATCCAGAATCAGAAATATATGTGCTCAACCCAACTACAGTGTGAAATCATTCCGTTATAACTTTCCCCAGTTCGCCTAATGCGTGCTTGAGTTTTTCCCCCTCGTGACAACGTGATGCAGTCCAGCCTCAGTGGACTTCAATGGCATTTGGGAGCTATGCGCTTTCAATATCAAAATGCAAGACGATTATTGGACAAATACTGCGAAAACGCCCGCCCACCGGACTCCCAGCCTCAGTGGACTTCAATGGCATTTGGGAGCTATGCACTTTTCAATCTCAAAATGCAAGACGGTTATTGGACAAATACTGCGAAAATGCCCGCCCACGGACTCCGAGCCTCACAGTGGGAGGGACATGGCAAAGCTTTCCGCGAGGAGACTGGTGATTGGTGAAAGCAGCCGGATATTTTCTTTGATTGACAGCTCGTTTCAAATATAGACAGGCAGCGGTGAATTTCAGTTCAGTCCCATGCGGATTCGCAAGTGCTGTGGTGTATTGTAAGAGATCAGCTTACATTTCGATTTCATTCATTACATACGGTTTCTACCAGCTTTTTTAGTTTGTATATATTTTCATTGTAAATAAAGTGTAAATATAGTGTTGTCAAGTTTGCTATCTTAGTTCCAGAAATTTCGTTTATTTGAGTGACTGAACTTGAACTTGAGGGGGCTAGTCAGCTAGCAAGAAAGCTGCGCACGGATGCCAAGCATTGCTGATTTAATTTTGGCGAAGCCATTTGCCAGTCTTCCTTTCGAGGAAAAAATTAAAATTAAAGAGCAGGGTAGACCAACGCCTCAAATTGACTTGGTGAAAAAGGTAGGGAATAATACTCGTTCCTTTCAGCTCTCCTGGTACGAGAAAGTGAATTGGCTAACAGCAAGTGACCCACATCAACAACAGTAAATAGGCTACTTTAGTAATATGTCATGGATGGACCAAAAATATAGAATCTATTTAAAATGTTTATGCTGAGTATATTATATTGGAATATATATTTCTCCGGATATGAATTAAACACAGCTACAATTTGGAAAACATTTTTAAACAAAAACACAGCCGAGAACATTTCACACTACAGACCTGGATTAAAAGTGAAGGGTTATCAAAATTGTCAATAAAACATTTCTCAGTCAAAATAAGTAAAATATAGGGAAAGTGTCATTGAATGAAATGTGTGGCACCCAGCTCCATGTTTGGCTCCCCAAGGTCAGTGCTTGTGCCTATTCCAGAACACTCTGCTGTTACTGCTGAGGTTCCTGACAAAGAGCTGCTTTCAATAATGATCAATTTTTAAACAACATGCCACAATTTTAAAATATAAAATGTTAAAATATACCCCCCCCCCCCCCCAACACCACCATCATGTATATTGGACAGTAGGCTAATGGGCCAAAAGAACCTGTTATTTCACAGTTTGTGACCCTGCCAACAATCAGCCAGATCAGAGGCAAGAGTATGGGCAAAATTGATGTGTTTTTTCTTTTTTCTTTTAAAATCTGGAAATATCGTAACCGACCAGCCTCCCCTGTTTGAAAGACTACCAGCCGCCACTGATATATATGAAGCAGTGAACACACACACACACACACACACACACACACACACACACACACACACACACACACACAGAGCAGTGGGCAGCCATGCTAACAGCGCCCGGGGAGCAGTTGGGAGTTAGGTGCCTCGCTCAAGGGCACGTCAGCCCAAGGCCGTCCCATATTAACCTAACCGCATGTCTTTGGAGTGCGGGGGAAACCGGAGCACCCGGAAGAAACCCACGCAGACACAGGGAGAACATGCAAACTCCACACAGAAGGGCCCTTGACGGCTGCTGGGTTCGAACCCAGAACCTTCTTGCTGTGAGGCGACCGTGCTAACCACTACTCGTCTGCAGTTTGCTAAAGATCTGCAGAAGGCTATTGGAAAAACGTTTTGTGGACGGATGAGACCAAAATAGAACTTTCTGGTTTAAATGAGAAGCATTATGCTTGGAGAAAGGAAATCGCTGCATTCCAGCATAAACATAAGAGCTGAAGCTGTTCTGTACGGAGGAACGGGCTAAAATTCCTCCAAGCCGGTGTGCAGGACTGATCAACAGTTACCGGAAACGTTTAGTTGCAGTTATTGCTGCACAAGGGGGTCACACCAGATACTGAAAGCAAAGGTTCACATACTTTTGCCTCTCACAGATATGTAATATTGGATCATTTTCCTCAATAAATAAATGACCAAGTATAATATTTTTGTCTCATTTGTTTAACTGGGTTCTCTTTATCTACTTTTAGGACTTGTGTGAAAATCTGATGATGTTTTAGGTCATATTTATGCAGAAATATAGAAAATTCTAAAGGGTTCACAAACTTTCAAGCACCACTGTAAATAAAGATACAAATTTTGTTGTCTAGTGGTCAGCCCGTCTGGGGCTCTAGTCAAGACAGAGAGAAACATGGATAATCTGCAGTATTTGGCTCAAAACCTGCAGTCCTGCGTTAGACTGCGGTCAATGAAAAACAATTTCACTTTCCAGCATGACAACAACAAAAACAAATAACCCAAGTCAACTAAGGAACGGCTTCAGAAGAAGAAAACAGACATTTTGTAATGGCCCAGTCAGAGCTCAGATCTAAATCCAACCACAACCAGTGGAGTTTGATAGATCTGGAACATTTCTGCAAAGAAGAATGGAATAAAATTGCCAAACCAAGATGGCAGACTGTTACCCAGACTGAGTGTTGTACAACAAACAAACTGTACTTTAACAAAAAGTAAAGGGGTGTGCACACTTGTACAACCAGGTTAAGCTTGCTTGTTTGTTTGTTTGTTTTTCGAATACGTTTCAATTTGTTTTGCACTTCAGTTTTGTTGGTTGCAATATCAGAGCTTGGAAAAAGATCTGATATGATTCATCTTTCATTTCATTAGGGCAATATTAGGTTTTATTACCTCCGCCAAGGAGGTTATGTTTTTGGTAGTGTTGGTTTGTTTGTTTGTTGGTTTGTCTATTAGCAACATTACGGAAAAAGTTATGAACGGATTGCTCTGAAATTTTTTCCAGGAAGTGTGACTGGGTGCAAGTAACAATCCATTACATTTTGGTGGTGATCCAGATCACCTTCTGGATCCTGGAATTTTTTAAAGGATCCTTGGCGGAGGTCTGCGCTCTCCGAGTGCTTTTCTAGTTTATTTTTAATATTATTTGTGTCATATATTCTTTTTGCAATTTTCTAGCTTTTCGTCGAAAAGCTAGATAAAAGTGTCATGTTGATAAAGATGTACAGTGGTGCTTGAAAGTTTGTGAACCCTTTCGAATTTTCTATATTTCTGCATAAATATGACCTAAAACATCATCAGATTTTCACACAAGTCCTAAAAGTAGATAAAGAGAACCCAGTTAAAAAAATGAGAAAAAAATATTATACTTGGTCATTTATTTATTGAGGAAAATGATCCAATATTACATATCTGTGAGAGGCAAAAGTATGTGAACCTTTGCTTTCAGTATCTGGTGTGACCCCCTTGTGCAGCAATAACTGCAAATAAACATTTCCGGTAACTGTTGATCAGTCCTGCACACCGGCTTGGAGGAATTTTAGCCCATTCCTCCATAGAGAACAGCTTCAACTCTGGGATGTTGGTGGGTTTCCTCCCATGAACTGCTCGCTTCAGGTCCTTCCACAACATTTCCATTGGATTAAGGTCAGGACTTTGACTTGGCCATTCCAAAACATTAACTTTATTCGTCTTTAACCATTCTTTGGTAGAACGACTTGTGTGCTTACGGTCATTGTCTTGCTGCATGACCCACCTTCTCTTGAGATTCAGTTCATGGACAGATGTCCTGACATTTTCCTTTAGAATTCGCTGGTATAATTAAGAATTCATTGTTCCATCAATGATGGCAAGCTGTCCTGGCCCAGATGCAGCAAAACAGGCCCAAACCATGATACTACCACCACCACGTTTCACAGATGGGATAAGGTTCTTATGCTGGAATGCAGTGTTTTCCTTTCTCCAAACATAACGCTTCTCATTTAAACCAAAAAGTTCTATTTTGGTCTTATCTGTCCACAAGACATTTTTCCAATAGCCTTCTGGCTTGTCCACGTGATCTTTAGCAAACTGCAGACAAGCAGCAATGCTCTTTTTGGAGAGCAGTGGCTTTCTCTTTGCAGCCCTGCCATGCACACCATTGTTGTTCAGTGTTCTCCTGATGGTGGACTCATGAACATTGGTTAATGTGAGAGAGGCCTTCAGTTGCTTAGAAGTTACCCTGGGGTCCTTTGTGACCTCGCCGACTATTACACACCTTGCTCTTGGCGTGATCTTTGTTGGTCGACCACTCCTGGGGAGGGTAACAAGGGTTTTGAATTTCCTCCATTTGTACACAATCTGTCTGAATGTGGATTGGTGGTGTCCAAACTCTTTAGAGATGGTTTTGTAACCTTTTCCAGCCTGATGAGCATCAACAACGCTTTTTCTGAGATCCTCAGGAATCTCCTTTGGTCGTGCCATGACACACTTCCACAAACGTGTTGTGAAGATCAGACTTTGATAGATCCCTGTTCTTTAAATAAAACAGGGTGCCCACTCACACCTGATTGTCATCCCATTGATTGAAAACACCGGATTCTAATTTCACCTTCAAATTAACTCCTAGAGGTTCACATACTTTTGCCACTCACAAATATGTAATATTGGATCATTTTCCTCAATAAATAAATGACCAAGTATGATATTTTTGTCTCATTTGTTTAACTGGGTTGTCTTTACCTACTTTTAGGACTTGTGTGAAAATCTGATGATGTTTTAGGTCATATTTAATTAGAAATATAGAAAATTCTAAAGGGTTCACAAACTTTCAAGCACCACTGTATGTACAGAACTACACTTATAATGTAAAAGATAGCACAATTTTAAAACATAAGCCATTATTATTTATCAGCAGTAATTTATAGTATGACTTAAGCATCAGCAACTAAAAACCTACCCAAGACCTACCAGAATAGCATTAGCACCAGCATCAACAAAGCAGGAGCTCCAAGTTAATTAACATTCCAGAAAGTAAACATCAGCTACACGATAATGACTAAAATAATAATCACAGTTATTTGGTGCAATGTCATCATTTATCATGATTACTCAGCCAATTTAGGAACAAAACTGTTTCATTTCATGTTATTTTAAAAAACAGCATTTTCTTTCACTTTAAAAGATTGTATTCCTGAATAAATCCAAGACTCATCCTTAGTCATATTATCTGAGTATTAACAGTAAATACAAACAGCAGTAAACAGATCCGACGATTACTACTACTACTACTACTAATAATAATAATAATAATCTCCCTTGTCCAGCACTGTTGCCAGGTCAAAGTCCATGTGGACCCTACTGATCTACAGGTCATATTAATTGGAGCATAGTTTTATACCGGATGCCCTTTCTCCCATTTCTGGGCTTAGGAAACAACCATTCACATACACATTCACACCTACGGGCAATTTAGAGTAGCCAGTTAACCTAACCTGCATGTCTTTGGACTGTCGGGGAAACCGGAGCACCCAGAGGAACCCCACACAGACACGGGAAGAACATGCAAACTCCGCACAGAAAGGCCCCTGTCAGCCACTGGGCTCGAACCCAGAACCTTCTTGCTGTGAGGTGACAGTCAAATGTCTTGATTTCATTGGATAAGAATACACATCAGATGTTACAATTTAAAGTAAATTAAAAAAAAATGTAACACACAATAATTACAATATTTACAATTATGAAAAAACTACAAAATTAACAAAAATTATACAGCTAAATTATATTTAAATAACCTATTAAAAAAAAAACCATCCTTAAAACATTCAGTGTTTATCTTAGGTCTTATACAGGTTCTATTGGTAAGATGGTCAAATAATTATAAGTAGCAAGAAAGCTATGGAAGGAAGCTATGATCTCCATTTTTAATTTTATTAAAAAGGCATCAGTCACACTTCTCCAAAAGCTCCAAGATGTTAAAACTAGTTGATGTAGAACGTTTCTTACAGCACCTTTTAAAAAAGCATTGGACAACAGTAAGATCTGAAACACTTGCAGCGGAAACTGGAAGGCCATACAATATTTTCGGGAGAACTATCGCATGAAAAAAACGATGATCTACTTCATCCTGTGTGTAACCTTCTTTGTGCAAACTTCTAATTACAAATAAGCATTTGTTAGCTTCCTACAGCTTTTCCTTAACATGAACACTAACTTTACGGTTATTCTGAAAAGTTACTCCTAAAACAGACACACTACTATACTGCCTGATAGTATACAACATTGAAAAGTCAATAACATTACCTTTCGTGCATAAAACTAATTCCTTACATTTAGTGATAGTACAATGCATCAAATTTTCCTTGGGCCAGGCCATAAACTTTGGTAGAGCTCCATCAGATTTAGCTGGCAAATCTCTTGACACAGAAACTAAAATTGTAGAATCATCAGCATACACTGTGTGCACAATTATTAGGCAAGTTGTACTCCTGAGGATTCATTTTATTGTTGAACAAATACAGTGCTCTCAGGCAATCCAAATTGTTAATAAACCGAAAACCTGAATGGTTAAGAAAGGAAAAGGGAGTTTAGGCTTTCTCAGGGGAATATATAGGTGTGCACAATTATTAAGCAGCATCTACCGTGTCCAAAATCGCTCACTCGTTCACTACTCCCTATATAAGGAATTACTATATAGAGGACTATATACGGTGTAGCAGTGGATCGTGTGACCAGCTTCAAATTCCTGGGGATCCACATCTCGCAGGACCTCACCTGGACAACCAACTGCTCCAACCTAGTCAAGAAGGCTCACCAGCGTCTCTTTTTCTTGAGGACTCTGAAGAAAAACCATCGCTCTTCAGACATCCTGGTGAACTTCTACTGCTGTACCATCGAGAGCATTCTAACCAACTGTATTACAGTCTGGTATGGGAACTGCTCCGTTTCGGACCAGAAGGCACTGCAGGTGGTGGTGAAAATCGCCCAGCGTGTCGTGGGAGCCTCACTTCCTGCTATGGAGGACATCTACAGGAAGTGATGTCTCAGGAGAGCCATAAACGTCAACAAAGACTCCTGCCACCCAGCATACAAACTGTTCACTCTCCTGCCCTCTGGAAGGCGCTACAGAAGCCTTCGGACCAAAACCACCAAGTTCAGGAAGAGTTTTTTCCCCTTCAGCTGTCTCACTGCTGAACTCCGTCCACACACACACACACCCCAACCAAACTAAACTGACTTGAACTGACTTCACTGCACTACTGTTTATTCATACCGCATTTTGTATATACTGCAAATATCTATATCATACCATTGCACTATTGTACATTTGTACATACTGTAAATATCTATATCATTGTACCATTCCATACCCTGTAATTTCTGTACATTTATATATTACACTTACGTTATTTACTTCTGGTTAGATGCAATCTGCATTTCGTTGCCTTGTATCTGTGACATGTGCAATGACAAAGTTGAATCTAATCTAATATAGAGACCTCATTGGTAAAATTAAAAAAATGTTTTCAGACACTTGCCCGTCACGCTGGTATTTACATCATTGCTGTCACACAATTAAAAAGTGCCAGATCAGTCGGCTGGTGGGTTTTCAAAATAATAAATACATGCATGTATTTTTGTGATCAATACATATTATACTGAGCGCATTTCCCACATTAATCAATCAATCAATACAAAGTATCTGCATCTTTCAGTTTTTCTTTTAAATCAAGGCTGAATACTTTCTTCTTTGCCGCTGCCTTTTATTAAATCAAATTTGAGACCTTTGATTTCTTTCAGCGCGACCGCAATGCATGATGGGATATATTGCTTTGGTTAGTGACCATCGTTGTGCACTACTTTTCGTGATGCATTGTGGGATACTTTGAGTGCACTGTATAGGTAGGGTGTAAATAATCCTCACTAAGGTTTCGGACAGCACTACAAAATGGCGTCCTCACCATATAGTGAGTACGGAGCGATTTCGGACACAGTCTTAGTGTGCAGAATTATGATGTAACTAAATGAAGAGCTAAAATTTTCCCATCTCACTTGTTTATTTTAATTTTTAGAGTAAATGCCTCATCTAATCTCATTATCTGTAGCCGCTTTATCCTGTTCTACAGGGTCACAGGCAAGCTGGAGCCTATCCCAGCTGACTACGGGGGAAAGGCGGGGTACACCCTGGACAAGTCGCCAGGTCATCATAGGGCTGACACATAGACACAGACAACCATTCACACTCACATTCACACCTACGGTCAATTTAGAGTCACCAGTTAACCTAACCTGCATGTCTTTGGACTGTGGGGGAAACCGGAGCACCCGGAGGAAACCCACGCGGACACGGGGAGAACATGCAAACTCCGCACAGAAAGGCCCTCGCCGGCCACGGGGCTCAAACCTGGACCTTCTTGCTGTGAGGTGACAGCGCTAACCACTACATCACTGTGCCGCCCTAGAGTAAATGTAACAAATAAATAACTCAGAATTAACAAATAAAACACTTTTGGCATTTCAAAAATATTCAGTGACCAATACAGCCAGCCTTCTTTTCAATAACTGCTATGAGCCTTCCATCCATGGAGTCGGTTAGTTTTTTGATTTGTTTACAATCAACTTTTTGTGCAGCAGCAACCACGGCCTCCTGAATGCTGTTCAGAGTGGTGTATTGTCTTCCCTCACTGTAAATCTCATGTTTAAGAAAAGTTCTCAATAGGGTTTAAGTCAGGTAAGGAAGGGGTCCATGTCATTACTCGGTCATCTTTAAGGCCTATACTGGCTCGCCAAGCAGTGGAGTACTTGGATGCATGTGATGGTGCGTTGTCCTGCATAAAAATCATGGCCTTCTTGAATGATGCAGACTTCTTCCTGTACCACTGCTTGAATAATTTATCTTCTAAAAACCGGCAGAAGGTTTGGGAGTTGATTTTAAGTCCATCTTCAACCTGAAATGGTCCAAGTAGCTCATCCTTAATAATAGCAGCCCATACCAGTACCCCTCCTCCACCTTGCTGGCGTCTGAGTCGAAGTGGTACTGTGTGTCTGTTAGTTCTCCAGCCACGGGTCCATCCATCTGGTCCATCAAGAGTCACACTCATTTCATCAGTCCATAAAACCTTTGAAAAATCTGTCTTCAGACATTTCTTGGCCCAATGTCGACGTTTCAACTTGTGAGTTTTGTTTAGTGGTGGTCGTGTTTCAGCCTTCCTTACCTCTGAGCACCAAACAACTTGTACTTCTGGACACTCCAGATAGGTTGCAGTTCTGCAATATGGTGGCACCGGAGGATAATGGGTTTCTGGTAGCTTCATGTTTAATCCTTCTCAAGCCTGTTGCAGTTAATTTGCATCTTTTCTTCTACACACATTTTTTTTTGCGACCCTGTTGACCATTTACAACAAAACATTTGATTGTCTGTGGTCACGTTTCAATAGCTTAGCTATTTCAAGAATGTGGCATCCCTCTGATAGGCATTTTGCAATTTTTTTTTTTAAAGATATTTTTTGGGCTTTTTTTTTCACCTTTATTATTGGATAGGACAGTGTAGAGACAGGAAATGAGCAGGAGAGACAGACGGGGAGGGATCGGGAAATGACCTCGGGCCGGAATCGAACCCGGGTCGCCCAGATTTATGGTATGGCGCCTTATCCACCTGAGCCACGACGCCCCCGCATTTTGCAATTTTTGTCTTTTCAGCATCTCTTAAATCTCTTTTTTGGCTCATTTTGCCCGAGATAAAGAAGTTGCCTAATAATTATGCACACCTTAATATAGGGTGTTCATGACTTTAGGCCACACCCTCCCTTATTACACAAATACCACCTGGGAATGCTTAAATCCAATTAGCATTCAAGTTCAAAATGGCGCAGGGTCTGTTTACTTCCGGTTTCGGGTGACGTCAGTGAAAGGGGTCTATATAGAGATCTTGCAGTCACGTGACCGGAAAGTACACAACCGCCATCGTGTCGGTCAAAAACACCGCTGAATACTGCTGCACTCGTGTACAGAATGGATCAATTTCAACCAACGGACTACACGGCTCATTTTTCTAATGAACAGATAACTAGATATATGTCTAAAATAAACGATCTACAGATTTGTGACCCTTATGGCTTTCCGGACGGAGTTTTCACGACCGGATTTTGAACTGCCAGCGGAATACCCGGACGTGTATGATTACCTCATCAACTTTCCCTCGCTGTTCAGTGGTGAAGCACTGCGTGCTTCTAAATCTCTGGACAGTTTTCTTTACAGAAATTCAGGATTTGTCAGCGACTCAGATGTGGCATCTTGTAAACAAGAAAATGATCCTCACTGGATGGGTAAGTCACCTTAAGTATTGAGTATAGCACTGACCAGCCGATTATAGAATAAGGTAATTCCAGTTGTAATTCCAAATCGTCCGTGTTGTTTACATGGATCTGGCGTTGGAGAGGTAGAGGCTTGGCAGTGGAGGTTTGAGTAGCTGTTTTCTGAGCTTAGTCAACAGGCCGGCTCTGCCTGTAGCCTCGCTTTTGCTTTGGCTCCCGGCGCCGCCTCCTTCGCTTTGCTTCCGATAACAATCCACGGAGACCCCGCTGGTCTCGCAATCTGGTCTCGTCCGGAATGTTTTTTTTTTTTTTTCTCGTCCGGAATGTTGTGCATGTGATGGAAATCGCTACAAACCGTAATTTTCTGCTGGAAACCAATGTCCAGTAAGTCCATACGGTTGTAGTGGATATTGAAGTCCGGTACAGACGAACAACACGCAAAAATACACACAAAAAACATAAAAAACGTGCACAGGTAGGGAGAGCTTGTAGCCGCAGCCGTTGTAGTAGAATTGTATATAGTAGGGTTTTCCAGAAGAAAAGGTAGAAGTAAAAGCAGAAGTAGAATCAGAAGTAGAAGTAGAAGGCGGAATATGGCGTTTGACCGACAAGATGGCGTCTGTCACAATCTGGATCGGCTGTGACGTCACATGCAAGATCTCTATAGCTTGGGGTTGGAAAATGCGCGTAGAAATAATGGTAGGGTCAGAGTACTCACTTGCCTAATAACTGTGCACATGGTGTATTTAGTTAGAGACGTTTCCTTATGTCCATATAGTTCAAAATCATTTAAAAACAAGTTAAAAAGATTGGAGCCACTATCACTCCCCTGTGTGGTCCCTTTGTTAACTACTTTCCACGCACAAATAACACTATTGTACACTACTCACTGCTTTCTGTCTGCAAAAAAACTCGTATACCAATTAACCATACACGGGTTTAAAGGACAAAGTTTCAACTTTGCAACAAGGAGATTATGTTCAACATTATCAAATGCTTTTGAGAAATCCATAGTGAACAGTCGAACCGCTAAAGTGCCCTTTTTGTCTAGTGCTTCAAGAAACGATGCTGTGTTCTTAACAAGGCATTAATACAGTGCGATATGCAAACTGAGAATCATTTAAATATTCTTCGACACATTTCTTGTTAAAAATACAATATACCGTTTTTTCAAAAGTTCTAGCAATCACTTATACCTCTAAAGTTCAAATACTCCTCAGGAATATCAACTTTAGCAAGAGGATTGATATCAGACTCTTTCCAGTGTCTGGGCCAGCATTGTTGAGCAAGAGACAAATTCCAACGGTCTTAACCACAGGGGTGAGAAACCCAGCATGATCTTTCCATACCCAAAATGGGATCCTATCAGGTCGAGTAGCGGTGCACGTGATTTGTGAAAGGGCTTGAAACACTTGTGCTGTAGCAAATAGTGCTACAGTAGTTACTACAGTTGTGCTGTAGTAAGACAGTGCTACCCACTGCACCACCGTAATAATAATCATTCAAACCTAAGGACATAACACTCTCAAAAAATATACTTCTTAGAGACAAAATATACAAACAACTTACAAACTAAAAGAAACATTCTGGCTCTGTTCTGTTGGAGGCATTTTGCTAGCGTGGCTTAGGAATCTGCTACCTTATATAAACACTTGTGGTCAGAAGTTTACATGCAGTGACATGAATGTCATCTTGGATATGAATGTCATGGCAATATTTGGGCTTTCAGTCATTTCTTTGAACTGTTCTTTTTCTGTGGCAGAATGTACAGCATACAGCTTTAATTAAAAAAACAAACAAAAACAAACTATCACCCTCAGCTGAAAGGAAATTGGTTTGGATGGTCAGGAACAACCTGGGAACCACCATGGCACAGCCCTGCCATGAACTGGAAGCTGATGGATCACTGTCTACACTTCAGATCACCATGGACTAAGAGGCTGCTATCCAAGAAATAACCCCCTGCTCCAAAATTGACACCTTCAAGCTTAACTAAAGTTTGAAGCTGATCACACGGAAGAAGAAAAAGCCCTCTGGAGGATAGGTATATGGTCAGATGAGATAAAGATTGAGTTGTTTGGCCACAATGACCACCATGTACAGAGGGACACTGTACCAGCTGGTGGTGGTGGTAGGATCATCATGCTCTGGGGCTGTTTTACAGCCAGTGGAACTGGTTCATTGCACAAAGTGGATGGAATAATGAAGGAGGACTATCTCAGAATTCTTCAGCATAAACCATCAGAAATTTGAACACGACTTGGGACTTACAACAGGGCAATGAACCCAAACACGCATCAGAGCTGGTTGTGGAGGATAAAGCAGGCCAACATTAAGCTTAAAACAAGTCCTGACTTCAACCCTATTGAAAATATATGGACCGTGCTTATAAGTCAAGTCCATGCCAAGAAAAAACCCCAAACAAAGTTAATTGAACTCTACCAATTCTACCATGAAGAGGTGTGAAATATCCAACCAGAATTCTGCCAGAAGCTTGTTCATGGTAAACAAAAATGTTTGGTCAAGGTGAATCTTGCGAAGAGACATTTTACCCAGATATTTTTGACCCTGTATGTATAATTCTGACCCTGTGTTGATTTCAGAAAATCCAAAGAAAATTAATTTGTGCACCAAATTCTAGTGTTTTGTTTTTTTAAAGCTGTATGCTGTACATTCTGCCACAGAAAAAGAACAGTTCAAAGAAATGACTGAAAGCCCAAATATTGCCATGACATTCATATCCAAGATGACATTCATGTCACTGTATGTAAACTTCTGACCAAAACTGATATAAGAGAGTGTGTGTGTGTGTGTGTGTGTGTGCGCGCGCGCGCGTGTGTGCATGCGCATGCGCGATGGAAAAGGACCCAGCTGTAGTTATCCGTCTCACCCTCTTTGTCTAGTGATCTTTAGGTTTTCCTAATGTACGGTAGGTTTTTCTAGGTTTTTCTGCAACGTGGTTGGTCAGAAAGTTAACCTTCACTCTGCTTACCAACAATGTGACTGAGTATGTTTAATTCATAAAAAAACAAAAAAACACATCTGTGATGGATTAAAAGGTGATTCATGCACAGTCTTAGTAATCATTATATAGCCTGTCTATAGACATAGCGTTATTGTATGTGACAACCTGGCCTGGTTCCAAAATCATTCCTGCCATTTGAATCTATTTGTGACAAGAACATTAAATCATTAGTACGCACAGACATGTCTCAGACTAATCGGATTTCCACTGACAAACAAGCTGAAGTAAGAGAGAGGTGAGAGACATGCTAGTGGGCATGTGGGGAGCTGAAAATAGTCTCAATAGGAGACATGACATAGTAGAAGAACGGTTTATCAGTACAGAGGTTATGTTTACAGCTTAGATTCAGGCTCGAGACCCAGATGTCCTGTGTGCCATCTCACCAGGAGGCAAAGATAGAAGAAAAGATGTACAGGCTCTTTCGCAATCGGATGCTGAACAGCTATAATAGAGATGTAACCAAATGCAAATACATTATTCAGAACGAACAGATAATGTGTTGTACACTGATACAGATATTGGAGGTGCCCTGGGTTTTTTGGGGTTTTTTTTGGTTGTTTGTTGAAGAAAGCTTTCCAATAAGGTTCACAGGACATCTGGTAGAGATTAGAAGTGTGCATTGGAAAGAGAGAAATGAGGGCATGTGCGAGTCGACAGATATGATGTGCAGTGCTGTGCACTGCATTTACAGCATCCTGAGTAACTGGCTGCTCGGGGTCACAGTAGTTTAAGTTAGGTAACTACAACCCCAAGTCAGAAAAAGTTGGGATGGTATCTCATCTCATCTCATTATCTCTAGCCGCTTTATCCTGTTCTACAGGGTCGCAGGCAAGCTGGAGCCTATCCCAGCTGACTACGGGCGAAAGGCGGGGTACACCCTGGACAAGTCGCCAGGTCATCACAGGGCTGACACATAGACACAGACAACCATTCACACTCACATTCACACCTACGGTCAATTTAGAGTCACCAGTTAACCTAACCTGCATGTCTTTGGACTGTGGGGGAAACCGGAGCACCCGGAGAAAACCCACGCGGACACGGGGAGAACATGCAAACTCCGCACAGAAAGGCCCTCGCCGGCCACGGGGCTCGAACCCGGACCTTCTTGCTGTGAGGCGACAGCGCTAACCACTACACCACCGTGCAGCCCTGGGATGGTATCTTGAAATTAAAATTGAAAACAATGATTTGTAAATAATCTTTGACTTGTATTGCACTGAAAACAATTATTTTATGTTTTACCTCGTGAATTTTATTGCTGTCTTATTATTTCCATTTTGATTCTTGGAACACGTTTAAAAAAACATTTGGGAGGGGGCGTCGTGGCTCAGGTGCATAAGGCGCCATACCATAAATCCGGGGACCCGGGTTCGATTCCGGCCCGAGGTCATTTCCCGATCCCTCCCCGTCTCTCTCTCCTATCATTCCCTGTCTCTACACTGTCCTATCCAATAATAAAGGTGAAAAAATCCCAAAAAAAATCTTAAAAAAAACATTTGGGATAGTAGAGAATTAGTACAAAGCATTTACCACTTTATAAATGTTGCCAATCCTTTTCACAACATTTAAAAGATGTTTAGGGACTGAAGACACCAAGTGATGAAGTGTTTCAGGTGTTATTGTCCCATTCTTCCTGCAAACAAACAAGTCTTAAGGTGTGCAACAGTATGGGGTCATCGTTGTCGCATTTTTTTTTTTTATTTCAAAATTCGCCACACACAACTCTATTAGAGAGAGAGGGAACAGACACCCTCTTCTTCCACAGCCATGTCATCTTGAAGGCAGGATACGTTGCTCCAAAATCTCAGTGTACTTTTCTGCATTAATGCTGCCATCACAGAAGTACAGTGCTGAGCGTAAATGAGTACACCCCCTTTGAAAAGTAACATTCTAAACAATATCTCAATGAACACAATTTCCAAAATGTTGAAAAGACAAAGTTTAATATAACATCTGTTTAACTTAAAATGTGAAAGTAAGGTTAATAATATTACTTAGATTACACATTTTTCAGTTTTACTCAAATTAGGGTGGTGCAAAAATGAGTACACCCCACAACAAAAACTACTACATCTAGTACTTTGTATGGCCTTCATGATTTTTAATGACAGCACCAAGTCTTCTAGGCATGGAATGAACACGTTGGCGACATTTTGCAACATCAATCTTTTTCCATTCTTCAACAACGACCTCTTTTAGTGACTGGATGCTGGATGGAGAGTGATGCTCAACTTGTCTCTTCAGAATTCCCCAAAGAAAATAATTTCTTTCCACCACAAAGATGAAGGCTACAAGAAGATCAGCAAAGCTTTACTTATCAGTCAGAATACTGTAGCAAAAGTGGTGCAAAAATTTAAGAAAGATGGAACTGCAACCATCTCACAGAGACGTCCAGGTCGTCCACGGAAGTTAACACCTCGACAGGAGCGTCTTCTGATGAGAAGGGTTGAAGAAAATCGGCCTGCAAGTTCACTGCAGTTATCTAAAGAAATAGAAAGCCAAACTGGGGTGACTATTTCCTGTGACACAATAAAGCCCAGGCACAAAAAAAAGCCCGCCTCGAGTTTGCCAGGGCCCATGCTGACAAAGATGAAGACTACTGGGACTCTATACTCTGGAGTGATGAGACCAAGATAAATGTTTTCGGAACTGATGGCTTCAAAACTGTATGGTGTCGCAAAGGTGAGGAATACAAAGAAAAATGCATGGTGCCTACAGTGAAACATGGTGGTGGCAGTGTCCTTATGTGGGGCTGCATGAGTGCTGCTGGTGTCGGGGAGCTGCATTTCATTGATGGCATCATGAATTCACAGACGTATCGCTCTATACTGAAAGAGAAGATGCTACCATCACTCCGTGCCCTTGGTCGTCGTGCACTTTTCCAACATGACTAAACACACAGCTAAGGCCACTGTTGGATTTCTGAAGAAGAATAGGGTGAAAGTGATTCAGTGGCCAAGTAATGTCTCCTGATCTGAACCCAGTCGAACACCTATGGGGAATTCTGAAGAGACAAGTTGAGCATCACTCTCCATCCAGCATCCAGTCACTAAAAGAGGTCGTTGTTGAAGAATGGAAAAAGATTGATGTTGCAAAATGTCGCCAACTTGTTCATTCCATACCTAGAAGACTTGGTGCTGTCATTAAAAATCATGGAGGCCATACAAAGTACTAGATGTAGTAGTTTTTGTTGTGGGGTGTACTAATTTTTGCAACACCCTAATTTGAGTAAAACTGAAAAAATGTGTAATCTAAGTTATATTATTAACCTTACTTTCACATTCTAAGTTAAACAGATGTTATATTAAACTTTGTCTTTTCAACATTTTGGAAATTGTTTGTGTTCATTGAGATATTGTTTAAAATGTTACTTTTCAAAGGGGTGTACTCATTTACGCTCAGCACTGTACAAGTTACCTTTGCCAAGGGCACAGACAACCCCATACCATGACAGACCCTGGATTTTGGACTTGTTGCTGGTAACAGTCTGGATGGTCCTTTTTACCTTTGGTCTGGAGCACATGGCGTCCATTTCTTCAAAAAAAAAAAAAGACCTGGAATACCAATTCGTCTGACCACAATACACGTTTCCACTGTGTGATGGTCCATCCCAGATGCCTCCGAGCCCAGAAAAATCAACAGTGCTTCTGGACAAGTTAACAGAAGGCTTCTTTTTTGCATAGTAAAGTTTTAACTGGCATTTGTGGATGTAACTCCGTATTGTAGTGCTTGACGAAGGTTTGTCAAAGCAATCCCGAGCCCATGTGTGAATGAATGACGATTCTTGATGCAGTGCCATCTGAGTGACCGGAGATTACGGGTGTTCAGCTTTGGCTTGCGCCCTTTCCTTTTACACACCAAAATTCCTCCAGATTCTGTGAATCGTTTAATGATATTATTTTCCGTAGAGGGTGAAATATCCAAATCCTTTTGCATCTTTCTTTGAGGAACATTGTTTTTAAACATTTCGATAATTTTCTCATGCATTTGTTGACAAACTGGAGATCCTCAGCCCATCTTTGTTCCTCAAAGACTAGGACTTTCTTGGATACTGATTTTATACCAAATCATGATTACAATTACTGGTTGACATCACCTGTTTCAAATCACATCATGATTTAATTGTTTTACCTCATTACTAGCCCTAAATTGCCCCGTCCCGACTTTTTTTGGAAAGTGTTACAGGGCTGAAACACAGGAATGGATATATACGAATAAATGAAATAAAGTTGACCAGACAAAAGATGAAATATCTTGCGTTCATTTTGTTTGCAATGAAATACAAGTTAAAGTAAATCACCACTTTCTTTTTTTGTTTGTTTGTTTGTTTGCATTTTCCATATTGTCCCAAATTTTTTCTGAATTGGGGTTGTAGTTTGTTTACATTTTAAGAAATGCAACTAACTAAATTCAATAGAGGTGGCACGGTGGTGTGGTGGTTAGCGCTGTCGCCTCACAGCGAGAAGGTCCGGGTTCGAGCCCCGTGGCCGGCGAGGGCCTTTCTGTGCGGAGTTTGCATGTTCTCCCCGTGTCCGCGTAGGTTTCCTCCGGGTGCTCTGGTTTCCCCCCACAGTCCAAAGACATGCAGGTTAGGTTAACTGGTGACTCTAAATTGACCGTAGGTGTGAATGTGAGTGTGAATGGTTGTCTGTGTCTATGTGTCAGCCCTGTGATGACCTGGCGACTTGTCCAGGGTGTACCCCGCCTTTCGCCCGTAGTCAGCTGGGATAGGCTCCAGCTTGCCTGCGACCCTGTAGAAGGATAAAGCGGCTAGAGATAATGAGATGAGATGAGATGAGATGAGAAATTCAATAGAAAATATTGCAAGAAAGTAGAAACAAAATTAATTGTGAGAGTGGGATGGGATTTAAAAAATAATCCCATACGCATCTCTATTTAAGACCAATTATGAACTTGAGTGATGCAGCTGAGGTTGAGAAACTGTCAGAAGCAGAATTTACAGACCATGCTATCAGTGATAACATTTCAAAGTCTCTTTTCTCTTCAGGTTTAGAACATGCACATGTCAGTTTTCAATTGGAATACATATATGGATATTTTTTGAACTAAACTGACAATGACATCGCATTACCCTCCTAGTCTACAAAAATCTGTAGCCACTAGTTTAATCAAAAGCGGTATAGACCCTTTTCAGTCACGTGACCTTCGTAAACGCGACCGCCATTTTGGACATGTAGTGGACTTCGGCTCGACTTAGTTTGAATGCGAGGAAGGCGACAAACGAAAAACATAAAAGAAAAAGAAGCGGGATGCAGAAAACGCCTTCACTATCCAGCGACGTAGGGCATTTACAGGGCGAGCAGAGGGAGAGGTATTTGCAAAAATTGAGGTTAGCAGGCTTAGAGAACGACGTTTACCTACTTCCACCAGGATTGTTCACTGACGTACGGAAGTACACAAAGCCCTCGTCTTTACCTGATTTCGGCCCACGTGATCTGTATACCTATATGTCGTTAAAAACCCATCGCCATACACATACACGCCAACGTCCGAGGTTCCGGCGCGCGTTCCGGCTTGCTCCAGGAGTGCTCTGTCCGAGGTTCCGGAGCGTGCTCCGGCTTGCTCCAGGAGTGCTCCGTCCGAGGTTGCGGAGCGCGCTCCGGCTTGCTCCAGCTGAGGTTCCGGAGCGCGCTCCGGCTTTACTGGATTTACTAGTTTACTGTAATTATGATCCGGCAGCTATTTACACCGGATCCAGTGTAAATAGCTGCTGGAGCCAACGTCCGAGAATTAAGCAGCGCGCTCTGGCTTGCTCGCCCTCAAATTAAGCAGCGCGCTCCGGCTTGCTCCGGAGCAAGCCGCTTAATTTGAGGGCGAGCAAGCCGTTGCGAGCTCCGGAACCTCGGCCGGAGCACTCCGGGAGCAAGCCGGAGCGCGCTGCTTAATTCTCGGACGTTGGCTCCGGCAGCTATTTACACTGGATCCGGTGTAAATAGCTGCCGGATCATAATTACAGTAAACTAGTAAATACAGTAAAGGAAAAACTTGAGACTGAAAGGTTTTAACAGTCATCCAAATGACTGAACGTAAACATTGCTACAGTAACATACTAGCTACTATGTTGTTGACATTAGCTAGTCAACAATAGCTACTACAGAAGAACAAAGAGGTTACAATGGGTTATTTTAACCTATTCGGTTACACACTCGCCGCCACAGAATGTTAACAGCAATGTAATGCCTTTTCTGGCTAATTTTATTCATCTTACCGCCAACAAAGTGGTCACTACACAAGCGCTGGTATGCCGAGGGCTGCCAATCTGTTTATAGCCGCTATCCATCTTCTCCGTCGGGATCCGATAAAATGATAACCCTTGCCTTGTTTGTTGATGGTTACTACATCCAGGTGCACAACAATATAGTGGCATGATGGAAGTCTTGCTGAAAATAAACACTTTCTTTGCTGCCGTTCCTCAATGTTGGCTGTGGTAAACTACTGGTAGTACACGTCCAAAATGGCGGCCGTGTTTGTCGTGACGTCACGTGAAAAGGGTCCATAGGAGCAATTTATTGCAACTGATGCAGTTTATACCCGACTGCCACTGTAAAAGACATGCCATATAAATAGGGAATACAGGTAAATTAAATTTCCAGGTCTCCGCTACTAGCTTTTCAGATCGCTGATGAACTCATGTCTGTAACTAAATCAATTAAAAAAGTGTGAAAAGGCGAGAGGACTACGTTTCTGCACTACAATCCCTGGTATTTGGCTGTTAATAGTGACTTCACTGTACTCAGTCCAAGCAGTGAATCGTTATGGCAATGCAACTTCCAACCACCTCCTCACTTCTCTCCACTCGGAGACACGCATCTCGGCTCGTTTTAGATACATATGCCAGCTGAGAATCGGTGAGCTCTGCTTCCTGTGTGCAAGCAGAGAGCTTTGCTATGGCAACTGGCCTTTCTCTTGCAGCCAGAGAGCAGTGATGCACAGTACGAGAAGGTAGTGTGCAGTTAGACACGGGCTCTGTCAACAGTGCAGTGTCAGAGAACGTTACACAACAAACTATTTTTTTTTGTAAAGTCTCAAATATGGGACAGGTGAACGGTCAAGAGTGGGACCAGTTGCCATGCCAACTTGAACGAACACACACGCGCGCAATCTGTTGTAAGATGGGTCTGCAGAACAGCATTGCATGTAAATAAAGAGAAAAAGGATGGATTGATCATGTGGCTCTGTCGTTTGTTTAAAAGTAAAGTGCACAAACATGGAACAGTTCTGCAACAGTCAGCAAATCATCACAGAATGAACAGTATTTAAGAACAACTCTGGTGACAATCATAATAAAATTCAGTTACACACGACACTATTAGAAAAATAGGTTAAATATACAACCCTCAAGATTTCTTAGTTTTTTTTTTTTTTTAAGAGGAATCTCTCATGGCCCTGTGATGATCTGGCGACTTGTCCAGGGTGTACCCCGCCTTTCGCCCGTAGTCGGCTGGGATAGGCTCCAGCTTGCCTGCGACCCTGTAGAACAGGATAAAGCGGCTAGAGATAATGAGATGAGACTCTCATGCTTTATGTAAAACCCTACAACTGAGTGTTTTTCTCTGTTAGAAAGAGTTAAACCCTTTAAGCAAGTGTATGCTGCTCTATGCGAGATCCACACAGTTTCATGACATCGCAACTTCACCAGGCGTCAGTTATGCAAAATGTAATGAATAAAACATGACAGGTTGTGCAGCTATGGGAAAACATTCAACAGTAGTGTGATGCAGCCCTGACACAAACTGGTGTTACTGTTATACCCAGGAGCTATTTTCGAACAACTTCACAGACTGGATGGGTTTTATTCTACTACAGCAACTTGCCAACAATTACCGTATTTTCCGGACTATACGTCGCTCCGGAGTTTAAGTTGCATCAGCCAAAAAATGCATCATGAAGATGAAAAAAAAACATATATACGTCGCACCGGACTACAAGTCGCACTTTTTTGAAGGGTTATTCTATCCATAGAATCTGTGATTCTATCTGACAAGCGGCACGTGGTTACTGCGCGACTGCATTGTTTATTTAGTAAACAAACAGCTGAGCAGTGATAACGCGCCCTTTGCCCTGTAAGTAGCCTAGTCTGATTATTTTAAATGTCTACTACTATCTTTAATACTATCACTATCGTTATTACTAATAGCCTATATTATTATTATAACTAATATTAGTAGCCTATTACTAATCGTTATCGTTATTATTCGCGGTGAAAAAAAACAAAAAAAAAAACATATATACGTCGCACCGGAGTATAAGTCGCATGGCCAGCCGAACCATGAAAAAAAGTGCGACTTATAGTCCGAAAAATACGGTACACATTTTTGTTGATTAAAGGACATGGTGTAGTTCTTTATATTTAATACTGTGTAATGTCTGCAAAACAAGCTACAACTTGTTTCATGTTAAGCGATAAACATTCATTAACTGACTGATCTTCACCTGCTTCCCCCCCTTCATGCCAGAAGAGAAACCGCATTACACCTTACAACACTTTATTCTGAATTGTTGGGCTACATTAAATGCAGAGCATCAGCCAAACAACTTCCCTATGAATTAGCGGATACTACTGAAACAGTTATGTACTAGAACAAATACATTAATATACAGTATATCTGGGATTTACCTTGCAACGCCACTGCATAATAAAAACAAGAGTGCTCTGAGAGCACAATATCCCCCGCTGGCAACTATATCTAGGCTATAAGTGCTTAATACACCCTCATGAAATTGTCAGAGTACAAGTTTGGTAATCAAGGGCTGTAACTCTGGTAAAATGCGACTGAATTGAATAAAATTATAATATGCGTATTACCGACATATAACACAGAATCCTGTCAAGTTTTGTGAAATTCCTCCAAAAATTGTGAGAGGAGTTGATTTCAGAAGGTGAGTACCCTTCCCGGGACGGACGGACAGACATCGCCACGACATAATCCCCCTTCGGGCTTTTCGGCCAGCGGGGGATAATGAACAGGTTCTGAGCAATCAAAATGTATAATTTGAGAGTACTGTGTTAAAACTGAGGAATAAATCACTCCAGGGAGTGCTGCTTGAGGAAAATAATCAACAACAGGGTGGTCTGATGTGACCTAACATGAAGCAGAGTTACTGTTATCATTCCAAAGTTGATTATTTTTCAGTAATGGCACATCATAAAGTATTTAATAACAGTATTTTGTACCGCAGCAATTTGCCAACCACTACAAATTGTAATTTATTAATGAATGACTATTTTTATCCATGCAGAGTTACATTTTGTGGAATGCCTATTAAACAAGTTAGGTCCCATTTTCAGTCGTTCCCTCATCAGCATTTTTTTTTTCCTCTCTTGAAATTAATAAGACAATACATATCAAAAGTACCTCCCGTCCCAGGACCTGGTCTCCCCAGGCAGTCTCCTGTATCAGTACTAACCAGGCCCTGAAGGCGCATTTGGGCAGCACTGATCTCCGTTTCTATATCCCTCAGACTCTTGCCCATTACATACATAGCTACAGAGGGGGGACCAGTCCTTTGGTAACCATGAGAGTTTGACTCCCTATTTGCATCTGTATTGCAGCATGCCTCACCAAATGGCAGTAGGTACTATTTTTATGATGGTCTTTGGTATGACCCAACTGAGAGGAGAACTCAAGAGACGGACGGACGGATGGACGGACGGACGCATGCACACAGACATACATACATACAGTCGGAGGAAAATGTTTGTACACCCTTTGGAATTTTTTACATTTCTGCCTAAATTGGTCGTAAAACATCGCCTGAACCCTCCAGCAATCTTAAGAATGAACAAACAGTGACTGCCTGAACTAAAACCACTCAAACATTTACATGTCATCATATTTTTATTGGCCATAAGATGGAAATATTGACAGGATAGGGAGGCATAAGTAAGTACACCCTTAGCTAAGGCTCATCCAAGAGCTAATTAGACTAATTAGATGATTAAACAATTTGACTCAGGTGTGAGCCAACCTGATGTCCAATCACTGAGGTGTGTCGTAAGCTACCCACCCCACTGGAAAACCAGTTAAAAGGTGTGTTTTGATGAGAGGCACGTTCTGTGCATCATGCCTCGCTCAAAGAAGCTGTCTGAAGACTTAAGACACAAAATAATTGATTTGTATAAAGCTAAAAAGGGTTACAAAATCATCTCCAAGACCCTTGGTGTTCATGTGTCTACAGTTAGAAAAATTGTGTATAAATGGAGACAATTTGGAACGGTTGTTACTCTGCCAAGGAGTGGCCGCCCTGCGAAGATCACTCCAAAGGCACTGCGAGTCATCATCAATGAGGTAAAAAAAGAATCCAAGAGTGTCCACTGAAGACCTGAGGAAATCACTGAAACATGCAGACATCTCTGTGGACACATCTACTATAAGAAAGACACTGAACAAGAATGGGATTCATGGGAGAAGGCCACAGAGGAAGGCATTGCTGTCCAGAAAGAACATTTCTGCTCGTTTGGAGTTCGCGAAAAAGCATTTGGATGCTCCTCAGCGCCACTGGAAAAGCATATTGTGGTCTGATGAAACCAAAGTTGAATTGTTTGGGGGGAACACACCACATCATGTGTGGAGGAAAGTCGGTACAGCACACCATCAGCAAAACCTCATCCCCACCGTCAAGTATGGTGGCGGTAGCATCACGGTGTGGGGGTGCTTTGCTGCCTCTGGGCCTGGACAACTGGCTATAATCAATGGGAAAATGAATTCTCAAGTATATCAAGATATTTTGCAGAAAAACCTGAGGCAATCTGTCAAAAAGTTGAAACTCAAGAGAGGATGGGTCCTGCAACAGGACAATGACCCTAAACACAGAAGCAGGTCGACATTAGAATGGTTTCAGAAGAACAAAATTCCCGTTCTGGAATGGCCCAGTCAAAGCCCCGACCTCAATCCAATCGAGATGTTGTGGCATGACCTCAAGAAAGCCATCCATTCCAGGCATCCCAGGAATCTTGCTGAATTGCAACAGTTTTGCAAAGAGGAATGGTGCAAGATTTCTCCTGATCGTTGTGCCCGTCTAGTCTGCAACTACAGGAAATGTCTGGTTGAAGTTATTGCAGCCAGAGGAGGGTCAACCAGCTACTAAATCAAAGGGTGTACTTACTTATGCCTCCCTATCCTGTGAATAATTCCATCTTATGGTCAATAAAAATATGATAAAACGTAAATGTTTGGGTGGTTTTAGTTCAAGCAGACACTGTTTGTTCATTCTTAAGATTGCTGGAGAGTTCAGATGATGTTTTATGACCAATTTAGGCAGAAATGTAAAAAATTCCAAAGGGTGTACAAACATTTTCCTCCGACTGTACATACATATATACATACAGACAGACAGACCCTCCCACATACAGACACGCCCACATAGACATTATACACACACACACACACAGAAAACACCCATATACATGCATACATTTTGACACACGCCCACATACATACATACATACATGCATACATACACGCCCACATACAGACAGGCATGCCCACATACAGACATGTATACACATCTCAAGACATGGTAAAACTTACTGACCGTTACAAAGCACTGATAGTGGACACTCTTTCCATACATGTATAACCTCTGACATGTTAAGCTTTCTGTAAAGAAATGTTTATCACCATATTAGCGATTTCACCAACTTGAGATTATGTGAAATGTCCCCCATACAAGTCCCTATGAATCATCTGCTGCTATAGAAGCAATGGCATGTTCGAACAAACACATTAATATAAGCCTTACAGCCGGCGCTACTGTCCAACCTGCTGTTATAGAAAATTACCACCTTCTGACCAATCAGATTGGAGAATTCAAAAGCACTGATGAATTCCAAAGTTCAAGAAAAAAACATTATTGTTATTATAGATATTTCCAAACAGTGTCTCTAACACTGAGGATTACCTGGTAGGCTGTACCAAGACGTCTCCGGAAATTAATTACTTAAATGTAACAGCGCATGTATCCTTAGAACAAACAATACATACAGTAACATTCTGTTCACATCACACAGCTTAATTATTAACATTGATATGAAATTTAACACTACTCACACACCTGTCACTATGTCTCCAAAACCCATGCAAGCTGAAAACACACATATATACTGCATGTGGTACAACAGCGTATATAACAGCACGATATAAACAAAAAGGGAAGGCAAGAAACTCTCACAGGAGACAGACAGTGGGCAAATGTGCAAGAGAAAGGCCAAAAGAGAATACACGGCAAAAGAAAAATACTGAGAGCTTTATTATCCTGGCACACAGTAAACAAGGTAACTTGTGCCAATAAGAAAAAATAAAAACTGTTGTTGCCGACAAAATAAAAGAATTTAGCCATGGGAAAATGGGAAGGAGACCCCAAGGGGGGGGGATGCAGCTGGGGTTCGCATCCAATAGTGTGCAATACCCAGAAGAGACACCTTTACCACCAGCTCAGAACTCACACCTATACTCAGAGTATTTACCCAATTAGCACAATTTACCCAATTGAAACGTATGAAAGGAGTCTGTTGTTTTTTGTCTTTACATTCACCTTGCGTTACAATAACACCTCTCTGGAAAACAGAAGGTGCAAATCTGCTATCTACTATAATAGCACATTTCACACTCCAAATAAGATGCCACAGCCATCTCATTGTCAAAGCATCCTGACAAACTCGGATTCAATTGTTATTCAAACATGCCACATACTGTGTATGAGATGGAAAAGGAGCTGGTGTATCTAGGTTACAGGTGTTTCTTGGAGCAGGGTTGTGTGCACACATGTAAGAGAGGGGTTCTCGTGTCCATCGAGAGCTGACTCACAGGAGACTATGCTACGGAACTGGGTAAATATCGAATAATCAGAGCCTGATATGCATATATGACAAGAGACAAGTACAAGTAGTTCAGTTTGACCGGCAAGTGATACAAATTAATATTAACACTACTCGAACAATATTTACACAAAAGGCAAAAATAACTATATGATACCCTAGTGGTTAACGTATGGAGGTACTGAGTTAAAGACTGCGGGTTTAAAATGTAGAAAAAGTTCAATATGTAAAGATGACTGCGTGTCTGGCTATAGAAAAATAATCAGTTATGGGAAGATGGGATTGTAGCACTATGCAAAGTGGAGACCACGGATACGAAAAAGTTAAAGATTTTCCAATAACAATTAGATTCCTTTTGTACCACAGCAATTTGCAAACAGCTAAAATTTGTCATGTTATCGAGAAAACTGGCAAATGCAAACCTCTACAAGTGCATCTCAAAGAATTAGAATATCGTGAAAAAGTTGCATACTTTCCATCAGTTATTTAAGAAAGTGAAAATTCAATATATTCTAGACTCATTAGACAAAATAAAAAGTTTCAAAATTTTTCTATTTTAATTTTGATAATTACAGCCTACAGCACAAAAAAAAAAAACTCAAAATATGAGAATTATTTCATTTCAAGTTTGAGTAAAACAGTATAAATACCAGGTATCTCTCGGTCTAGTTCAGTATACACAACCACAATCATGGGGAAGACTGCTGACTTGACTGTTGTCCAGAAAATGATCATCAACACCCTCCACAAGGAGGAGAAGCCACAGAAGGTCACTGCTGAAAAGGCTGGCTGGAAAAGGTGCACAAGCAACAGCAATAACAGCAGCCTTAAAGTGCCATTCCACCATTGGATGTATTCTTTGGCATAAAATACAATATATTTTGACAACATATATAAACGGTATCACTAGATAGAGAAATCTTTTAGCTTCAAAATGATATATCAAACAATTTTTTGACAACGACAAGTATATTAATTTTGCGACCAAAGTCACCTACCCTTTTAATTTCCGCGTGTGATGTCATCGGCAGGTTCCCCTTCTTGTGTACCACGTGACGTGTCACATATCAGCAATGGCGGATAGAATGCGATAAAAATAATACCAATAAATCTAGCTAATACCAATAAATCTAGCTAACTGAAAGATTAACTCAAAATTTTTCGCAATTTTTTTGGCCCCCATATACGAGGAGAAATGACTCTCTCACTTTGGGGGTTTCCTGGTCTAAAAATAGACCGACACGTGGTACACAAGAAGGGGAACCTGCCGATGACATCACGTTTCACTACCGCGTGGAAATTAAAAGGGTAGGTGACTTTGGTCGCAAAATTAATATACTTGTCGTTGTCAAAAAATTATGTTTGATATATCATTTTGAAGCTAAAAGATTTCTCTGTCTAGTCATGTTGTCATAAAATATATTGTATTTTATGCCAAAGAATACATCCAATGGTGGAATGGCACTTTAAGAGGACTGTCAAGAAAAGTTGATTCAAGAACTTGGGAGAGCTTCACAAGGAGTGGACTGAGGCTGGTGTCAGTGCATCAAGAGCCACCACGCACAGACGTCTTTAGGAAAGGGGCTACAACTGTCACATTCCTAATATTAAGTCACTCCTGAACCAGAGACAATGTCAGAAGCATCTTAAGCCTCACTCACAACCCGCCGCAAGTGTTTTGGACACGCACGGGACGCACGGTTTGGTAGCTCGCAGCCATGCTGCAGGGTCACGGTGAACCCGGGGGAAAGTTTGGGGGAGGAATACAGGCAAAGTGCTTGTCAAGTACAGGTTGCACACCTGACTTCCTCGAGGCGTGGGAAAAATTGCACCGTTAGCCCGTGGAAAGTGTATATCTGACGCAAGTGATCAGCGCGTGTTCAGTGAGTATGGAGTGTGTGAGACTTGCATTTTACCAGTTTCCTGCGCTATGAGTTCGGGCCGCACTTAGGAAGCGTGTGATTAGCACGTTACAATCACTCATAACTTGCGTGTGATGCAAGCCAGGAGTGGGTATAAAACCAGCGTGTCTGCAGCATTCTGCATCTGTCTTTCAACTAAAGAACACTGGATATTTTGTGGGAAAAATGTTAAATGTTCAGTTTAAAGTTTAGAAAATGGGACCCAAGAAGAAGCGAGCAAAAGTGAAGTAACCCAGCCTGAAACAGCAGAGGGGGAGGAGGAGGAAGTTGTTGATGATGGTAGCAGCACCGGCGAGCCCTGCACGGACAGGGAGAAGTTTGCCTTCAAGCCGGCAGAAGGCACAGCACCCCGCCAGAGGGATTTTCACAGGTAAATACACGTTTTAAACATTCATTTCAGTATCTATATGCTTATGTAATTAATATTATATATGCTGATTTTCATGTATGTTTCAGCTAACGACACCCAGAAGTGAGGACATTGCAATCCCATCATCGCTGTCAGGCCATTGTGCCATGCTCAGTGATGAGGACAAGGACATCCCGACACCCCCTCCCACCACTCAGCAGGAGTAGGAGCAGGACAGCAGCTCGGAGTCAAAGTGTGTTTCAGTGCTCAAACTGTTGGGCTATTTAGTTGGGATTTTTTACAATGTAATAAAATGCGTTATTCCCTTATACTCATGTTTTATTATTTGACGTTTGCATGGTAACTTAACATATACTCAAAAACAGCAAATGAGGTAGTCTTCTTCCCTTCTACAATGATACACGCTACATGATTGGTTCCTTGGTTCCTCCCCCAATATATATACCCAGAGTCTTGCCCCTCGTGTCGCATGCGCTGTGTGCCCGCCACACACAGGGGTAGAAAGTTAGATGTACTTCTGTCTTGCGGGCCGCACAAATAGCAAGCGTGGAATACTTGTGTAGTACTTCTGAGGCACGTCACTCATACAATGACCGTGCGTCACTCATGCGTCTTACGGTCATCACAAAAAGCCCCTATTAGCCATGCTGCTGACTTGGTTCAGGTGTACAAAAGGAGTACGGGACCCGTACGTAGTGTATGCATTCTTGATTTGTCGCAAGACCCGTAGAATTTGCATGTGCAGGACCAAAAGTCTCCACGGGCAGTCTGCGACCTTCTATGGCGCTGAACACACGCAAGTGTCGTGCAAGTCTCAAGCACGGTTTTGCCAAATTTTTTACTGTAGACTGCCTGTAGCAGCACGTACGGCGGGTTGCAAGTGAGGTTTTACTTGGGCTAAGGAGAGAAAGAACTGGACTGTTGCTCAGTGGTCCAAAGTCCTCTTTTCAGATGAAAATAAATTTTTCATTTCATTTGGAAATCAAGGCCCGAGAGTCTGGAGAGGCACAGAATCCAAGGTGTTTAAAAGTCCAGTGTGAATTTTCTGAAGTCTGTGCTTATTTGGGGTGCCATGTCATCTGCTGGTGTTGGTCCACTGTGTTTTATCAAGTCCAAAATCAACACAGTCGTCTACCAGGAGATTTTAGAGCACTTCATGCTTCCATCTGCTGACAAGCTTTATGGAGATGCCGATTTCCTTTTCCAGCAGGACTGAGCACCTGCCCACAGTGCCAAAACTACTACCAAATGGTTTGCTGACCATGATATTACTGTGCTTGATTGGCCAGCCAACTCACCTGACCTGAACCCCATCGAGAATCTATGTGGCATTGTCAAGAGGAAGATGAGAAACACACGACCCAAAAATACAGACGAGCTGAAGGCCGCTATCAAAGCAACCTGCGCTTCAATAACACCTCAGCAGTGCCACAGGCTGATCGCCTCTATGCCACACCGCATTGATACAGTAATTCATGGTAAAGGAGCCCCAACCAAGTATTGAGTGTATAAATGAACACACTTTTCAGAAGTTGGATATTTCTGTATTGTAAATCCTTTTTTGATTGCTCTTAGGAAATATTCTAATAATTTGAGATACTGGACTTCTGATTTTCATGAGCTATAAGCCATAATCATCAAAATTAAAACAAAAAAAGGCTTGAAATATTTCACTTTACATACAATTAATATAGAGTATATGAAAAAGTTTACCTTCTTGAATTAAATTATTAAAAAAAAATGTTTTTCCCCCATTACATTCCAATTGTCCGAGATGCACTAATATGTCCTGAAGAATTTCCAATGGTGGAAACCCTACTGACTGTAAGAAAGTGCTGATACTAGACTCCATAAAAAGTTAAATAAATGTTTCTTTTCTTGAATGCATGGTGAAGAAAACTTTAATTTTTTTTCTTTGTAAAATAAACACATTTTAAAATAATTTATTATTAGCCTTAGATGATAGCCTTAGTCCATCTATCTAATATATATTAGGTAGATGAAGAAAAAAAAATTCTCCTTGAAATTTTGCCTTGACTGTAGGCAGGTGTGTCTCAAAGCAAACATGTGACACCTACCACAATGGTGCCATGGAAAATAACTTGTTGGGGTTTTTTCCCCTTCCCTACATGACCCATAATAAGAGTATATATACACACAGCCAAGACTATTTTCATCAGCATAAGTGTTTCAGTAGCTCTGCTGTTACAGTGACTCACGTCTCTGATTAAGAACTCCAGGGTGGCGTAGGCGATGGCAATTCCATCATGTGTGCTGGTGCCACGGCCGAGCTCATCCAAGATCACAAGGGAACATGCTGTGGCACGAGACAGGATCTCTGAGGCCTCCACCAGCTCCTCCATGAAGGTGCTTCGACCTCTTGAGATGTTGTCCGAGGCTCCCATCCTACCAAAAAAAAAAAAAAAAAACACAAGTTACACTTTACCTGTTCATCAGGCTACATGGCACAGACATAACAGACCGAAACCATTTATGAAGGTTTACTCTAATAGACCAAGCTGACAAAGACTTTCCTGAATTATGATGTCAGGTTGAAATTACACTGGAGTCAAGTGACTAGCAGCATTATTCCTGCTAATTTAATCATTACATCAAATATTAGTTGCTCTTATTGTGCCCTTCTTAATAGTGTGTCCTGGCTGAAGCACTAGTGTCACTTTAAATTCCATCCATCCATTATCTAGTCCGCTTATCCATCAGGGTTGCGGTGGAAGTTGGAGCCAATCCCAGCTGACTTCAGGTGAGAGGTGGGATACACCCTGAGCAGGTCACCAATCTATCAGTAGGCTAACACAGAGACGAACAACCATTCACATTCACACCTACGAGAAGATAATGAAAAAAGGGCCAATTCTTTACAAGTTATTGTAAAATCAAATCAATTTAAAAGAGGCATAACTGGTCTACAGGAACAGTTCAGCAGACGCATTCTGGAGTTTACGTGTCTGTCTTTAATCCAAAAACAAGAGAAAATAAAACGTCCTGGACTAGTCCAAGAGAGCCACTAGTTGTCCATCCCATAATGACTTGGACTTGAATACTGGGGACTCGAGATTGGACTCGGACTCGAGGTTTAGTGATTCGACTACAACACTAATACCAGATAGTAAGCTCATAATTCAATCCTAGTCTCCAACTGTATACTGTAAAGTTGAGCAGTACTCTGTGTGTTGAAAGGATCTTCAGTGTAAGCATATTGTGACTTAAGTCTTATGAATGAACACACAAGACAGTGTTTATAATTACAGCAGCTTAGTAATAAGGCTTATTTCTAAGTCTACAGGATCCAGATGAAAGAAAGAAAGCACAACTTTATTCATCACACACTTGTGAAATTCCTCTCTGCATTTAACCCATCTGAAGCAGTGAACACACATGCACAGCCAAGCTAACAGCGCCCAGGGAGCAGTTGGGAGTTAGGTGCCTCGCTCAAGGGCACCTCAGCCCAAGGCCGTCCCGTATTAACCTAACCTGCGTGTCTTTGGACTGTGGGGGAAACCCACACAGACACGGGGAGAACATGCAAACTCCACATAGAAAGGCCCCTGCCGGCCACTGGGCTCGAACCCAGAACTTTCTTGCTGTGAGGCGACCGTGCTAACCACTTACACCACCGTGCCACCCTTTTTCCACTAAAGCAGGGGTCACCAAACTTTTTTCTCTGGGGGCCACATTGTCGTTCCTGACTGTGATGGGGGGCCGGGGTCGGGTCAGCTATATAACATAGAATTGTATGACCCAGACAAATATGACCACCAGCAGGCCTCATTGTGTAGTAGAGATTACTAGCCTGGCACAGCCATCCCCACTACTATATCCCCCACCACTATATCCCCCACCACTATATCAACACTTGATTCCTGGCACATATTTGTTTATCTTTACTAGTGGTTTGCAAAAGTAGTAATCGAGTCTTCACACTTTGTTTTAATTTGAAATACCACAGATATTCCATTTACTTATTTTCTAATAAAAATAACATCAAAGCTGTCAAGGTAAGAAACATCTGCCTAGTTGAGGTGATTGACACTGGCAAAGGTGAGTGGAAAATTATAAATTGTAGGTAGGCCTGTTGATATTATTAATAATAATTGTGTGCAGCACTTAATAAAGGTCAAATAAATAGGCCTATTAAATAAATACATTTTAAAAAAACAGTGAAATTATAATAATATGAGCAATAGGTCAACCATCAGTAAGCGGCTTTCCATGGGTAGCTAGCAGGTGAGCTGCCTTATAGCTATCTCGGACAGCAGCCTGGTTGATCTGGGTTTGGCGAAGGAATACATTCTGTTGTGCAGCCAGTCCGCATTTCATCCTCCGAATCCTGTCTTCTCTTGTTTGCCTTCGCAAACTAGCACACTCTTTGTGGCGGGTTTCATAGTGACGACGCAGATTATATTCTTTGAAAACCGACACACTTTCTTTACATACAAGACAAACTGCACGGTCCTTACACTGAACGAAAAAATAATCGGTGGTCCACTGTTCTTTAAAAACTCTGCACTCTCGGTCAACTTTTCGCTTACCGCTCGCCATTTTGCTGTCCTGAACACTGACAGTTCTCTGCGCGTGCGCTGCCTGTCACTGCTTGATCGCGAGCATATGACGAAAATTCGGAAAATATGAATAGTTCATTTTATAACTAAATATCAATTTTAATTGATAAAATCAACAAAATACAAGATGCAGACATGTTATTATTTGCCAAAAAGCAATTAAAAAAAAAAAATAGGCCATGACCACTTTTGGGGATTGCCTCATAGGGCCGGTTCAAGTGGTGGGGGGCAGAGGGGCTGGGGGGCGGCGGGCCAGAGTCGGCCCGCGGGCCGTAGTTTGATGACCCCTGCACTAAAGCAAGGGTGAGATCAGGGGCGTATCAAGCTTTCCAAAAGTGGGGGTGTTCTGGAATGGGGAAGCCATATCATTAGAAATCAGTTTATGGCTATATACACGCCCGGCGTGTACACCGATGTACTGTCAATGACCGATATGGAACTTTTTCATACCCATGGTCCATGGATGCAAATGAAAGGGAGGACAGCAGAAAGCCTATAAATCCAGTTGACTCCAGCCAAGTTCTGCATTTCATGCAGAGATCTATCATGTTGGGTTTTGGTGTTGTTACTGCCAGGGCTATGTAATTATTCAGTAAGTGAAGGCAAAAAGTATTGAGTGATAATTCTAGGTAACAGGATACTATTCTATAACAGAGATGTCAGTATTGCTGCCTACACTGGTATACACTGATATAAACAAAACCAAAAACTTCACATAGCCCAAGAAGTCATACACAGTGTATAGATCATACACCATCATGCATATCAGTTTGGACTGGGATTGCTTTGTGTGAGCAGGAGGCATGGCTAATCAGTTCATGTTGGAGAAGCGCAGCCTCCTGGAAGGACCTCTTTAGTATAGCATTCAAATAAGACGGGGCAGTTCCTGCTTTTAATGTCTTTAATTATTCAAACTCGTGTACAAAACTTGTTTGCATCATGCATTACATCAGGTTTAATGCATAAAATTTGAAAATGATGCAATAGACTACATATACAACAAACACTTAATGGCCAAATAACATTACTGTACAACAATTACTGAACATTCATTCGATTTGAAATGCCTTTAAATCTCAATTGAAAAACTCTTCTAAAAAGTGATAAGCAGTTATAATGCATGAAAAGTAGACTTGGTACAAACACACACTCGTAATAAAAAACTTGCCTCAACTGACTTTACAACTAGTAACTACTATTAACACAATCTTTTAGGGCATGGCGCCTGGGACAACTGTTTGAACAATGGCATCGCAAGCGCTTTGAGAAGGGTCTGTCTGCAGAGCCAGGCACAGTAAGCACCGCATGCGACGTCAAACCTGGAACGGTGAATCAGGAGCGGTAAAACTGGTGTTGGCTCTGCAGACAGATACTGTATAACTGAGCGTTTTCGGCACGCTACGCAAACTGGCTATTATATTCACACAACTGCTGATTGGTCAGGTTAGAAAAACTGTTTTGAGTCCGTTGCGTGGCTGTTTTTTGTCTAACGTTATGGCAATAGTTTACTTCCTTGTTACACATTTTATAGTAGCTGTATAATTTTCATAATGATGTCATTTTAATCTGACAAAAGTGCGGGGGATGAAATTGTGTTTCAACAAAAGTGCGGGGGATGAAACGTACGCATCCCCCGCGGGTGATACGCCCCTGGGTGAGATTTAGGCGTAAATCTCACCCGCGTTTTCAGGAAGTGCAAATCTTTAGGTTATCCGTGATGATCATCCACAACAGCTGAAAGGGAGACCCAAGTACAAAAGTCATTCATAAACACTGTTGATATGTAATGGGCCAGGTTAGTCAAATGCATTTAAGATTCTGGGGATTTTTCAGCATCTTCGGGTCCTTCAGTTTGACCCTTTGGAGAAATCCATAAAGTCTCTTTGTAGAAATCCTTAACAGAGTATTTCCCCACTCAAAGTTTCCAAATAGAATACATTTCGAAAGCTAGAACTCTTTTCTAAGAGTGCACTGGGTTCTTCTGAAGAGTGTTCGTCTCTGGTCACTTAAGGGCAATGTCTGTATTTATGCATCATTCTCCACTCTAGAGATAGTTCAGCAGTAGCTCTGGGTGCAAGATGCCCTTGCTGTAAGTGAGTGATACAGTACATGGCTTTACATGTTTGAAACTACCAAAAAGAAACTGGGACCAGATAACTGTGATACAAAACCAAAGACGCTGTAGCATCAAAACCTTGAGAGAGAAGTGCTGACAGCTTATTCATTTGAATAGCTTCATCCTTTTTTCTTTTTTTTTTTTTTGCATTTCATTTCCTGTTTCCATAGTAACCTGAAAGCAGTGAAGGAAAAAGTGCTTGGTAACCTTGCTTTTCATTCAATAAAAGTGCATCAGGCTCATGACCAGGCAGAGCATGCCAACTTCCAGACCAAGGACATGATAAAATGCAGGCAACCGATTAGATTTCAAAAGTGCTGGTCTGAAAATAACCATACTGCTCTAAGACTTTAAGATTTAGGTTATCAATTTTGCATCTTGGAGTTTGGACTAACTGACCAATTGCCCTTGATCCATATTCCTTATGACCAAAACCTGACACTGAAAAAGTGTAGGCAGTAAACGCAGTAAAGCCATGGCCTAATGGTTAGAAAAGCAGCTTTAGGATCAAAAGGTTGCTGGTTTGATTCCCTGGACCAGCAGGAATGGCTGAAGTGCTCTTGAGCAAGGTAATGAACCCCAAACTGCTGCTCTGGGTATGTTGTACGTCACTCTGGATAAGAGTGTCTGCTAAATGCTTGTAATGGAACATAAATAATTTTCTTTTGCATACAACAAACAATGTGACATTTAATGTAATCCATCTGACTCATACGGTTTGAGTCTCTCTCATTTCAAGCTCATCCCAGCGTTCCAAGGCATACATGTAATTAGCATTGTTTGCTTGGATGAGTCCAAAGTCCACCATGGGCCGCTGAACCCTTCAAGGCTTAATTGGCTGCTGTTTGAACATGTTTTTCACCTGTTAATTAGAATATATATCTCCAGAGAGGGAACACAATAACATTTTCACTAGTAAGCTTATCAGGTCTGTGTTACAAAACCAGTCCAACGGCAAAATAGGAACTAGCTCCAAATCCCTCTTAACCCTGCTGATGATAACTGCAAGATGTAAAATGTCAGGACATAGATACTTTTTAAAAATGAAGAATTTAAACCGTATGTTGTTTCTGTATCTTTCTTTCTAATTATCACATTCTACTATTTTTATGTATTTGCATTTAGCACCTATTTTTTTTTTTACTGACATGCTGTTTTACCTGTTAACTCACTACTTTTTAATTACAGATTTGATAAACATCTCTATCTAGCCATCCATCCATATACAGTTGTGGGCAGAAGTTTACATACAGTGACATGAACGTCATCTTGGATATGAATGTCATGGCAATATTTGGGCTTTCAGTAATTTCTTTGAACTGTTCTTTTTCTGTGGCAGAATGTACAGCATACAGCTTTAATTAAAAAAAAAAACACTAGAATTTGGTGCACAAGTTTTAATTTTCTTTGTATTTTCTGAAATCAACACAGGGTCAAAATTATACATACAGGGTCAAAAATATACATACAGCACACCTAATATCTGGGTAAAATGTCTCTTCATAAGATTCACCTTGACCAAACATTTCTTGTTTACCATGAACAAGCTTCTGGCAGAATTCTGGTTGTATATTTCACAATTCTTCATGGTAGAATTGGTAGCGTTCAATTAAATTAATTTTTTTTTCTTGGCATGGACTCAATTTATAAGCACAGTCCATATATTTTCAATAGGGTTGAAGTCAGGACTTGTTTTAAGCTTAATGTTAGCCCGCTTTATCCTCCACAACCAGTTCTGATGCGTGTTTGGGTTCATTGTCCTGTTGTAACTCCCAAGTCCCAAGTCGTGTTCAAGTTCCTGATGGTTTATGCTGAAGAATTCTGAGGTAGTCCTCTTTCTTCATTATTCCATCCACTTTGTGCAATGAACCAGTTCCACTGGCTGTAAAACAGCCCCAGAGCATGATGAACCTACCACCACCACCAGCTGGTACAGTGTCCCTCTGTACATGGTGGTCATTGTGGCCAAACAACTCAATCTCTGTCTCATCTGATCATACAGCTTTCCTTCAGAAGGCTTTTTTTCTTTGTCCGTGTGGTCAGCTTCAAACTTTAGTTAAGCTTGAAGGTGTCAATTTTGGAGCAGGGGGTTATTTCTTGGACAGCAGCCTCTTAGTCCATGGTGATCTGAAGTGTAGACAGTGATCCATCAGCTTCCAGTTGATGGCAGGGCTGTGCCATGGTGGTTCCCAGGTTGCTCCTGACCATCCAAACCAATTTCCTTTCAGCTGAGAGTGACAGTCTGGGTTTTCCTGAAAAGTGGCTTGGCAAAGTGACTACATCTCACAATAACTTGGATATAATTGTTTGAACTGATCTTGGAATTTGCAGTTGTTTAGAAATGGCTCCGAGAGACAGTTGTGACAGAGAGAGAGAGAGAGAGAGAGAGAGAGAGAGAGAGAGAGAGAGAGAGAGAGAGAGAGAGAGAGAGTTGTGTATATCAGTGATCCTCTTTCTCAGATCTGCACTGAGCTCCTTGGACTTTCCCATTTTACTGTGTGTTGGTCAATCCAATGAGTTCTGTAAACAAACCCTTTTTATGAAGGCACAGAGAAGGTACCAGCTGTAGTCAACCATGATCACTAACAGGAAGTTAAGAGACCTCGGCCTTGGCAAGATAAGAGACATTTTGGAAGTTTCAGCACCTCTGAATTAATAATCTAAATGAGTGTATGTAAATTTTTGACCCTGTATGTATAATTGTGACCCTGTGTTGATTTCAGAAACCTAAAGAAAATTAAAACTTGTGCACCAAATTCCAGTGTTTTTTTTTAATTAAAGATGTATGCTGTACAATCACTCTGCCACAGAAAATGAACAGTTCAAGGAAATTACTGAAAGCCCAAATATTGCCATGATATTCATATCCAATATGACATTCATGTCACTGTATGTAAACTTTTGACAGAACTGTATCTATATACATGATTTGTGGTTTAGCACGAGACTGTGAGTGCACGTTTGGCTAACTTGTAGAGGTTTGCACTCCTGGTTGAGCGGAGCAAGGTGCGTAAAGTTCAGAGCATAGTCTGTAAACATTACTCTATAAAATTGTGTATTTGTTACATCCATGTTACGTTAATTATCCGTTTTGTTTTCTTTAATTTTCATGGTGCTCGGTGCATGGTGTTTGATCCTATACTCGTGTCCAAGAAGAATAAAACACATCTGCACCCGTCAGAGACTCTCTGCTGTTGTTCTTAATGCTAAGAAGAAGAAACAACCTTTATTCGTCACATGCACACTTCAAGCACAGTGAAATTCATCCTCTGCATTTAATCCATCTGAAACAGTGAACACATGCGCACACACTCAGCGCAGTGGGCAGCCACACCAGAGCACCCGGGGAGCAGTCAGGGGTCAGGTACCTTGCTCAAGGGCACCTCAGCCCAAGGCTGCCCCACGTCAACCTAACTGCATGTCTTTGGATTGTGGGGGAAACCGGAGCACCCGGAGGAAACCCACGCAGACACGGGGAGAACATGCAAACTCCACACAGAAAGGCCCTCGCCGGCCGCTGGGTTCGAACCCGGAACCTTCTTGCTATGAGGCGACTGTGCTAACCACTACACCACCATGCCACCCACGGGCTGCTACAGTGTTAGTTAATAATCCTATGGTATTTTTTTTTAAACAAATAAGAGCTGGATAAAAACCCATTTATATATTATGTAAATAAATCTACAAATTTTGTTGTCCAGTGGTCAACAAATGGTTTATAAGAGACACAGTGCCTTGCATTTACGATAGGGTTCCCTGTGGTGGTACATGTACATCGTTGACACGTTGTACGGTCGCAAAAGCCATCAAAAATCAGGTCGATGCGTGACCATATTCTCTTAAGTATGGAGTTTCGCTATAAATATGGCCCTACTGACTAGGAATGCACTGGCATGAATACTAGTATTAGCCTGATGGTGTGCTTATTTACTCACTTGTGCTCATAAATTTATATATATATATATATATATATATATATATATATATATATATATATATATATATATATATATATATATATAAGCAGCTAGAGATAATGAGATGATTATATATACAACCCCGATTCCAAAAAAGTTGGGACAAAGTACAAATTGTAAATAAAAACGGAATACAATAATTTACAAATCTCAAAAACTGATATTGTATTCACAACAGAACATAGACAACATATCAAATGTTGAAAGTGAGACATTTTGAAATTTCATGCCAAATATTGGCTCATTTGAAATTTCATGACAGCAACACATCTCAAAAAAGTTGGGACAGGGGCAATAAGAGGCTGGAAAAGTTAAAGGTACAAAAAAGGAACAGCTGGAGGACCAAATTGCAACTCATTAGGTCAATTGGCAATAGGTCATTAACATGACTGGGTATAAAAAGAGCATCTTGGAGTGGCAGCGGCTCTCAGAAGTAAAGATGGGAAGAGGATCACCAATCCCCCTAATTCTGCGCCGACAAATAGTGGTGCAATAGCAGAAAGGAGTTCGACAGTGTAAAATTGTAAGGAGTTTGAACATATCATCATATACAGTGCATAATATCATCAAAAGATTCAGAGAATCTGGAAGAATCTCTGCGTGTAAGGGTCAAGGCCGGAAAACCATACCGGGTGCCCGTGATCTTCGGGCCCTTAGACGGCATTGCATCACATACAGGCATGCTTCTGTATTGGAAATCACAAAATGAGCTCAGGAATATTTCCAGAGAACATTATCTGTGAACACAATTCACCGTGCCATCCACCGTTGCCAGCTAAAACTCTATAGTTCAAAGAAGAAGCCGTATTTAAACATGATCCAGAAGCACAGACGTCTTCTCTGGGCCAAGACTCATTTAAAATGGACTGTGGCAAAGTGGAAAACTGTTCTGTGGTCAGACGAATCAAAATTTGAAGTTCTTTATGGAAATCAGGGATGCCGTGTCATTCGGACTAAAGAGGAGAAGGACGACCCAAGTTGTTATCAGCGCTCAGTTCAGAAACCTGCATCTCTGATGGTATGGGGTTGCATTAGTGCGTGTGGCATGGGCAGCGTACACATCTGGAAAGACACCATCAGTGCTGAAAGGTATATCCAGGTTCTAGAGCAACATATGCTCCCATCCAGACGACGTCTCTTTCAGGGAAGACCTTGCATTTTCCAACATGACAATGCCAAACCACATACTGCATCAATTACAGCATCAAGGCTGCGTAGAAGAAGGGTCCGGGTACTGAACTGGCCAGCCTGCAGTCCAGATCTTTCACCCATAGAAAACATTTGGCGCATCATAAAACGGAAGATACGACAAAAAAGACCCAAGACAGTTGAGCAACTAGAATCCTACATTAGACAAGAATGGGTTAACATTCCTATCCCTAAACTTGAGCAACTTGTCTCCTCAGTCCCCAGACGTTTACAGACTGTTGTAAAGAGAAAAGGGGATGTCTCACAGTGGTAAACTGGGCCTTGTCCCAACTTTTTTGAGATGTGGTGTTGTCATGAAATTTAAAATCACCTAATTTTTCTCTTTAAATGATACATTTTCTCAGTTTAAACATTTGATATGTCATCCATGTTCTATTCTGAATAAAATATGGAATTTTGAAATTTCCACATCATTGCATTCCGTTTTTATTTACAATTTGTACTTTGTCCCAACTTTTTTGGAATCGGGGTTGTAAATAAAACAGGTATATGCCTAGTGTACATTGCTGTGCACATGAACAGACAGCACAAAATAACAGCAATCTGGATATATTTCACAATTAATGATGCCAGCCAAAGCAAAGAAGACTGCAAACTGGGCTTGGTGACATCATCAAGAAAACACAGCATCTTCCGACAATGCAAGTAACCTGATAAATACATCTTAAACATAAACCTCTGTTAATTTCTAAAAGCACACAACAGCAACCAACACTCCATTTAAAAAAAGGAAGGAAAAAGTCCAGACAATGCTGTGCCAGTGATAATAACAGCTCTTACCCAGTATGCTGTTCTAGATGATTAACCACTTTTGGTCATTGACAGTGAAGGATTCTGATGCAATGAAGACAAATAAAACTTACAGCTACACAGAAGAGCTATTTCACAGTGAAACAGCCTACTCTTCTCTACTGCAACCGCACTTGACTGAAAGTAATATTAGGCAGCTATGTACATTAGTTACCTTGGATCGAGTAAGATCGCAGTGGAGAGCATCAGGTTGTTTCACTTTGAAATAGCTCTTCTATATAGTTACGTTTTATTTGTCTTCATTGCATTAGTTAAAACCAGCTAGATAACATTATATTGAACAAACCTAATACAAAAAGTGCATGAAAACATATACCGTTCATGATCATTATGTGAAGCAGGGAAATACAGAAAGAGCAAAAAAAGATCAATTGTGAGCTACTGCTCACTTACGTATCCCCGCTCTTGCTTATATCAGAATGCAAGCAATCGAAGGAATAGGACACTTCTTATGAATCAAGCAGTTGTGATTTGTAGTTGCTGAGAAAAGTGTTATGAAAATTTTGTAAATCCACGCTATACATGTTTTTCGTAAATACATTCAGTCGGTAAACAGGAAGTCGATGTGCAATAGACCTGAAAACGGTGTACATGGTATAGAACCCCAAGCTGATGGTCAGTACCAAATATCAAGCAGTTGTGATTTGTAGTTGCTGAGAAAAGTGTTATGAAAATTTTGTAAATCCACGCTATATATGTTTTTCGTAAATACATTCAGTCGGTAAACAGGAAGTCAATGTGCGATAGACCTGAAAATGGTATACACGGTATAGAACCCCAAGCTGATGCTCAGTGCCAAATATCAAGCAGTTGTGATTTGTAGTTGCTGAGAAAAGTGTTATGAAAATTTTGTAAATCCACGCTATACGTTTCGTAAATACGTTCAGTCGGTAAATAGGAAGTCAATGTGCGACAGACCTGAAAACGGTATGCACGGTATAGAACTCCAAGCTGAAGTTTGGTACCAAATGGCTATGATTTGTGGTTGCTGAGAAAAAGGGTGTTTCGGACGGACGGACAGAGGTAAAAAAAAAACAAAAAAACAGTATACCCATTCTCCTTCGGAGCGGGGGTATAAATAACATGTTTCATGATGACCCCTGATTGGTTAATACACTAGGTTACTCATTTTGGTTTCAAGAATCAAATCAATCAAAGTTCCTTGTAGTCTTACTCCTACACAAAATTATCATCAATGCATTCGGTCACAAAATGTCAAGGTCTTTCTTAATACATGTTTAAAAACATATATACACTTAGTCTAATATATAAAACCTGCCACAGGTCACATTGATAGCCTACAGATTTTCTGGATGTCTGCACTTCGTGAATCACACAAATCTAAACCTGGTATCATTATCAGTGAAGTGAGCTGTAATATCCAGTTCCTCAGGCAAACACAATTCTATTGCTTTTCGAAAGCACCTGGAAAGTGCTATGTCTTTGTCACATGCTCAATTTCCAAAGTGCACATCAACTGCCTTCAGCAGTCAGCTTTATTATGAGGTAAAGAATGCTTAGTGAAGATGCAATGAACTTCTACATCAGATGGTTAAAACCAAACATTAATCACAAACACATCCCAGCGTTTCGGAGATGTCATTTTTCTATCACGCACCTGTTCTACATCCCCAGCAGGGCAAAACTATGCTGAAGACAGCCTAAGCAACACATGATACCAATTAGGAAATCACTATGGTGTGTTTTTGCTGACAGTGTGTTAACATAATTAGACTAACAACACACAGTGTTAATAAACAAGTCACTGCCAAATCATTCTACCATTTCCCTGATACTGTCAGACACCATTTACAGTAATAACAAGCTTCACTTGCATTTTGAACACATACAGATGATGAATGGGCTGCTGGTCATTATGTCTAAAGGAAACATGCGATGACAGCATATTAGCAGGTCTGTCACTCGGAACAGCAACTGCACAACCAGAGAGAACAGGAAAAAAGCCTGATAAGCTAAAGAAATAAGCTGTATGAAAAGAGAAGATGCTAGTTTTAATTGTTTCCGAACAACAGTGTTGTAGTCGAATCACTAAACCTTGAGTCTGAGTCCACTCTCGAGTCCCCAGTGTTCAAGACCGAGTCGTTAAAAAAAATTTGAGTCGAGTCCATGATTGATCCAAGTCGAGTCTGAGAACAAGACTCTAATCGCACTGTTTGACGGTGGCTGTTTTAGCCCCATTAACATTAGTTTGTTCTTGAACATGACGTATGAACAGGTGAATGTGCATTCTCTTTATCAGGGAATGCAAAGTATTCTGTCAGAGATGGTTGGGAGACGGATGTAAGCGCAGAAGGTGCATTTATTAATCCGAGTGAAGACGGTAAACAATCCAGAACGGCAGGCAAAATCGAAAAACGGTGAAACAGGCAATAGGTCGCGCGAGGCACAAACAGGCTATCGTAGACTCGGCAGAATCAAAGACAAGAAACAGGAAATCAGGGATCAGGAAACCAAACAAGGAAATAAGGCTCGGTAATGTGTCAGCAACGCAACTCAATACTTCGGAAAGCAAGTGTGTTTTCACAGTTTTTCATATCGGTGCACTGATTGCACCTTAATCCTGTGCAGATGCAAGTCATTTACAGCATGCGTGCGAGAGTCCGCTTGAAGTACGCGCTGTCCGGAGTGCCAGAGAGTCTATCTGATACACGCACCAAGGCGCACAGATGTGACACTCTTACACAAAATTAGCACAAAAATTAATGTAGATATACAGTAAATATCTTATGCCAAATTATTATGGCATGTGACAAAAAATAAAGAAAAAAAAAATCAGAGTCCTGATCTCCAATTTACGAGTCCGAATGCAGTTAATGCACAAGTGCAAGTCATCAGTGCTCAACTCCAAGTCACAAGTCCTTCAAATTAGGGCACAAGTCAGACTCGAGTCCAAGTCCTGGACTTGAGTATGATAAGCCTGCTGAGCAATAACAACAGAGGGTGACACGGTGGTGTAGTGGTCATCACTGTCGCCTCACAGCAAGAAGGTTCCGGGTTCGAACCTTACGGCTGATGGGACCTTTCTTTGTGGAGTTCGCATGTTCTCCCTGCGTCTGTGTGGGTTTCCTCCGGGTGCTCCGGTTTCCCCCACAGTCCAAAGACATGCAGATTAGGTAAAAATACCCAGCCACTGGGGTTGTAGAAGACCGTGCATACTTGGTGCCAATCCCAGCCTGGATAGACTGGGGAGGGTTGCATCAGGAAGGGCTTCTGGTGTAAAACCTATGCCAAATCAAGTATGCAGAACAGATTTGCTGTGGTGACTCCGAACATGCGAGAGCAGCCAAAAGAAGAAGAAGAATATAATCGAAGAGGAACACAGCTGTGAATGTTTTACTTGCTTGCAGAGGAAAGAAAGCAGCTTTAAGTAAGACAGAAAACATGAGTTCAGCCAACAGCATTATTCACAACAGATTGTCGTGACCTCATCAAAACATCTTTTTCTGTTTTGTTATAAATATGCAAAGTCTTTACGAATCCTGAAACATATTACTATCCATATAGTTCTATCTTTCACAGCTTCATACCATCAATTCGCCTTTCTTCTCTTCCTTACTCGTCTTTCACTTTTTTCTTCTCCTCCCATTCCTCTTCAAAACGCCTCTTCGATAGTTATTTGAAGGTTCAAGGATTCTAGATTTCTGAAGGCTCTAATGGAAGAGCCTCTAAAAGTGAAACCCTCTGTGTAGAAAAGTGTCTGGTGTAGAAAGGCTCACCAAAGAACCACATTGGGTTTGTAGGTTCCTAATAGTGGATACTTTCAGAGCTAATGACAGTAAGCTGAAGCACCTGCACCAGTGGCCATGGTTTCACTTCCTCCACCTTTTTTTCCAATTCCATCAGCCTCTCGAGTGTTGTCATGGCCACTGAGGGCCAAACTGTCATCTGTCCTCCTTCAGCCCACCCATTTAACAAGCAGAAAATGAGAGAACAATAGCAATATGCATACTGAGAAGAATGACAAGTATATTGTCAAACGGGGAGCGTTTCGACATGCCTGATGGAAAATGCTTCATTACTCTGTCTGAGCTCCTTATTTCCCAATACAGTAACCATTAGGGAGGAAAGCATAGTTGCGCATTAGAGGAGAGAAGGTGGGTGGAAATAATCAATGTTCTTTGAAATGAGATCTCGTTCGTGAGAGGTGGGCTTTTAATGTGGGTGTGGAAACTGAAGACTGGGGGAGGGAAGAGAGCACGAGGGATTCTGAACATCTTTTATGAGAAGATATGATTATATAACTTGCAGGCTGGAGTTGTGCATTGTACACCCATGGACAGGAACACCTGATTACTAATGGTGCTTTGTCAGGTCATCACTAAAAGAATTACCGAGGCTTTGTCACAATTCTCCAAATGTTCACTAGGTGGTCTAGTTGTGCTCAGCTTTCAAAATCAGAAAATGGCAACCTGTAGGCTAAAAGTTTGCCACAGTTTGCATGGATAATTCAGTATATTCTATCCACATTCACTAGATATGAACTATCTATCTGGCTACTACTAGGATATCAGCTCACATACTGAGTAGAGAAAAACAAAATGGCAGAGCGCATCAAGTCAGATACATCACTTTGTTATCAAGTATTTAAAAGAAACAGAAATAGCTAAAAGAATATAGTTCCCCCCACCCAGTATCTCCTGTTCCACATTCCAGGCCAGTCGGTGGCGGTAATGCACCTTAAAGTTGGTTGGACAACTGCCAAAAAGACCGTAAAGAAGAAGAAGAAAATGGTGGACCATGTTACTGAGCCAACCGAGGAAAAAATAAAAACTACTCGAAACCCCCCCCCCAAAAAAAGCAACAAAATATGGAAAGAAAATATTTGATGGTAAGAACGCAGCTTTTTTTTTTTTCAAGAATTATTATTATAGCATTTTTCAAAAACTGCTACCGTCATTTTGCCAGTTTGTTTACATCCTAAGCGGGAACAATATTCATCTCATCATCTCTAGCCGCTTTATCCTGTTCTACAGGGTCGCAGGCAAGCTGGAACCTATCCCAGCTGACTACGGGCAAAAGGCGGGGTACACCCTGGACAAGTCGCCAGGTCATCACAGGGCTGACACAGACACCCATTCACACTCACATTCACACCTACGGTCAATTTAGAGTCACCAGTTAACCTAACCTGCATGTCTTTGGACTGTGGGGGAAACCGGAGCACCCAGAGGAAACCCACACGGACACGGGGAGAACATGCAAACTCCACACAGAAAGGCCCTCGTCAGCCATGGGGCTCGAACCCAGACCTTCTTGCTGTGAGGCGACAGCGCTAACCACTACACCACCGTGCCGCCTGGAAACAATATTTCAGATATTTTGTATAAAGCTTTTATTTATCAAATTTACAAAAAAAAAAGTGGCATTTCTCAAAATCCAGTGAATCGTCGTTGTTCGTATGAACTGACCAGGAGTCACAGTGGGAGGTCAGGGCGAGAGAGCCAGGTGAAAGTGGGGCCACCAAGAGTCTTTAGCCCCAGGATTCTGTTGGGGGCACCGAAGACAGGACAGGGTTCAAGTACGTGACTCTCAGTTTGGGGGGGCGCCACAGGAGCAGTTCTCAGAAGCTGCCGTGCCAATGGTGTGGAGGAAGGCCTGAGTTTCCCCCCAACCGGTGCGAAGACGGTTCAGCCTGACCCAGGCAGGGAGTGGGAGGCAGTGCCCAGCAGGTTTAGTGGAGGGCTCAGGGGTGCAATTGTGCAAAGTGGAATTAGAACCCTCCCATTCCTTGTGCCACGTATCCATGACCCAATCAGGGGATGCGGTTCTCAAGCTCTGCAGCACATACAGTAAAGTGCTTGCGATTAAGGCATGGTCGAGTATTAACTTCACTGATGTTTGGCACCAGGCTGACCAGGATACGAGATTTCTCCGCAAGTTTAAGAACCAGGTGGTTCCTTCAGACTCTGGCAGGCGGGATGCCTGCAACAACAGGTAGCATAGCAGAGGGAGCTATGCTCATTGGTCACGGTATCGATGGCTGGGGTGTGGTAACTATGCACCCAGACCGAAGCAGCATACTCTGCAGTGGAGAACACCAATGAACCCCTTCGCACATCCAGTGAATGTGGATAGAATAAAACAGTTACAGTATTCCACAAAATCAAGTCATATATTAGCTGATAGCCAACGAGGCGCAGAGTTGGCTATAAGCCACGTACGACGAGATTCTTTGCTAAACACATAAGTAAATAAACAAAATCAATGAATCTATGAAATACAGTAAACCATTAATAGAATTATTATATTTTTTCCCTCCAGTCATTTCATCATAATTAAGTGTTTTATCATGGTGGATCCTGGGAACACGGAGCATGAGGTGTGGATAAACACTAGATAGGATGTCAGTCCATCACATTCACACCTTGGGGCAATTTAGCTTTAGCCAATCCACCTAATAACATGTTTGTTTGTTTTTAAGGTGGGAGGAAACCAGAGAACCCGAAGGAAACCTACAGGTATACAGGTAGAACACCCGAATTGCACATAGACAATAACTCAAGCTCAGAATTAAACTGAGGACCCTGGAGCTGTGAGGTCACAACACTACCTACTGAGCCACTGTGCAGCCCTTAATGATTTATCAAGAGATATATTTATAGATTTATTGATGGATTACTATATCCATATGGGTAGATTTACTGAAGGGGTTTACCGTATGCTTAAACACACGAATGAGGTGTGAGCTTCCTTTAGGTCGAGTTACTCTGATTGGACAGCAGCTCTCCATGCTTGGAGCACCATGATGGGAAATACATGATAGGTTTACAAATGCTCTAATATGTAGCTTGGCTGCATAACTGTGGTTGTTCTTAGCTACACTATATGGGCAAAAGTTTGTGGACACGACACCATTACACCAATATGTGCCTTGAACATCCCATTCCTGTTTTAGTCCCTTCTCTGCTGTTATAATCAGTTCCAACCTTCTGGGGAGGATTTCCATTACATTTTGAAGCATGGCTGTAAGGATTTGTGCTCATTCATCTAATTTCATGAAACCTGGTGTGCAATCAGCATTCCAGTTCCTCCTGAAGGTGTTCAGTGGGGTTGAGGTCAGGGCTCTGTGCAGGCAACTCAATTTCTTTCACTCCACTCTTCGCAAACCATGTCTTCATGGAGCTCACTTTGTGTACGGGGCATTATCATGCTGGAACAGGTTTAGGTCTCCTAGATCCAGTTAAGGAAAACTGTAATGATGTAGCATACAAACACATTCCAGACAATTGTGAGTTTCCAACTTTGTAGCAACAGTTTGGAGAAGAACCACATATGGATGTGATGGTCCAAAAGCAATGCTCCCAGCATACAGACATACTGTCCAATCAGAACAACTCCTCCTAAAAGAAGCCCGTCTCTGATTTGTACACTAAAGCATGAAATCCTTCAACAAATGCTTCAAGAAATATAAAAAAAGCAAACTAAACAAACAAACATTCATGTACAGTGCCTAGAAAAAGTATTCATACCCCTTGAACTTTTTCACATTTTTCCACCTTACAACCACAAACTTAAAAGTTTTTTATTGAGATTTTATGTGATAGACCAACACAGAGTAGCACATAATTGTGAAGTGAAATGAAAATGATAAATGGTCTTCAAAATTTTAAACAAATAAAAATCTGGAAAATGTGATGTGCATTAGTATTCAGCCCCCTGTACTCTGATACCTCTAAATACAATCCAGTGCAATCAATTGCCTTCAGAAGTCATCTAATTAGTTAATAGAGTCCTATTGTGTGTAATTTGCTTACTTGCTTAAGGCAGTCCGTCGTTGCAGACGATGACGTCACTCCTGTGTGTCCGCATGTGTCCTGCTGTGGCTGATTAGACCAATTCTTGATTTGCATGTCCGTCCGCAGACGCCGCATGTGTGTTCACCTATGCTGTTCGGGGGCTGATGTCGCCGTCTTCTTCTCTCCTCGCACTGCTGATTGTAGCCGGATGTGAATGTGGCAGTTCCTGCAGCACATTCCTGACGCCACCTGCTTCTGTTCACAGCAATTTCCTCTAGGCGCTGAGGCTGCATGCCACATTTTTTAAGGTTTGCCTTCAGGTTGTCCTTGAAGCGTTTGTGCTGCCCCCCAACAGTTCATCTGCCATTGGAGAGTTCCCCATACAGCATGTGTCTCGGTAGGCGGTTGCTGGGCATGCGGATGATGTGGCCAACCCATCTGAGCTGCCTCTGGAGGAGCAATGTTTCCAGTGGCTCGATGCCAGCCCTGCGGCGAATCTCGGCATGTGGAACCTTGTGCCACCACTTTAGTCCAAGTATTCTTTGGAGACATCTCATGTGGAACTGCTCGAGCATGCGGATGTGCCGCCTGTATGATGTCCAGGTCTCGCTAGCATATAGCAGGATTGACAGGCAGATGGCTCTGTACACTGCAACTTTTGTTTTGATTGTAAGGTCTTTGTTGAGGAATACCCTGCCCGCAAGTCTCCCAAAGGATGAGGAGGGAAGGCTGATGCGCCTCTGCACCTCACCTGTGATGCTGAGCACCGATCCTAAGTAGGTAAATACTGGAACGTTCTTTAGCGCGGTGTCTTTGATGGAGAACGTGACAGGCTCTGTGCCTGGCTGACCCTGGTCCATAGCTTCGGTCTTGTCGCAGTTAATGAGAAGACTAGCTCGTGTGTAAGTGTCGTCCAGTGTGTTTAGGTTTCTCTGAAGCCCTGTGGCTGTGGGGCCGGCAATGGCAGCATCGTCTGCGTATTGTAACTCCAGTATGTCCTCGTGTGTGCTTTCAGCCTGCGCAGGTTGAACAGGTTGCCGTACAGCCGGTATGTGAGAGAGATACAGTCCTCTGGCTTAATCCGCTGCTTAGATGCCAACATCACAGCGGCGAGGAACAGGTTGAAGATCACTGGAGCGATAACACACCCTTGTCTAACACCTGTGCAGACTTGGAAGGGGTCAGACTTGCTCCCACTGCCCATGACCCTTACCATGGCTCCTTCATGCAGACCTTTGAGAACTGTCAGGAAATTGTCAGGGCAGCCAAATCTCTTGAGCACTTCCCACAGTAGCGGCCTGTTCACTGTGTCGAATGCCTTGGTTAAGTCTATAAAGACTATGTAGAGATCTTGGTGCTGCCCCCTGCACTTCTCCTGTACCTGTCTGAGTACGAAGATTATGTCGACGGTGCTGCGATCCTTTCTGAAGCCACACTGACTTTCAGGGAGGACCTCTTCTGCCACGGCCTTGATGAGTCTCAGAAGCATGATCCTTGTGAGCACTTTGCCTGCACTCGACAAAAGTGAGATGCCACGACTGTTGCTACAGGTTGCTCTGTCTCCCTTCTTCTTGTAGATACTGACAAGGTATGCATCTTCCCATTGCTGTGGGACACAGCCTGAGGTCCAGCAAGCAACAACGAAGGAGTGTAGACAGTGAGCAACTGCTTCACCACCGTACCGAAGAATTTCACCAGGTACCTCATCAGGGCCTGCTGCCTTGTTGTTTTTGAGGGAGTTCACTGATGATAACACCTCTTCAAGTGTAGAAAGATCATCTAGGCTTTCCATTACTGGAAGCTTTGGGACATCATCCAGGACACTGTCATCGACTTCTGTGTCTCTGTTTAGGAGTTGTCTGTAGTGTTCTGCCCAGCGGGCCAGGATGGCAGATTTCTCGGTTGTTGTTCCATCTGTGCTTTGGACAGGGAAGTGTGTGCCTCGTCTTGGCCCATATGCAGCCTTGAGAGCACAGTAGAATTGTTGCTGGTTGCCTTTGTCCACGTAACCCTCTATTTCTGTGGCAAGGCGGGTCCACCATTCGTTTTTCATTTTCCTTAGTTCTCGCTGTACGTGGGACCGTACTTCAGCTAGCCTGGCTCTGTTGGCTGGAAATGGGTTCCTGAGGACAGTGGCGTGAGCGGTGTGTTGCTCCGTTAGGAGGATACGCATGTCCTCCCTTTGTTCGTCAAACCAGTCTCTATTCCGTCTAGTAGTGGTGCCGAGTACTTGGCGTGAGATGATGTTGAGGGTGCTGGCCACTGCATCCCAGGCAGTGGTCAGCAGCTCTGTGTCGATGGATGTGTCTTCCAGCATTTGGGTAAGACGGCTGGCCAACGCCATTTGCAGTTCTTCTCTTTTGCCACTGTCTTCTAAGGCCTTTATGTTGAGTTTTCCAGCATGTGCCTTCTTGTGTATATGTGTTTCTTGATGTTTAGTCCAAGTTTTGTGCGTACCATTCTGTGGTCAGTCCATCCTTGTGCTCCTCTCATTACTCGTGTGATTTTAACGTCTTTCCGGTCACATTGTTTGACTAGGACGTAGTCCAGCATGTGCCATCTCTTTGACCTGGGGTGCATCCAAGTGGTCTTATGCATTGTACGCAGCTGAAACAACGTGTTTGTAATCACAAGGGCGTGCTCAGCACAGAAGGAGAGGAGATGCAGCCCATTGTCGTTGCACTTGCCTACTCCATGGACTCCCAGTACTCCCTGCCATAGATGGTGACTGTTGCCAACTCGAGCATTGAAGTCCCCCAGTATGGCCAGTTTGTCTGCATGTGGAACTGCTCTTACAGCTGAGTTTAAGGACTCGTAGAATTGATCTTTGTCAGCTTCGCTGGCAACGAGTGTGGGTGCATATGTGCTGATGATTGACAAGTGCCGATTGTTCTGTAGTGGGATGTGCCATGTCATTATCCTCTCACTAATTCCTTGTGGGTCTTCCTTTGCAGCTTTCAGGAGCTCTGTCCGTATTGCGAAGCCCACTCCATACAGCCTTCTTTAACCTTCAGGGAGGCCTTACCAAAAGAAGGTGTAACCTTCGCCTTCTTCTACCAGCGAGCTCTCCTCTGCTAGGCGTGTCTCAGAGAGTGCGGCTATATCTATGTTGTATCTGCCAAGCTCGGCCACAATCAGTGCAGTACGTCTCTCAGGGCATTCAGATTGGTCTGTGTCCAATAGTGTTCTGACATTCCAACTTGCAAGGGTTAGGTTTATTCTCTTTTTGTTGTTTCGGTCGCATAAGTGGGACGCCATGGCAGGTACGGCTGCCTGACTGTGGTTTGTTGGAGCGAACAATGTTTAGGCCACCTTTTCTAGGCCCTCCCCCAGCTTTGGGGTGGGCAGTGTGGACCCTGAAAAGGGCTGCCCAGACACTTCGGGCGCTGCCTTTGGAGGCTGTCGCTCCTCTCCCAGCCAGCCAACGACCATCATCACCGAAGCCGCTGCACATGCAGGGTAGGAACTGGGAGCTTCCAGTGGCATCCTCACCTGCTCCCGTCACTCCGTCCCTGTCGCCATGGGACTTGTAGAGATTCAGTAGATACTTCTGTGACACACGGACAATAGGAAGTCATCTAATTAGTTAATAGAGTCCTACTGTGTGTAATTTACTCTCAGCATAAATACACTTGTTCTGTGAAGGCTTCAGTGGTTTGTTAGAGAACACTGAAGAACAAACAGCATCATGAAGACCAAAGAACTCACCAGACAGGTCAGGGATAAAGTTCTGGAGAAGTTTAGAGCAGGGTTAGGTTATAAAAAAATATCCCAAGCTCTGAACATGTCAAGAAGCACTGTTCAATTTCCATTCAAAAATGGAAAAAGTATGGCACAACTGCAAACCAACCAAGACATGACCATCCACCTAAACTGACAGAGCGAGCAAGGAGAGCACTGGTCAGAGAAGCAGCCAAGAGGCCCATGATCACTCCGGAGGAGCTGCAGAAATCCACAGCTCAGGTGGGAGAATCTGTGCACAGGACAACTACAAGTCGTACTCCACAAATCTGGCCTTTTTGGAAGAGTGGCAAGAAGAAAGCCATTGTTGAAAGACAGGCATAAGTCCCGTTTGCAGTTTGCCAGAAGCCATGTAGGGGACACAGCAAACATGTGGAAGAAGGTGCTTTGGTCAGATGAGACCAAAGTTGAACTTTTTGGCCTAAATGCAAAGCGCTGTGTGTGGCGGAAAACTAACACTGCTCATCACCCTGCACACACCATCCCCACTGTGAAACATGGTGGTGGCAGCATCATGCTATGGGGATGTTTTTCTTCAGCAGGGACAGGGAAGCTGGTCAGAGTTGATGGGAAGATGGATGGAGCTAAATACAGGGCAATCCTGGAAGAAAACCTGTTGGAGGCTGCAAAAGACTTGAGACTGGGAAGGAGATTCACCTTCCAGCAAAACAATGACCCTAAACATACAGCCAGAGCTACAATGGAACGGTTTAGATCAAAGAATATTCAGGTGTTAGAATGGCCCAGTCAAAGTCCAGACCTAAATCCCATTGAGCATCTGTGGCAAGACTTGAAAATTGCTGTTCAGATGCTCTCCATCCAATCTGGCTGAGCTTGAGCTATTTTGCAAAGAAGAATGGGCAAAAATTTCAGTGTCTAGATGTGCGAAGGTGGTAGAGACATACCACAAAAGACTTGCAACTGTAATTGCAGCAAAAGGTGGCTCTACAAAATATTGACGCAGGGGGGCTGAATACTAATGCACATCACATTTTTCAGATTTTTATTTGTTTAATATTTTAAAGACCATTTATCATTTTCATTTCACTTCACAATTATGTGCTACTCTGTGTTGGTCTATCACATAAAATCTCAATAAAAAACTTTTAAGTTCGTGGTTGTAAGGTGGAAAAATGTGAAAAAAGTTCAAGGGGTATGAATACTTTTTCAAGGCACTGTATTAATAAATAAATCTATGCATTTACTGAAAAACATACAGTACTGATCAATTTAATGATATACATTTTAAATTTGGCAGCCTCCATCCTCAATATGTATGAAAGTCCTATATGCTGTACATATAATTTTGTTATTTCTTTTGTGGACTTGAAACTTAATAGAAAAGTAAAAAATAAAAATAATAATTTTAAAAAAAGACAACAAGACGATACCTTGTAAAAATACCATCCACAATGCCAAATGATGCCTCACTGGCTGGAACAAAGGATCCCAGTTGGGCCATGATGGTGAGAAGAGCCACCTGGCGAATATAAGAGCTCTTTCCTCCCATGTTGGGTCCAGTGATGATCATAGCACGCTTGCCCTCACCCTAAAAGAAAGGTCATGACAATAAACGTTGAGTGGCTTTGATGAATGTCATGGCTGCACTGGTCAAGTCACAGAGTTAATGGACTGGAACTATCAACATTATGTGCTGTTAAACTCAAACCCAAGCACAGCGTATGTGGAATAAACAAACACAGCTGTTCATTATACAGAAAATTGGCTTTAATGCCAACTTGGCAAGAGTTTTAAAAAGGACACCATTAAAATATGATGGGTAGAGAGAGGTCAGGTTTAAAAAGGTGGGCACAAACACATACACTCACTGACCACTTTAATAGGAACTTGTTCTTGATTCCTGTTCTTGGCTGGCAGGCGTGGAATCCAATGTGACCTTCTGCTGTTGCATGCTGAGATGCTTTTCTGCTCACCATGGTTGTAAAGAGTGATTATATGAGTTGCTATATCCTTCCTGCCAGCTCGAACCAATTGGCCACTTTCCTCTGACCTCTCTTATCAACAAGGCGTTTGTTTTCATCCACAGAACTGTCACTCACTCAGTGTTTTTTTTTTCAGCACCATTCTGTGTGAACTCTAGAGACTGTTGTGCATGAAAACCCCAGGAGATCAGAAGTTTCTGAAATACTCAAATAAACCAGTCCATCTGGCTCAAACCAACACCCACAGTGCCACAGTGCAAGTCACACTTTGGGATCACAATTTTTCCCATTCTGATGTTTGAAGTGAACATTAACTGAAGCGCTTGATTTGTATCTGCATGATTTTATGCATTGTACTGCCGTCAAGGGATCGACTGATTAGAGAACAGCATAAACAGCAGGTGGATGGTGTTCCTAATAACCTTACCTTGTACCTTGATCAGGTCTTCATCCGTCTTTCAACGGGTCTGCCTGCTCACAATTACTCAGATGAGATTTGGCGGACTTTAGGAGACGCCGCCAATTTGCGCGATCTGAGGCGATGCGCTTCCCCAACTCAATATCGCAATCTTCTCCTAGGAACATCTTTAGATCACTGCTTATGGCTTTTATTAGATGATGTCTTGGGCGTCCAGCAGCGCGAGAACCATGGGAGGGGATCCAGTCTAGTAAAAACTTAGGAAGCCTGCCATCAGGCATACGGGCAACATGACCGAAGTATAGGAGGCGGGCGTAGCTAATGGTGATACCCAGACTACAGCATCCAGTGCGATTCCTGATTTCCACATTAGAAATGTGGTCATAAAATCGTACTTTAAGGATACGACGCAGACAGTTATGATGGAAGGCATCCAGACGATGCAACTGCTGCAGTTTAAGAGCCCAGGTAGCACAGCCATATAAGAGAGGTGTTATGACCCCACACTCGTAGATTTTAATCTTGGTGGAGAGAGAAATTCCTCTGTTCCTCCAGATGTTATTGATGGCATTAAAGGCATTAGATGCTACACCGATCCTCACGTTAATTTCTTTGTCAATAGATCCATCACTGGAGATCGTAGAGCCAAGGTAGCGAAAGTGGTTCACTTGTTCCAGGTGGCTCTAAAGGTTGTCATCGCCGGGGCGGCTTAGAGGATGAGCTCTCTAAGTCTCAAAAATACCCCAATGGCATGCGCAAAATATAGCATCTGACAACTAAAGTCCAGCTCCTGGCCTTCCCGTGGCAGAGCCATTACGTACCAACAGGAGAAGGGGCGAAGGCGAGTCACTGGCGCCTTAAAACCAGTTGCTCATTCTTCAACACCGTCTTCCTTTGACGTCTCCTTGTTCAGTTGCTTTCATGCGTTTCGTGTCATTCCTTGGCCGCCTTGCATCACATGCCTTTAGAGCCCTGGTCCTCCAGGTTGGGGGTTTTGCACAGGGGCAGCTTCCCTGCCATGTAAAAATTATGCCAGCTACTGTTCCTAATAAAGTGGCTGGTAAGTGTAGATGTTCTATTACTAGAAATTCCAGAGAAACAAAAATAATGAACTATGCAAACAAAAGTGCTTCTGAAGCCATAAGAGGTAAAGCCTGTTTGTTCAAAATGTGTTATTAGATGTTTAGAGCATTACGTTCATGGTTCTTAGCAGTGTCTCAATCCTGGAAATGGGAAATCGTTATTTAATGTGTTTTATATATTCATTTGCTACTTTATGAGACACACCTTTCACTTAGATGCACTTTGTATGTATACAGTTACTGACTGCAGCCCATCTGTTGTTATGCAAACATGGTTTGTGTTTGTTCTTTAAATTAATGGAAAGGGATTACTATAAGACCACCACTGGCTAGATATGATTCAGCACAGCACACACACCTACCTTGTTATTACACCTTATCCCCTTCGGACAGAAGGGAAAATGCTATGGAACTTCATGTGTACAATTGTACACGTCTGAAGAGGTTATAGGAGCTCTGTTTTTCCCCCCATGTACAAGTTGTATTAATTGTCCTCAATGATTCATTAATGGTTAATTCTCGCCACAGGATTCTTGGATATTTTTTGGTTGGCTGACTAGTTCAGTGGTTGATTGACAAAGTTTATGGGTCTGATAAACTGATAGTATAGAACAAAAAAAAAAAAAAAAGACTACAGTCAGCAATTGTACACCTACAAATTGACACGCATGGTAAGCTGAGATAACTAGAACTGTGAGTAAACTCACTATAGAATACCCCCTGCTTACAAGCCTGTCATCATATATTGCCATATGTAAGGGAATAAATTGAATTATCTCCCCTTTGAAACATCGGACTGGGATTATTTTCCTTCATGCACATCTTCAGGTGGTATACTGCTACTGTGTAAAGTTGCATCAAAATCCATCAAACAGTTTAGGTGGTGTTGCGCTTACAAGACACATGGACAGACAGGGTGATTCCTATATAACCCCCCAAACTTTGTTTGCGGGGGGTATAATAAAATGGCCACTAAGTGCAGCTGCATTGAAGGTGTAGAAACATATATTGTATAATCAATGTCCAAAGAGGAGAAACTGGTGGACAGTGGGAGAAAAAAGGAAAGCCCAATTATTTTGGATTGTTCAGATCCAGACAGATAAACCACAAACAGGGAACCAACCACAGAGAGCGATAATAGATACAGAGCAGAAAACACCAGTGGTGATGAATGTGGTGGTCTGGACTGATGGTAGCATAGAAAGAACACAACAAGCTGGAGAAACACAAAAGACGTTGTGGAAGGTTAAAAACAAGCTTGTGCCACTGATAATAAAACCCTTGTGTCTGTGATTCCTGAGCTGACAGAGTAGCTCCAACAGACTAAGTAAATGGCTTCAGTCTCAGACCTGAACCAAGTTTCAACACGTGTCAGAATTGTGTGGTGTTTGCTACACTACGTGCATGCTGTGGTTCATTTCTGTTCATTCGGATTATTAAAAATAAATCAGAAATACGAAATTTTAGAGTCAAAGTTTAGTTATGAATTTCGTCACCTCCAGTTTGTGTTGTCTGTCTGTCTATCAATCTATCATATATATTAAAAAAGATGATTATATTTTTGTCCCTTGTGAATTTATAAAGAATTATGAAACGTGGTCATATGAGTAAGTATCTGCACCAGGTAACATGCAGTGAAATAGAATAGATTAAAATAGAGGGGTGTTTTTTTTTTTCTTTTTTAAACTAGATCATCTGTTGGTTTCATAAAATAAGCAGTTCAGAAAGCTGGAGCTCAGCTCAAAGACACCCTATTTACCTCACACTTAATGACCAGTTTCATAGTGTGAAACTATGGAGATACCAGATCCCACTATGCACTACACCATGATCTCCATCTCATAGTTTCTATGATGATGAGAGTGCATGCCAATGAGCTCGGACAAGGTTATGTTTTATTAAACACAAATACTAAAGAATACAAAAGATCAAGAGAGAGAGAGAGCGCACACGAGAGACGAAAGAATGAGAAAGCGCAAAAGAAAGAAAGAACCCAAGAGAGACTGCCGAGAGCTAAAGGCAGACAGAGCATGCAAGAGAGAGCAAGAGTGAAAACAGAGCATGGGAGAGAATGAGAAATGAGAGAGAGAGAGAGAGAGAGAGAGAGAGAGAGAGAGAGAGAGAGAGAGAGAGGGGGATCGCGCATGCAATACAGGCACATTGGTGATTTGGCAAGTCTACATGTGTGCTAGAAAAGAATGGTTTATGTTTTAAGTTTCTCCATGGCAAAACCAGATTACTGCTGCCCACAATAAGAAAAAACAATGAGTGCATTAAAAAGAAAAAAAAGTACAATTACTGTCTGTATACATATCACTGTACTAATACAAAAATCACTGATACCGTATAAATCCCTTAAGGATTTAATTTGCACTTCTGAAAATCTCTCTCTTCCTTTGGTTCATTGCACATCTTGTGTTCATTGTGCACTGTTGTTCTCTGTCTACTGTCTTTGTTTTGTTGTATTGTATAGCAATAAAAAAATAATAATAATAAAAGATCCCTCTATGGATAGGGATCACAGTAAGACTACTACTGATCAGATATTATTTAAGTGGTGAATTCCTCTCTACCTACGTAGCACTAACACTCAGGCCTTGATTTACTAAGATCACAAATTAACGGTGCTCATTTGCATGTGTGTACTTGGTGGAAGAGCCGCAAGCCATTTATGAAAATAACTGCATGAATGGAATCGCATGTAAAGCAGGAAAACAATAATTAAATGGGATTTTTTTTAAAAACGTGCTCTTGATAGCTGTGATTTATTCTGATCTCACAGAGACTAACACAATTGTAGAGACACTAGCCACATGTAAGTGATGGGAATTACAAATCTGCTCCCAAACAGCTCACTGCATTTTGTGATATTTTGGCTTAACATGAACTCTTACTCTATCTTCTATTTAACAAAGTAAGATCACAATGGATATGATAAAATTCCTTTCAAACATTTGTTAAATTAATCAGTGTACTACAGTTGTGCACTGGTGAATCCACCAAGCATCCCTACATTCATGGTTATGGTATTCGCTGTGTCTGTGCTTCATTAAGACGATCCTCCCTGACAGTTACCTCATAAACACAGCCGAGTCAAAGGAGCGCCTCAACATTCGTGCTAATGAACAGCTTAAACGTTAAAAAGAGGTTTCCATAGAAACATTTAATTCAATTACTCTTACAAATTTAAATGGCATTACAGACATTTATTAACAAGAGTACTCTAAGAGCACAATATCCCCTGCTGGCAACTCGGCCATAACTCTGGTAAAATGTGACTGAATTGAACAAAATTACAATATGCGTATTACCGACATACAACAAAGAATCCTATCGAGTTTTGTGAAATTCCTCCAAAAATTGTGAGAGGAGTTGATTTCAGAAGGTGAGTACCCTTCCCGGGACGGACGGACAGATGGACATCGCCAAGACATAATCCCCCTTCGGGCCTTTTGGCCAGCGGGGGATAAAAACTATGAGGGAAGTTGATTTCAGAAAGCAAGCACACCTTGATGAGATTGTTAACAAACTTGTACTTTGCCAATCAAGGGCATAACTTATGGAATCAATTTTGTGCCAAAATGTTCATACAATACTTTTGAAATATCAAACAAAAACGACAAATCAAAATAAAAAAAAAAAAAGTCAATTTTTTTAGACTGGCAAACAAATTATTCGTGTAATTGTGCAAAATATCAGTCTATTACTCTTCAGAAACCTTTTATTTTTGTTCCGCGTCTTTCTCAGTTTTGTTTGACGTAATTTATTTTGGTTGCGATTCCAGCTTTCTCGTTTGCGCTCCCTGACATTTTGCTTGCAGTTTTGGCACAAACTTCACGTGTGGGTGGGCTGTCCAGGAATGCATTCCCATTGGCTAACTTGTGTTTGACTGACAGCTACGCTCAGCCATTCCCCTGTTGCTGTTGCGGCCATTTCCTACTTGGATTCTGGCGGACTGTTTGACGAGTGACCGATCCATTGACGGTAAACAAGGATCGAGTGGACTTCAGTGGCGACTATGATATTGAATTTACACTTTGTTGAATTAATTCAATATCATAGTCGCCACTGAAGTCCTTGTTTACAGTCAATGGATCGGTCATTCGTCAAACAGTCCGCCAGAATCCGAGTAGGGAATGGCTTCCGGGGGAATGGCTGAGCGTAGCTGTCAGTCAAACACAAGTTACCCAATGGGAATGCATTCCTGGACAGCCCACCCACACGTGAAGTTTGTGCCAAAACTGCAAGCAAAAAGTCAGGGAGCGCAAACGAGAAAGCTGGAATCGCAACCAAAATAAATTACGTCAAACAAAACTGAGAAAGACGCGGAACAAAAATAAAAGGTTTCTGAAGAGTAATAGACTGATATTTTGCATGATTACACGAATAATTTGTTTGCCAGTCTAAAAAAATTGACTTTTTTTGTTTTTTTTGTATTTTGATTTGTCGTTTTTGTTTGATATTTCAAAAGTACTGTATGAACATTTTGGCACAAAATTGATTCCATAATAACTCTAGTAAAATTTGCCCAAATTAAACAAAATTTCAATATGCGTATAACTGTCATATAACAAAGCCTTTTGCGAAGTTTGGTGAAATTTCTCCACAAATTGTGAAAGTTGATTTCAGAAGAACGTACACCCTCGTGAAATTGTCAAAGTACAAGTTTGTTAATCAAGGGTCAAAATTCTGGTAAAATTTTCACAAACGGGTGGCACGGTGGTGTAGTGGTTAGTGCTGTTGCCTCACAGCAAGAAGGTCCGGGTTCGAGCCCCGTGGCCGACGAGGGCTTTTCTGTGCGGAGTTTGCATGTTCTCCCCGTGTCCGCGTGGGTTTCCTCCGGGTGCTCCGGTTTCCCCCACAGTCCAAAGACATGCAGGTTAGGTTAACTGGTGACTCTAAATTGACCGTAGGTGTGAGTGTGAATGATTGTCTGTGTCTATGTGTCGGCCCTGTGATGACCTGGCGACTTGTCCAGGGTGTACCCCGCCTTTCGCCCATAGTCAGCTGGGATAGGCTCCAGCTTGCCTGCGACCCTGTAGAACAGGATAAAGCGGCTAGAGATAATGAGATGAGATTTTCACAAACGAAATTAAACTGCAATATGTGTATTACCGTCATATAACGAGGCCTTTTGCCAAACTTTGAGAAATTCGTCCAAAAATTGTGAGAGGAGTTGATGTCAGAAGGCAAGCACACCTTCATGAAATTGTGAAAGTACAAGGTTGTTAATCAAGGGCTGTAACTCTGGTAAAATGTGACCGAATTGAACAAAAATAATCTGCGTACTACCAACATATAACAAGGCCTTTTGCCAAGTGTAGCAGCGGGGGCGTGGCCAAGCAGCAGTCTGTGAATGGAGGGCGGGGTCAGGGAAGGTAAGTGGCTAAGTCATTCCACCTGCTGTTAATTAGTGTGTGTGTGTGTGTGTGTGTGTGTGTGTGTGTGTGTGTGTCACTGTTTGTTACAGGGACGGAGCATAAAAGGAGAGAGAGAGCAGAGGAAGGGAGCTCTCTCCCCAACCAGTGCATGTGCGTGTGAGTGAGTGAGTAAATGAATGATAAATAAATAAAAAGGAAGCTGAAAAGCTCAAAGTTTTGGATAAACATCAACTCTCGCCTGCCGTGCTTCTGTGCTCCACCCGCATCAGGAAGTGTTACAGTGGTGCTGAAACCCGGGAGCACAGAAGAGAACCACCCCATGGAGTCCCCGCCATTCGAAGAGCTCATCCTTGCCCTCGCTACCACCCAGCAGAACCAGCATCAAGCGCTGATCACCCTCCGAAAGGAGCAGGAGCAACGCTTCGAAGCCTTGATGCTGGCCCAGCAGGAAGATCGCCAGGCGTTCCGGCACTGGCTCACGTCAGCAGGGGCGTCAACCACCGCTGCCGCCACCCTCACAAAGATGGGACCGCAGGATGATCCAGAAGCGTTCCTCACTCTTTTCAAGCAAGCAGCCGAGGCGTGGGGGTGGCCGCAGGAGCAGCGCGTGGCGCGCCTTCTCCCGCTCCTGACTGGCGAGGCGCAGCTCGCAGCGCAGCAGCTCCCTGCTGACAGCCAGCTGGTCTATGCTGACCTGACAAAAGCCATCCTGCAGCGGCTCGGCCGCTCCCTGGAGCAACCTCGCCAGCGCTTCCGGACGCTGGCATTGGAGGAAGGTGGCCGGCCGTTTGCATTTGGCCAGCAACTCCGGGACGCCTGCCGGCGGTGGCTGAGGGCGGAAAACCGCGACTCTGACGGAATCATTGATCTGGTGGGCACTGGAGCAGTTTGTCTTTCGACTTCCGGAAGGAATGGCGGAATGGGTCCAGTGTCATCACCCGGCATCGCTAGAGCGAGCCATCGAGCTGGCGGAGGACCATCTGGAGGCGGCTCCGACGGCAGGCAGACGAGGCGTCTCCCCTCGCTTCTCTTCTCTCTCTCTTTTCTCTCCCTGTCTCTCGTCCCCCTCCCCACCAGTTCCCCTGCCATGGAGGCGGCGGCTGGCCCCTCCCCAGCTGGCCTGTCGCACCCGTGGTGTCCTCCCCTCTTCCTCTCCTGTGTCTGTGTTGCCTCCCCCTCAGGTGAGTGACACCCATAACACCAGTGCAGAGGGAAAGCCTGGGCCAGTGTGCTGGCGCGGTGGGGAATCGGAGCATCTCCGAGGCCAGAGCTCCGCAAGGGAGGTGGGTGCTGTAATCCGGATCCCCGACGCTCCAGAAACCGCCCCCAATCGGGCCGGAACGTATCGCATACCGGTGAGTATCCAAGGGGCTACATATCACGCTTTGGTGGATTCTGGTTGCAATCAGACCTCAATTCACCAACGCCTGGTGCAAGGTGAGGCATTGGGGGAAGCACAAGCGGTGAAAGTAGTGTGTGCGCATGGGGATGTTCACCATTACCCTCTAGTGCCTGTCCAAATTCTATTCCGGGGCCAAATGCATAGAATAAAGGCAGCGGTTAGTCCCCGTCTCACCCATTCGTTGATTTTGGTTACTGATTGGCCAGGATTTAAAAACCTAATGGAATATTTAACACACAGTGGGTCCTGCACTAGTAGGTCACGGGAAGGTCCTGGTGTGGCGTTGACTGGAGAAGCTGTCGCAGAGCCGCCTACATCAACACCGCGACAGAGTGAGGAGCAGCCCGCTCCTCCTACCTCTCTCAGGGATTTCCCGTTAGAGCAGTCGCGAGATGAGACTCTGCGGCATGTGTTTGACCAAGTGAGAGTAATCGATGGTCAAACTCTTCAGCCAAGCGCAGCACCGACCTTCCCCTATTTTGCCATTATTAAAGATAAATTGTACCGAGTGACGCAGGACACTCAAACCAAGGAACAAATAACCCAGTTGTTAATCCCATGGCTGGACACTTGGGGCAAGATAAAACACTAGCCCGAATAATGGCCCGATTCTATTGGCCAGGGATTCGCGGGGATGTCCGTCGGTGGTGTGTGGCATGCCGTGAATGCCAATTAGTAATCCCGCAGCCACTCCAAAAGCACCTTTGCACCCTCTTCCTCTAATCGAGACCCCGATTGAGTGAATTGGGATTGATCTCGTTGGGCCATTAGATCAGTCAGCACGGGGATATCGCTTTATTTTAGTTCTAGTGGACTATGCAACGCGATATCCGGAAGCAGTGCCTCTCCGCAATATCTCAGCACGCAGTATTGCGGAAGCGCTCTTCCGCTTTATCTCCCGGGTCGGGATTCCGAAAGAAATCCTGACAGACCAAGGCGCTTCGTTTATGTCACGCACACTGCGCGAGCTGTATGGGTTACTGGGGATCAAGTCTGTCTTGGGCCCCTGGGGCCATAGTCTGAGTTTCTTTCTGAATTTGCAGATTTTATCTCAGATCTGGTTATTTCCTTAGACAAAGCTTTAGTTGTCGGAGAATGTTGACAGAGTGTTTTGGTAAACTGGGATGTATGGATGCTGTCAGTCCCCACTTGCTTGCTCACTCAAGTTTGTTGACGGTGTAGTGGCTGGCTGCTTTATGTCCCGGAGCTCCCTCATGCCTGTGTTACCTTCTGGCTCTCCCCTTTTAGTTATGCTGTCATAGTTAGTTGCCGGAGTCCCTGCTTGTACTCAGTGCAATATGTATACTGTTCCTACTTATTCAGGTGACATTGGGCATACCTAACAATCCGTGTTTTCTTTCCCTCCCCCCCAAAATCTGTCCCTCTGAGTTACATGGAGTCAACAGGAAATCTTTTGGTGGAGAGGGTGGAGACCTCGACTGGCTATCGTAGCCTGCAGGGAATCGGCCGTCAGACATCCTGTCGCATGTCCCAGACTTGGTGAAATGTAACTGAATTGTCTGGGCCAGCCCTAAGGGTTCCATCTGCATCCCATCATTGCTGAGGAGTGTGCTCCCACCACCCAATCAAGCATCCAGCAAGAGCAGGTCATGATATTTTTTAACCATATTAACATGCCATTGTTGTGTATTATGCCTGATGTCAAGACTGTCGTCTCTGCGAGCCTACCACACAGATTTAATACTTGTGTCATTTTTAGGGCATACCTAACAACCTGTGTTTTATCCCCCCCCAATCTGTCCCTCTGAGTTACATGTTGGTCCTGGGATTGAGATGCTGGCCTCTTCTGCCCCTCGGACCTGCTTGATCCATCCTGGTGCCCTGTGTCTGGTTGGAGTTTTATCGCATCGCATGGAGGACGGCCCCATGAGGACAGTTGAGGGTTACACCTGGAGGATGCTCTGGACTCTTACAGTAATGCTTTTATGGCTGAGGACTACAGTTGACTTGCTAACTTTAGGACTGCAGTTGTCATGAACAGTTTTGCACTCAAGTTTCCATCAATGAAGAGTTACAACATCAACGAAACTGTCTTCATGTTAAAACTGTTAATGTTATAGTCATGCTGTCTGTTGTTGCCCAAATGAGGATGGGTTCCCTTTTGAGTCTGGTTCCTCTCAAGGTTTCTTCCTCATGTCGTCTGAGGGAGTTTTTCCTTGCCACCGTTGCCACAGGCTTGCTCATTGGGGATAGATTAGGGACAAAATTAGCTCATGTTTTAAGTCGTTCAAATTCTGTAAAGCTGCTTTGCGACAATGTTTATTGTTAAAAGCACTATACAAATAAACTTGACTTGACAGTGTTTATCACCCACAAACGGATGGCTTAGTAGAGCGATTTAACCAGACACTCAAAAACATAATCTGTAAATTCGTAAGTGAAGATGCACGTAATTGGGATAAGTAGCTCGAGCCCCTGTTGTTCGCAGTACGAGAGGTCCCGCAAGCCTCCACGGGGTTTTCTCCCTTCGAATTATTATATGGGTGTAAGCCGCGTGGCATTCTGGACGTGCTACGGGAAAATTGGGAGGAGGGACCTTCACTGAGTAAAAATGAAATACAGTATGTTCTTGACCTGCATGCAAAACTCCACACCCTCACACACCTAACCCAGGAGAATTTACGGCAGGCACAAGAACGTCAAAGCCGGCTGTATGACAGGGGCACGTGCCTTAGAGAGTTCACGCCGGGAGATAAAGTGCTTGTATTATTGTCCACGTCAAGTTCTAAATTAGTCACCAAGTGGCAAGGGCCCTTTGAGGTCACACGGTGAGTCGGGGACGTCGACTATGAGGTGAAGCGAACGGATGGGGTGGGGAACGGCAAATCTACCACCTCAACCTTTTAAAATGCAGGAATGAGGGGGTCCCTGTCGCGTTGGTAGTCCCAGAGAAGGCGGAGCTAGGGCCAGAGGTAAAAAAGATAACATCTCGGACCACTCCGGTTCCTTGTGGAGACCACCTTTCACCGGCCCAACTCACGGAGGTAGCAAAGTTGCAGAAGGAATTTTCCGATGTGTTCTCGCCTCTTCCTGGTCGTACCCACCTCATAGAACACCACATCGAAACAACCCTGGGGATGGTAGTGCGTAGCTGCCCTTACCGCTTGCCCGAAAACAAGAAAAAGGTGGTTCAGGACGAACTCAAGGCCATGCTCAAAATGGGCATAGTTGAGGAGTCCCACAGTGACTGGAGCAGCCCAGTGGTCCTGGTTCCCAAGACTGACGGGTCGGTCCGGTTCTGTGTGGACTATAGAAAGGTCAACGCGGTGTCTAAATTTGGCGCATACCCAATGCCTTGCATTGATGAGTTGCTTGATCGGTTAGGTGCTGCTTGCTTTTATTCGACACTGGATCTAATAAAGGGATATTGGCAGATCCCCTTGACTCCTCTATCCCGAGAAAAAACGGCCTTTTCCACACCGTTTGGATTACATCAATTTGTCACGCTCCCTTTTGGGTTGTTTGAGGTGTCCGCTACGTTCCAGTGGATTATGGACAGGGTCCTCCGCCCTCATGCTGCCTAAGCAGCCGCCTATCTAGATGACATTGTAATCTACAGTAATGATTGACTGCGGCACTTGGAACACCTGAGGGCTGTCCTAAAGTCGCTGAGGCGAGCGGGCCTAACAGCTAACCCCCCCCCAAAAAAAGGTGTGCGATTGGGCAGGTGGAAGTACGGTATCTAGGGTTCCACTTGGGCCATGGGCAGGTGCGTCCCCAAATTAACAAGACCACAGCAATTGCGGCCTGCCCGAGGCCCAAGACCAAAAAGAAGGTGAGACGGTTCTTGGGGCTGGCTGGCTATTATCGTTAGGTTTCTACCTAATTATTCGGATGTCACCAGCCCGCTAACCGATCTCACTAAAAAGGGGGCTCCAGATCCGGTCCAATGGACAGACCAGTGCCAATAGGCCTTCTCGGAGGTAAAAGCTGCACTGTGTGGGGGGCCACTTTTACACTCCCCTGACTTCTCTCTCCCGTTTATTTTGCAGACTGATGCATTGGACAGAGGGCTGGGGGCCGTTTTGTCTCAGGAGGTGGAGGGTGAGGAACGCCCCATGCTGTACATCAGCCGGAAACTCTCGATGCGTGAAAGCAGGTACAGCACAATCGAGAAGGAGTGTCTCGCCATCAAGTGGGCGGTCCTCGCCCTCCTACCTACCTGCTGGGGCGCCCTTTCACTCTCTGTTCGGACCACACGTCCCTCCAGTGGCTCCACCGCATGAAGGATGCTAATGCACGGATCACCCGTTGGTATCTCGCCCTCCGGCCATTTAAGTTCAAAGTGATCCACAGGCCGGGGGCGCAGATGGTGGTGGCGGACTTCCTGTCCCGGGGGGAGTCAGCTTCAGGCCGGACGGCTCCCTGGCCTGAGTCGGGCGGTGGGGGTATGTGGCAGCGGGGGCGTGGCCAAGCAGCAGTCTGTGAATGGAGGGCGGGGTCGGGGAAGGTAAGTAGCTAAGTCATTCCACCTGCTGTCAATTAGTCTGTGTGTGTGTGTGTGTGTGTGTGTGTGTGTGTGTGCGCGCGCGCGTGCATCACTGTTTGTTACAGGGATGGAGCATAAAAGGAGAGAGAGCAGAGGAAGGGAGCTCTCTCCCCAACCAATGCATGTGTCTGTGTGTGTCTGTCTGTAAGTGAGTGAGTAAATGAATGAATGAATGAATGAATGAATGATAAATAAATAAAAAGGAAGCTGAAAAGCTCAATAAAGTTTTGGATAAACATCAACTCTCGCCTGCCGTGCTTCTGTGCTCCACCCACATCAGGAAGTGTTACACCAAGTTTGGTGAAATTCCTCCAAAAATTGTGAGAGGAGTTGATTTCAGAAGGAAAACACACTCCTATGAAATTGTCCAAGTATAAATTTTGTTAATCAAGGGCTGTAACTCTGGTAAAATGTGACCCGATTTAACTAAATTACAATATGCATAGTACAGACATAGAACAAAGAATCCTGCCAAGTTTCGTGAAATTCCTCCAAAAATTGTGAGAGGAGTCGATTTCAGAAGGTGAGCACCCTTCCCGGGACGGATGGACGGACATCGCCATGACATAATCCCCCTTTGGGCCTTTCAGTCAGCAGGGGATAAAAAGGGGGGGGCAGCTCATATGGTTCATATATGTGACAAATAACTAACAGATTACAGCAGAAGCATAATGGCAAATAAAGGAGGTGAGGCAAGCTGAAAGGATGTTTCAAAAACAATGTATTATAAAGTGTAGATTTAAAAAAAAAAAAAGCGTGTGTACTGTTCGTTAGCTATATGTAGATGAAAACTTCCACAGGTTATTCGAATGATGTTCACATTGGAGGTGCAAATGTATAGCGACATACAATATACAGTCAAGTGAAAAAATAAGGACATCCCATGGAAATTGTAGACTTTTCTCAACATATTTAAACAAGCAAACATTTCACTCTCTTTGATGCAATGCCTATAGATAAAGGTAATCTACTCCAACAAATGACACATAAAATTGACATTTTGTAGTCATTTTCATAATCTCATCTCATCTCATTATCTCTAGCCACTTTATCCTGTTCTACAGGGTCGCAGGCAAGCTGGAGCCTATCCCAGCTGACTACGGGCGAAAGGCGGGGTACACCCTGGACAAGTCGCCAGGTCATCACAGGGCTGACACATAGACACAGACAACCATTCACACTCACATTCACACCTACGGTCAATTTAGAGTCACCAGTTAACCTAACCTGAATGTCTTTGGACTGTGGGGGAAACCGGAGCACCTGGAGGAAACCCACGGGGAGAACATGCAAACTCCGCACAGAAAGGCCCTCGCCGGCCACGGGGCTCGAACCCGGACCTTCTTGCTGTGAGGCGACAGCGCTAACCACTACACCACCGTGCCGCCCCATTTTCATAATTTAAATTAAAAAAAAAATTGGTCAGGAAAAGTAAGGACACCCTGGAAAAAGTAAGTACACCCTTACATTCATCACACTTTCAAGTCCATAATATTAGACTCAGATTTTCCAGATTAGGTGCCGTTAATTAGAAACTCATGCAGATGGAGGTGCAGGTGGAACCAGTCTTATTTAAACTGGACATCTAGGGTCTGGTGCTCTCTTTGCTATTGAAGTGTGTGCTGTCATCATGCCAAGATCTAAAGAACTCTCAAAGGCACTCAGAAAAAAAAGGCTGTGGATGTACATGAATCTGGCAAGGGATTTAAAAAGATCTCTAAATTATTAGAAATAAATAATTCCATTGTAAGGAAAATCATCTACAAGTGGCATAGATTTCAAACAACTGCCACTTTGTCCAGGACTGGCCGTCCCAGCAAATTCAACCCAAGAGCAGACTGTCTGATGCTAAAAGGCGTCTCCAAGAACACCAAAATTTCATCACTGGCTCTCGAGGCAACTCTTAGTGTGAAAGTGCATACCTCTATAATCAGAAAGAGAGATGAAAAAAATTGACCTGCATGGGAGGTGTGCCAGGAAGAAGCCTTTGCTGTCCAAAATGAACATTAAAGCAAGACTACAGTTTGCCAATAAACATCTAGGCAAAGACCAGGCCTTTTGGAATAATGTGCTCTGGACAGACAAATCAAAGGTAGAGTTATTTGGCCACAGTAAGAGTACACACGTGTGGCGCAGACCAAAGAAGGCTTTTCATCAGGACAAGAACCTCATACCAACTGTCAAGCATGGTGGTGGAAAGGTTATGGTTTGGGGTTGCTTCACTGCCTCAGGGACTGGGACGCATGCATTTATTGATTCAACGATGAATTCTGAATCACATCAAAGAGAGCTTTAAGATAATACAAGGCCATCTGTTCAAAAGTTGAAGTTGAACTGGAGGCGGACCTTTCAGCAAGATAACGATCCTAACCATACTACCAAATCCGCCAAGGAATGGCTCAAAAAGAAGAAATAGTGGGTTATGGAATGGCCGAGTCAAAGCCCAGATTTGAACCCCCATTAACATGTGGTGAGATTTGAAAAGGACAGGACATGCAAGAAAAGCCTCAAACATCTTGCAACTGAAGGAACTTTGCATGGAAAAGTGGTCAAAAAAATTTCATCAAGCTGTTAACAGAGACTAGTGAACAATTATGCAAAATGCCTAAAAGTTACAGTATTTGTTAAACGGGGCAGTACTAGCTTCTGAATCCAAGGGTGTACTTACTTTCTCCATAGAAGAATATTACATCTATTGACATTTGTGTTGAATAAATGATCAAAAAACCCAGTTTTCATTGTTGCTTTGCTCAGGTACATCACCTTTATCTGTATGCACTGTACCAAAAGAGTGAAATGTTTGCTTGTTTAAATATATTGGGAAAAGTCTACTATTTCCATAGGATGTACTTATTTTTTCACATGACTGTATAATGAATACATACGAAATCATGGTGATATATATTACATATTCACTGTGTATACAGTCCCAGTCAAAAGTTTGGACACATCTAACTCAAGTCTTATGGTCAGATGAGTCAAAGGTCAAGTCGTTTGACCACAAATGACCAAAAGGTACAGAGGAACACTGGACCAACTGTAAAACATGGTGGTGGTAGCATCATGTTCTGGGCCTATTTTGCTGCCAGTGGAACAGTTATCAAACTCAAAATGAGCATATATTTTCCAAAAACAAAATTTCAGTTTCAACATTTGATATGTTGTCTTTATACTACTTTCAGTGAAATATAGGATTTCCATGATTTGCAAATTATTGCATTCTGGTTTTATTAATAGCCCAACTTTTTTGGAATTGTGTGCGCGTGCGTACACACACACACACACACACACACACACACACACACACACACACACACACACACACCTCAGCATAAATGAGTACACCCCCTTTGAAAAGTAACATTTTAAACAATATCTCAATGAACACAAACAATTTCCAAAATGTTGAAAAGACAAAGTTTAATATAACATCTGTTTAACTTAGAATGTGAAAGTAAGGTTAATAATATAACTTAGATTACACATTTTTTCAGTTTTACTCAAATTAGGGTGGTGCAAAAATGAGTACACCCCATAACAAAAACTACTACATCTAGTACTTTGTATGGCCTCCATGATTTTTAATGACAGCACCAAGTCTTCTAGGCATGGAATGAACACGTTGGCGACATTTTGCAACATCAATCTTTTTCCATTCTTCAACAACGACATCTTTTAGTGACTGGATGCTGGATGGAGAGTGATGCTCAGCTTGTCTCTTCAGAATTCCCCAAAGAAAATAATTTCTTTACACCACAAAGGTGAAGGCTACAAGAAGATCAGTAAAGCTTTACTTATCAGTCAGAATACTGTAGCAAAAGTGGTACAAAAATTTAAGAAAGATGGAACTGCAACCATCTCACAGAGACGTCCAGGTCGTCCACGGAAGTTAACACCTCGACAGGAGCGTCTTCTGATGAGAAGGGTTGAAGAAAATAGGCCTGCAAGTTCACTGCAGTTATCTAAAGAAGTAGAAAGCCAAACTGGGGTGACTATTTCCCATGACACAATATGGCGTATGCTGCAGAGGAATGGCATGCATGGATGCCGTCCACGAAAGAAGCCTCTCCTAAAGCCCAGGCACAAAAAAGCCCGCCTAGAGTTTGCCAGGGCCCATGCTGACAAAGATGAAGACTACTGGGACTCTATACTCTGGAATGATGAGACCAAGATAAATGTTTTTGGAACTGATGGCTTCAAAACTGTATGGCGTCGCAAAGGTGAGGAATACAAAGAAAAATGCCTGGTGCCTACAGTGAAACATGGTGGTGGCAGTGTCCTTATGTGGGGCTGCATGAGTGCTGCTGGTGTCGGGGAGCTGCATTTCATTGATGGCATCATGAATTCACAGATGTATCGCTCTATACTGAAAGAGAAGATGCTACCATCATTCCGTGCCCTTGGTCGTCGTGCACTTTTCCAACATGACAATGATCCTAAACACACATCTAAGGCCACTGTTGGATTTCTGAAGAAGAACAGGGTGAAAGTGATTCAGTGGCCAAGTATGTCTCCTGATCTGAACCCAATCGAACACCTATAGGGAATTCTGAAGAGACAAGTTGAGCATCACTCTCCATCCAGCATCCAGTCACTAAAAGAGGTCATTGTTGAAGAATGGAAAAAGATTGATGTTGCAAAATGTCGCCAACTTGTTCATTCCATGCCTAGAAGACTTGGTGCTGTCATTAAAAATCATGGAGGCCATACAAAGTACTAGATGTAGTAGTTTTTGTTGTGGGGTGTACTCATTTTTGCACCACCCTAATTTGAGTAAAACTGAAAAAAATGTGGAATCTAAGTTATATTATTAACCTTACTTTCCCGTTCTAAGTTAAACAGATGTTATATTAAACTTTGTCTTGTCAACATTTTGGAAATTGTTTGTGTTCATTGAGATATTGTTTAAAATGTTACTTTTCAAAGGGGGTGTACTCATTTACGCTCAGCACTGTATACATATATACATACATATATATACACACACACACATTATATTTATATATATATATATATATATATATATATATATATATATATATATATATATACACACACACACTAATATATATATATATATATATATATATATATATATATATATATATATATATATATATATAAAAATAAAAATGTGTGTATATCGTTTGTAACTGTTTATCCTGTACAGGGTCGCGGGCAAGCTGGAGCCTATCCTAGCTGACTATAGGCGAGAGGCGGGGTACACCCTGGACAAGACACCAGATCATCGCAGGGCTGACACACAGAGACACACAACCATTCACACTCACATTAACACCTACAGTCAATTTAGAGCCACCGATTAACCTAACCTGCATGCCTTCGGACTGTGGGGAAAACTGGAGCACCCAGAGGAAACCCATGCAGACACGGGGAGAACATGCAAACTCTACACAGAAAGGCCCTCGTCAGCCACTGGGCTCAAACCCAGAAGCTTCTTGCTGTGAGGCAACAGTACTAACCACTACACCACAATGCTGCCATATAACAAGCATATATCACACACACACACAACCCCGATTCCAAAAAAGTTGGGACAAAGTACAAATTGTAAATAAAAACGGAATGCAATGATGTGGAAATTTCAAAATTCCATATTTTATTCAGAATAGAACATAGATGACATATCAAATGTTTAAACTGAGAAAATGTATCATTTAAAGAGAAAAATTAGGCGATTTTAAATTTCATGACAACACCACATCTCAAAAAAGTTGGGACAAGGCCATGTTTACCACTGTGAGACATCCCCTTTTCTCTTTACAACAGTCTGTAAACGTCTGGGGACTGAGGAGACAAGTTGCTCAAGTTTAGGGATAGGAATGTTAACCCATTCTTGTCTAATGTAGGATTCTAGTTGCTCAACTGTCTTAGGTCTTTTTTGTCGTATCTTCAGTTTTATGATGCACCAAATGTTTTCTATGGGTGAAGGATCATTTCTGGATCATGTTTAGATACGGCTTCTTCTTTGAACTGTAGAGTTTTAGCTGGCAACGGCGGATGGCACGGTGAATTGTGTTCACAGATAATGTTCTCTGGAAATATTCCTGAGCCCATTTTGTGATTTCCAATACAGAAGCATGCCTGTATGTGATGCAGTGCCGTCTAAGGGCCCGAAGATCACGGGCACCCAGTATGGTTTTCTGGCCTTGACCCTTACGCACAGAGATTCTTCCAGATTCTCTGAATCTTTTGATGATAATATGCACTGTAGATGATGATATGTTCAAACTCTTTGCAATTTTACACTGTCGAACTCCTTTCTGATATTGCTCCACTATTTGTTGGCGCAGAATTAGGGGGATTGGTGATCCTCTTCCCATCTTTACTTCTGAGAGCCGCTGCCACTCCAAGATGCTCTTTTTATACCCAGTCATGTTAATGACCTATTGCCAATTGACCTAATGAGTTGCAATTTGGTCCTCCAGCTGTTCCTTTTTTGTACCTTTAACTTTTCCAGCCTCTTATTGCCCCGTCCCAACTTTTTGAGATGTGTTGCTGTCATGAAATTTCAAATGAGCCAATATTTGGCATGAAATTTCAAAATGTCTCACTTTCGACATTTGATATGTTGTCTTTGTTCTATCGTGAATACAATATCAGGCCATCCTTAAAAAAAAATCCGTTTCCTGTCCACCGGGTGAGCAAAAAAATTTTCAGTCGGGAGGGAGGGATTTTTATATATATATATATATATATATATATATATATATATATATATATATATATATATATATATGGATGGATAAGAAATCGCAATGCTGTGTTTGCTTTTTCTTTCAGTACTTTATTACAAAAGCAGACACATTTAATTAAGCACTCATTTAAGTTGTGATTCGCGCTGTTTGTACCGATAATAACCACAAATTCCCCGCCGACTTGTTGATCAGGGGAGAGTAACTCATCTGCGGCCCCGACATGCGGTGTGTGTGCGCGCACTCGGCGGAGGCAGTAGTGTGTCAGGGAGGGAACAGAAGCGGAGATAACGCTTATTTTGTCTCTGGTAAACCAGTCTTCTCTCGTTCAATTACGTGCTGGCATCAAAAGACACCGTTGGTTGTAAATGAAACCAAACTGAGTGGTTGGAGTGTATTTTCATACACAAATGGAGAAATGTTTGCTGAGTGTGTAATTGTGTAGCCACCACTGCAGACCATTGTCGTTGTTAATTCATAGCATGCTCAGTTGCGTGAATGTGTCATGCACCGAAAATAAGAGATTTACAAGCCGGGAACGCCTCATGATGCAATACGCAAGAAAAGAAAGAAGATTTACTGCCATTTTACTTTGTATTTGAGTAAAGTGAATAAATAAATGGTCTGTGGAAAATACATTTAATCCTGGGAACTGCGTGCACAGGAGTTTATTTTGTGTTTACCCCCCCCCCGGCTGGCTACTTATTTGTCATGGCGGCTAGTATGAGCCTTAGTGGAAAGCCCTGGGAATGCGTAAATGTCAAGTTCGATTTTAGATTTACGAACCCGAAAAAAATGTCAAAAAAACGGCGTTAAAAAAAATAATAAATTTCAACCGCACAAACGGCACTCACCCGGCCGGTGGACCGGAAACAGAACATTTTTTAATAATGGCCTCAGTTTTTGAGATTTGTAAATTATTGCATTCCGTTTTTATTTACAATTTGTACTTTGTCCCAACTTTTTTGGAATCGGGGTTTTATATATATATATATATATATATATATATATATATATATATATATATATATTCATTATAATGACGAACAATTTTACTTTGTCTTCAAAAGGCAGATCAAAGTTTTTGATAAGCAATTTAGAAACAACATGAGAAAAATAAAGAATAAGATTAAAAAAAAAAAACCAGAGGAAACCATAAAAATTGGATTTGGATTCCTAAGGATTATGAGTAAATAAATACAGAGCAAATCATAAAAATAAAAACAAATAATCATGTACAATTACTGGCATAATTTGCCAGCTCTTTGCACTGACAGGGTGCACCATGAGACCATTATAGACCAGATATTGGAGTGATGGATTATTTTCAACACAGAATTAATACTTAGGCCCTGATTTTGGGTGCTAATTTGCATGTGTAGGTTTTTTACCAAAATAACTACACAAGTTAGTCACATGCAAAGTAGGTGGTCATCATAATATACAATATGTTACTCAGTTATATTTGATCAACTTAAAAAAAAAAAAAAAAGAGAGAAAAAAAAAAGGAACATTGCAAATGTTGTCCAAACATTTGGACACCCTACTAAATCAGTAATTAGTAACACCCCATTGGCAGATAGTACAGCTTACAAATGCTTTTTAGTAACCAGTTAGGATATTTATACAGTATATTACAGTATATTTGAGATTTCAACCACTGTTCCTTGCAAGAATGTTTCTAGTTATGAGATGTTCTTGAACCATCTTGCATGCACAGCATGTTTAAGGTCTATTCACAGATGTTCAAGTGAGGGCTATTCCAAAAGCTTCAACATTACCTGAAGTAGTTGTGGCATGTTTTAGATAATGGTCCTGTTGTAGAAACCAGCCTCTTTTCACCATCAGTTTCTTGACTGACTGCGGCGTATTTGTTTTTACCAGTTTGCCGATAATTTCTGAAATCCATTTTTTCAACTTGCTCTGCAATATTGTCTGTGCTACCAGCTGTTCCTTCTGATGACTCTTCCATGCAGATCATGTTTGTGCCAGCAAAGCTGCAAAGTAGAAGAGTGTACCACCACTCCTGTCTCAGGTGAACCTTTCTGCAAAAAGCTCTACCTTTTGCTGTCATTTGAGGATTTTGCTTTTCCTTTATGCCCAACATGCTGGAAGGTGTATCGGATAGTTTCTTTGATCAGATCTTGGCAGATTTCCAGATCTTGCCTTGATTTCCTACTGTGGAGGAAGTCGAGGAAGGCCATAAAAAGGTATCAAATTGCTTTCATCTTGCAGTTTCCATCATCCGAAATGTCATTATCAAATGGTAATAATTGTAAGATGAAAGCAATTTGATACTTTATGGTTGTCCTCTACTTTGCATCAATTAGCTTCATTTTCAGATTCTTAGCAGAAGTATTAAGCTAGTCTACAAACTTTGCATACAAATCTCTCTCTCATTCTCTCTCTAATGGTGTTGAGCTGGTATAAGCATACTTTGGTGATCACTTTTCCTTTACCTTGTCCATTAATGAAAGCTGGCAAATTGTGCATTTGAACAAATAGGCTACAGTGTACAGGAATTACAGAGTGCAAATCATGTACATCTTTGATGGGTTCTCACCTGAAGATCCGTGTCATTGGGCACATACTGATCCTGCTCAGCCATCAACATATTTATGACTGGGTGTCTGCCTTCCCGGATCACTACGTGGCCCTTCTGTTCCAGAACCTCTGGCCTGCACATAGCACATTCAGACAACAGCATTATACGCAGTATATTCAAGGAGGAAATGTGTGTGGCATGAGACATCGCTGGGTATTACATTAATGATTAAGGCACCATCACCAGAACTCATTCTTATATAACAAGACAAGAAACAAAATCGAGGACTGGAGAACACTGGACTTCTGTGATTGTCTAAATATATACATTTTGAAGTGTAGTGTAAGGAGAATCTTTGGTGCTCTGCAGAACAGGAGGAAGGAGGTGGCAGTGCTGAGCAGATGGGGGTGTAGTTGGCGTAAAACCTCAGCCTTCAAAGTCAAATCCACTCCCCCACACAGGCTGTGAGAAGCAGAGGGAGTTGGCTATGTACGCTCCGGAGGCGGGCAGAGCCTGCTGCTGGCCACATAGAGCCCTCTGGGGTCCCCCCACTCTCAATCCTCCACCTACGCTTACGTAAGGAGTTTCAAACACCTCTCACAAAATACAAAAGACAAAATCAACCTCTATCCGAGAGGAGAACATGTGCTTTTTATGGCACCAGGAGCTGCAATCACCAAGTCTGCAAAGTTGGTCTGCATCTTTTTGACAAAACGCCAAAATCTGGCTAAAGATGATTTACCTCACCTTTCTTGGTTTGACACAGAATAAAAACAAACCAATATATAAATTTCTTTAAAATCAGGTTCCATAGCATGACACGTTTGCTTGTCTACCTCATATTAAAAACATACATTGTACTAGTTTGTTGGGCTGCAGTAATGTCAGCAAGTGAAATCCAAATGATGCCAATATGTTAGTCTTAGTGAAGACAACAGAGAGAGAGAGAGAGAGAGAGAGAGAAGGAAGAATGCTGAGAGTAAACTTTATCAGCCAACATTGCAATGCAATAGAAATGCAACTTCACAATACAAGAGACTGTAGTGCATGGAGAAGTGGACAAACAACAAATGTAAAAAATATTCGACTTTGGAGATAAAATTATGGTTTTAAAGGAGAACTGAAGGCAAATTTATTATCAAAATTCTCTCATTTTATTAAATATCGGAATGCATTTTTGATCGCTATTTTGTCGCTGCTATAGCAAGTTATGAGTGTTTGAAATATGCTCTGTAATATATCAGTCCATATGTCAAAGCAATGGCCGTAAACGAGATTCGTTGAGACCTGTGCGAGACATCGTAGGACGGAAGTAAAACGTACAGCGGAAATCAAAGTGACCGACATCTGCCGACGTTGTCAAAAGATGCACGCGCCCTCTTTCAAATGCTGATGTAATCAAGCCGGAAGTTGTTTGTTTTGACAGCAACCAGGAAAGTTTGAAAAAAGTAGGCAGTAATTGTCATTTAAACTAGTTTTTGTGCAATACTTCGTTTGGAAAACAGTTCATTTGGTGGAATAAATGTGACAAGATGCTGAGGACACCTGGCTGACACTTCACGTTTCCAAGTCTTGCACAAGTCTCGTGAAGATCGCATGGATAAGCGACGCCTGCCGTGGACCAAATGAACTAAATTCAACACGGCTAAAAACTGAATAGGCCGATAAGTATAATATTTAATTGCAATTAGTTGCCAATACGAGTCATGATATAAAGTTACTAAAACCGAAAATGTAATTGAATAACACGTTAATTATGAAATAAAGCAAGTTTAAAAACGACTTCAGTTCCCGTTTAAGGTCCTGGTAGTTTTTCTTTGGTTAAGAAAGCAACAATTTTCACATGTCCATGGTTCATGCAATACATACGGCTCATGTTGCTTATGCCTGTGGAATTACAAAATCCATCCATTATCTATAACCACTTATCCTGTGCAGGGTCGCAGGCAAGCTGGAGCCTATGCCAGCTGACTATGGGCGAGAGGCGGGGTACACCCTGGACAAGTCGCAAGATCATCACAGGGCTGACACAGAGACAAACAACCATTCACACTCACATTCACACCTACGGTCAATTTAGAGCCACCGATTAGCCTAACCTGCATGTCTTTGGACTATGGAGGAAACCCACGCAGACACGGGGAGAACATGCAAACTCTACATAGAAAGGCCCCTGTCGGCTGCTGGGCTCAAACCCAGAACCTTCTTGCTGTGAAGCGACAGTGTTAACCACTACACCACCGTGCCACCCGGACTTACAAAATCCCAATATTAAATGTATTCAATTGACTGTTTGCCTCTTTTGGTACTTAAAAGGCAATTCTGTGCATTTTGATGTTGTTAAGGAAAGCAAATTAATTTGACACAAGCACTATTTACTTTAATTCAATAATATATCTCATCTCATTATCTCTAGCCGCTTTATCCTGTTCTACAGGGTCGCAGGCAAGCTGGAGCCTATCCCAGCTGACTACGGGCGAAAGGCGGGGTACACCCTGTACAAGTCACCAGGTCATCACAGGGCTGACACATAGACACAGACAACCATTCACACTCACATTCACACCTACGGTCAATTTAGAGTCACCAGTTAACCTAACCTGCATGTCTTTGGA